>NC_090941.1:1142383931-1142686961 GCF_040938575.1 Ambystoma mexicanum | reverse complement strand
TCCCGCTCTTTTCTGAGGTTGCTTGGTGAAGATTTTGAAAGTATAGAGAGATGGTTTTCTGTAGTGGGGATATTGCAACAATTGCTCACCTAACATGGAAGCACTTACTAACTAAAGAAAAATAGAAAGAACTCCTGTTAGGTGAACACCTGATGCTCAAATGCAATCCATCCCTAAATATTATACCATGTACTTCCAGAGTTGTTGTTTATTTCACAGAACTTCAAACTCAAAAGGTAAGCACTTACAAGCTTGAAGCTGTATTTCTATGAGGTTTCAAGGCATCTGAAATTCAAAACTGCAATGTTCAGCCAAAGGGTCTGCATCCCTGTTCTTGTCAGAGGCTGTTTCTGGTATGGGCACTGTGGAATAAGTGCTCGCCTTTTTATCCCTTGAAAGGCCCTGAAGGCACCAAATCATTAAGTAGCTCCTCCCACATTTTTCCCGCTCTTTTCTGAGCTTGCTTGGTGAAGATTTTGAAAGTATAGAGAGATGGTTTTCTGTAGTGGGGATAGTGCAACAGTTGCTCACCTAACATAGAAGCACTTACTAACTAAAGAAAAATAGAAAGAACTCCTGTTAGGTGAACACCTGATGATCAAATGCAATCCATCCTAAATATTATAACATACACTTCCAAAGTTGCTGTTTAGTTCACAGAACTTCAACCTCAAAAGGTAAGCACTTATAACCATGAAGCTGTATTTCTATGAGGTTTCAAGACATCTGAAATTCAAAACTGCAATGTTCAGCCAATGGGTCTGCATCCCTGTTCTTGTCTGAGGCTGTTCCTGTTATGGGCACTGTGGAAGAAGTGCTCGCCTTTTTATCCCTTGAAAGGCCCTGAAGGCACCAAACCATTAAGTAGCTCCTCCCACATTTTTCCCGCTCTTTTCTGAGCTTGCTTGGTGAAGATTTTGAAAGTATAGAGAGATGGTTTTCTGTAGTGGAGATATTGCAACAATTGCTCACCTAACATGGAAGCACTTACTAACTAAAGAAAAATAGAAATAACTCCTGTTAGGTGAGCACCTGATGTTCAAATGCAATCCATCCTAAATATTATAACATACACTTCCAAAATTGCTGTTTAGTTCACAGAACTTCAACCTCAAAAGGGAAGCACTTACACATATATAAAACGCAGGTGCCAACCTTAAAGCTGTATTTCTGTGAGGTTCCAAGACATCTGAAATTCAAAACTGCAATGTTCAGCAAGTGGGTCTGCATCCCTGTTCTTGTCTGAGGCTGTTCCTGTTATGGGCACTGTGGAAGAAGTGCTCGCCTTTTTATCCCTTGAAAGGCCCTGAAGGCACCAAAACATTAAGTAGCTCCTCCCACATTTTTCCCGCTCTTTTCTGAGCTTGATTGGTGAAGATTTTGAAAGTATAGAGAGATGGTTTTCTGTAGTGGAGATATTGCAACAATTGCTCACCTAACATGGAAGCACTTACTAACTAAAGAAAAATAGAAAGAACTCCTGTTAGGTGAGCACCTGATGCTCAAATGCAATTATTCTCTAAATATTATAACATACACTTCCAGAGCTGTTGTTTAGTTAACAGAGTTGTTGTTTATTTCACAGAACTTCAAACTCAAAAGGTAAGCACTTACAAGCTTGAAGCTGTATTTCTATGAGGTTTCAAGGCATCTGAAATTCAAAACTGCAATGTTCAGCCAAAGGGTCTGCATCCCTGTTCTTGTCAGAGGCTGTTTCTGGTATGGGCACTGTGGAAGAAGTGCCCACCTTTTTATCCCTTGAAAGGCCCTCAAGGCACCAAACCATTAAGTAGCTCCTCCCACATTTTTCCCGCTCTTTTCCAAGCTTGCTTGGTGAAGATTTTGAAAGTATAGAGAGATGGTTTTCTGTAGTGGGGATAGTGCAACAATTGCTCACCTAACATAGAAGCACTTACTAACTAAAGAAAAATAGAAAGAACTCCTGTTAGGTGAACACCTGATGCTCAAATGCAATCCATCCCTAAATAGTATACCACGTACTTCCAGAGTTGTTGTTTATTTCACAGAACTTCAAACTCAAAAGGTAAGCACTTATAACCATGAAGCTGTATTTCTATGAGGTTTCAAGACATCTGAAATTCAAAACTGCAATGTTCAGCCAGTTGGCCTGCATCACTGTTGTCATCCGAGGCCGTTCCTGCTATGGGCACTGTGGAGAAGGGCCCACCTTTTTATCCCTTGAAAGGCCCTCAAGGCACCAGACCATTAAGTAGCTCCTCCCACATTTTCCCCGCTCTTTTCTGAGGTTGCTTGGTGAAGATTTTGAAAGTATAGAGAGATGGTTTTCTGTAGTGGGGATATTGCAACAATTGCTCACCTAACATGGAAGCACTTACTAACTAAAGAAAAATAGAAAGAACTCCTGTTAGGTGAACACCTGATGCTCAAATGCAATCCATCCCTAAATATTATACCATGTACTTCCAGAGTTGTTGTTTATTTCACAGAACTTCAAACTCAAAAGGTAAGCACTTACAAGCTTGAAGCTGTATTTCTATGAGGTTTCAAGGCATCTGAAATTCCAAACTGCAATGTTCAGCCAAAGGGTCTGCATCCCTGTTCTTGTCAGAGGCTGTTTCTGGTATGGGCACTGTGGAATAAGTGCTCGCCTTTTTATCCCTTGAAAGGCCCTCAAGGCACCAAACCATTAAGTAGCTCCTCCCACATTTTTCCCGCTCTTTTCTGAGCTTGCTTGGTGAAGATTTTGAAAGTATAGAGAGATGGTTTTCTGTAGTGGGGATATTGCAACAATTGCTCACCTAACATGGAAGCACTTACTAACTAAAGAAAATAGAAAGAACTCCTGTTAGGTGAGCACCTGATGTTCAAATGCAATCCATCCTAAATATTATAACATACACTTCCAAAGTTGCTGTTTAGTTCACAGAACTTCAACCTCAAAAGGTAAGCACTTATAACCATGAAGCTGTATTTCTATGAGGTTTCAAGACATCTGAAATTCAAAACTGCAATGTTCAGCCAATGGGTCTGCATCCCTGTTCTTGTCTGAGGCTGTTCCTGTTATGGGCACTGTGGAAGAAGTGCTCGCCTTTTTATCCCTTGAAAGGCCCTCAAGGCACCAAACCATTAAGTAGCTCCTCCCATATTTTTCCCGCTCTTTTCTGAGCTTGCTTGGTGAAGATTTTGAAAGTATAGAGAGATGGTTTTCTGTAGTGGAGATATTGCAACAATTGCTCACCTAACATGGAAGCACTTACTAACTAAAGAAAAATAGAAATAACTCCTGTTAGGTGAGCACCTGATGTTCAAATGCAATCCATCCTAAATATTATAACATACACTTCCAAAATTGCTGTTTAGTTCACAGAACTTCAACCTCAAAAGGGAAGCACTTACACATATATAAAACGCAGGTGCCAACCTTGAAGCTGTATTTCTGTGAGGTTCCAAGACATCTGAAATTCAAAACTGCAATGTTCAGCCAGTGGGTGTGCATCCCTGTTCTTGTCTGAGGCTGTTCCTGTTATGGGCACTGTGGAAGAAGTGCTCGCCTTTTTATCCCTTGAAAGGCCCTGAAGGCACCAAAACATTAAGTAGCTCCTCCCACATTTTTCCCGCTCTAACATGGAAGCACTTACTAACTAAAGAAAAATAGAAAGAACTCCTGTTAGGTGAACACCTGATGCTCAAATGTAATCCATCCCTAAATATTATACCATGTACTTCCAGAGTTGTTGTTTATTTCACAGAACTTCAAACTCAAAAGGTAAGCACTTACAAGCTTGAAGCTGTATTTCTATGAGGTTTCAAGACATCTGAAATTCAAAACTGCAATGTTCAGCCAAAGGGTCTGCATCCCTGTTCTTGTCTGAGGCTGTTCCTGGTATGGGCACTGTGGAAGAAGTTCTAGCCTTTTTATCCCTTGAAAGTCCCTGAAGGCACCAAACCATTAAGAAGCTCCTCCCACATTTTTCCAGCTCTTTTCTGAGCTTGCTTGGTGAAGATTTTGAAAGTATAGAGAGATGGTTTTCTGTAGTGGAGATATTGCAACAATTGCTCACCTAACATGGAAGCACTTACTAACTAAAGAAAAATAGAAATAACTCCTGTTAGGTGAGCACCTGATGTTCAAATGCAATCCATCCTAAATATTATAACATACACTTCCAAAATTGCTGTTTAGTTCACAGAACTTCAACCTCAAAAGGGAAGCACTTACACATATATAAAACGCAGGTGCCAACCTTGAAGCTGTATTTCTGTGAGGTTCCAAGACATCTGAAATTCAAAACTGCAATGTTCAGCCAGTGGGTGTGCATCCCTGTTCTTGTCTGAGGCTGTTCCTGTTATGGGCACTGTGGAAGAAGTGCTCGCCTTTTTATCCCTTGAAAGGCCCTGAAGGCACCAAAACATTAAGTAGCTCCTCCCACATTTTTTCCCGCTCTTTTCTGAGCTTGATTGGTGAAGATTTTGAAAGTATAGAGAGATGGTTTTCTGTAGTGGGGATATTGCAACAATTGCTCACCTAACATGGAAGCACTTACTAACTAAAGAAAAATAGAAAGAACTCCTGTTAGGTGAGCACCTGATGCTCAAATGCAATTATTCTCTAAATATTATAACAGACACTTCCAGAGCTGTTGTATAGTTAACAGAACTTCAACCTCAATAGGTAAGCACTTACAAGCTTGAAGCTGTATTTCTGTGAGGTTCCAAGACATCTGAAATTCAAAACTGCAATGTTCAGCCAGTGGGTCTGCATCCCTGTTCTTGTCTCAGGCTGTTCCTGTTATGGGCACTGTGGAAGAAGTGCTCGCCTTTTTATCCCTTGAAAGGCCCTGAAGGCACCAAAACATTAAGTAGCTCCTCCCACATTTTTCCCGCTCTTTTCTGAGCTTGATTGGTGAAGATTTTGAAAGTATAGAGAGATGGTTTTCTGTAGTGGGGATATTGCAACAATTGCTCACCTAACATGGAAGCACTTACTAACTAAAGAAAAATAGAAAGAACTCCTGTTAGGTGAGCATCTGATGCTCAAATGCAATTATTCTCTAAATATTATAACATACACTTCCAGAGCTGTTGTTTAGTTAACAGAGTTGTTGTTTATTTCACAGAACTTCAAACTCAAAAGGTAAGCACTTACAAGCTTGAAGCTGTATTTCTATGAGGTTTCAAGGCATCTGAAATTCAAAACTGCAATGTTCAGCCAAAGGGTCTGCATCCCTGTTCTTGTCAGAGGCTGTTTCTGGTATGGGCACTGTGGAAGAAGTGCCCACCTTTTTATCCCTTGAAAGGCCCTCAAGGCACCAAACCATTAAGTAGCTCCTCCCACATTTTTCCCGCTCTTTTCCGAGCTTGCTTGGTGAAGATTTTGAAAGTATAGAGAGATGGTTTTCTGTAGTGGGGATAGTGCAACAATTGCTCACCTAACATAGAAGCACTTACTAACTAAAGAAAAATAGAAAGAAGTCCTGTTAGGTGAACACCTGATGCTCAAATGCAATCCATCCCTAAATAGTATACCATGTACTTCCAGAGTTGTTGTTTATTTCACAGAACTTCAAACTCAAAAGGTAAGCACTTATAACCATGAAGCTGTATTTCTATGAGGTTTCAAGACATCTGAAATTCAAAACTGCAATGATCAGCCAGTTGGCCTGCATCACTGTTGTCATCCGAGGCCGTTCCTGCTATGGGCACTGTGGAGAAGGGCCCACCTTTTTATCCCTTGAAAGGCCCTCAAGGCACCAGACCATTAAGTAGCTCCTCCCACATTTTTCCCGCTCTTTTCTGAGGTTGCTTGGTGAAGATTTTGAAAGTATAGAGAGATGGTTTTCTGTAGTGGGGATATTGCAACAATTGCTCACCTAACATGGAAGCACTTACTAACTAAAGAAAAATAGAAAGAACTCCTGTTAGGTGAACACCTGATGCTCAAATGCAATCCATCCCTAAATATTATACCATGTACTTCCAGAGTTGTTGTTTATTTCACAGAACTTCAAACTCAAAAGGTAAGCACTTACAAGCTTGAAGCTGTATTTCTATGAGGTTTCAAGGCATCTGAAATTCAAAACTGCAATGTTCAGCCAAAGGGTCTGCATCCCTGTTCTTGTCAGAGGCTGTTTCTGGTATGGGCACTGTGGAATAAGTGCTCGCCTTTTTATCCCTTGAAAGGCCCTGAAGGCACCAAATCATTAAGTAGCTCCTCCCACATTTTTCCCGCTCTTTTCTGAGCTTGCTTGGTGAAGATTTTGAAAGTATAGAGAGATGGTTTTCTGTAGTGGGGATAGTGCAACAGTTGCTCACCTAACATAGAAGCACTTACTAACTAAAGAAAAATAGAAAGAACTCCTGTTAGGTGAACACCTGATGATCAAATGCAATCCATCCTAAATATTATAACATACACTTCCAAAGTTGCTGTTTAGTTCACAGAACTTCAACCTCAAAAGGTAAGCACTTATAACCATGAAGCTGTATTTCTATGAGGTTTCAAGACATCTGAAATTCAAAACTGCAATGTTCAGCCACTGGGTCTGCATCCCTGTTCTTGTCTGAGGCTGTTACTGTTATGGGCACTGTGGAAGAAGTGCTCGCCTTTTTATCCCTTGAAAGGCCCTGAAGGCACCAAACCATTAAGTAGCTCCTCCCACATTTTTCCCGCTCTTTTCTGAGCTTGCTTGGTGAAGATTTTGAAAGTATAGAGAGATGGTTTTCTGTAGTGGAGATATTGCAACAATTGCTCACCTAACATGGAAGCACTTACTAACTAAAGAAAAATAGAAAGAACTCCTGTTAGGTGAGCACCTGATGTTCAAATGCAATCCATCCTAAATATTATAACATACACTTCCAAAGTTGCTGTTTAGTTCACAGAACTTCAACCTCAAAAGGTAAGCACTTATAACCATGAAGCTGTATTTCTATGAGGTTTCAAGACATCTGAAATTCAAAACTGCAATGTTCAGCCAATGGGTCTGCATCCCTGTTCTTGTCTGAGGCTGTTCCTGTTATGGGCACTGTGGAAGAAGTGCTCGCCTTTTTATCCCTTGAAAGGCCCTGAAGGCACCAAACCATTAAGTAGCTCCTCCCACATTTTTCCCGCTCTTTTCTGAGCTTGCTTGGTGAAGATTTTGAAAGTATAGAGAGATGGTTTTCTGTAGTGGAGATATTGCAACAATTGCTCACCTAACATGGAAGCACTTACTAACTAAAGAAAAATAGAAATAACTCCTGTTAGGTGAGGACCTGATGTTCAAATGCAATCCATCCTAAATATTATAACATACACTTCCAAAATTGCTGTTTAGTTCACAGAACTTCAACCTCAAAAGGGAAGCACTTACACATATATAAAACGCAGGTGCCAACCTTAAAGCTGTATTTCTGTGAGGTTCCAAGACATCTGAAATTCAAAACTGCAATGTTCAGCAAGTGGGTCTGCATCCCTGTTCTTGTCTGAGGCTGTTCCTGTTATGGGCACTGTGGAAGAAGTGCTCGCCTTTTTATCCCTTGAAAGGCCCTGAAGGCACCAAAACATTAAGTAGCTCCTCCCACATTTTTCCCGCTCTTTTCTGAGCTTGATTGGTGAAGATTTTGAAAGTATAGAGAGATGGTTTTCTGTAGTGGAGATATTGCAACAATTGCTCACCTAACATGGAAGCACTTACTAACTAAAGAAAAATAGAAAGAACTCCTGTTAGGTGAGCACCTGATGCTCAAATGCAATTATTCTCTAAATATTATAACATACACTTCCAGAGCTGTTGTTTAGTTAACAGAGTTGTTGTTTATTTCACAGAACTTCAAACTCAAAAGGTAAGCACTTACAAGCTTGAAGCTGTATTTCTATGAGGTTTCAAGGCATCTGAAATTCAAAACTGCAATGTTCAGCCAAAGGGTCTGCATCCCTGTTCTTGTCAGAGGCTGTTTCTGGTATGGGCACTGTGGAAGAAGTGCCCACCTTTTTATCCCTTGAAAGGCCCTCAAGGCACCAAACCATTAAGTAGCTCCTCCCACATTTTTCCCGCTCTTTTCCAAGCTTGCTTGGTGAAGATTTTGAAAGTATAGAGAGATGGTTTTCTGTAGTGGGGATAGTGCAACAATTGCTCACCTAACATAGAAGCACTTACTAACTAAAGAAAAATAGAAAGAACTCCTGTTAGGTGAACACCTGATGCTCAAATGCAATCCATCCCTAAATAGTATACCACGTACTTCCAGAGTTGTTGTTTATTTCACAGAACTTCAAACTCAAAAGGTAAGCACTTATAACCATGAAGCTGTATTTCTATGAGGTTTCAAGACATCTGAAATTCAAAACTGCAATGTTCAGCCAGTTGGCCTGCATCACTGTTGTCATCCGAGGCCGTTCCTGCTATGGGCACTGTGGAGAAGGGCCCACCTTTTTATCCCTTGAAAGGCCCTCAAGGCACCAGACCATTAAGTAGCTCCTCCCACATTTTCCCCGCTCTTTTCTGAGGTTGCTTGGTGAAGATTTTGAAAGTATAGAGAGATGGTTTTCTGTAGTGGGGATATTGCAACAATTGCTCACCTAACATGGAAGCACTTACTAACTAAAGAAAAATAGAAAGAACTCCTGTTAGGTGAACACCTGATGCTCAAATGCAATCCATCCCTAAATATTATACCATGTACTTCCAGAGTTGTTGTTTATTTCACAGAACTTCAAACTCAAAAGGTAAGCACTTACAAGCTTGAAGCTGTATTTCTATGAGGTTTCAAGGCATCTGAAATTCCAAACTGCAATGTTCAGCCAAAGGGTCTGCATCCCTGTTCTTGTCAGAGGCTGTTTCTGGTATGGGCACTGTGGAATAAGTGCTCGCCTTTTTATCCCTTGAAAGGCCCTCAAGGCACCAAACCATTAAGTAGCTCCTCCCACATTTTTCCCGCTCTTTTCTGAGCTTGCTTGGTGAAGATTTTGAAAGTATAGAGAGATGGTTTTCTGTAGTGGGGATATTGCAACAATTGCTCACCTAACATGGAAGCACTTACTAACTAAAGAAAATAGAAAGAACTCCTGTTAGGTGAGCACCTGATGTTCAAATGCAATCCATCCTAAATATTATAACATACACTTCCAAAGTTGCTGTTTAGTTCACAGAACTTCAACCTCAAAAGGTAAGCACTTATAACCATGAAGCTGTATTTCTATGAGGTTTCAAGACATCTGAAATTCAAAACTGCAATGTTCAGCCAATGGGTCTGCATCCCTGTTCTTGTCTGAGGCTGTTCCTGTTATGGGCACTGTGGAAGAAGTGCTCGCCTTTTTATCCCTTGAAAGGCCCTCAAGGCACCAAACCATTAAGTAGCTCCTCCCATATTTTTCCCGCTCTTTTCTGAGCTTGCTTGGTGAAGATTTTGAAAGTATAGAGAGATGGTTTTCTGTAGTGGAGATATTGCAACAATTGCTCACCTAACATGGAAGCACTTACTAACTAAAGAAAAATAGAAAGAACTCCTGTTAGGTGAACACCTGATGCTCAAATGCAATCCATCCCTAAATATTATACCATGTACTTCCAGAGTTGTTGCTTATTTCACAGAACTTCAAACTCAAAAGGTAAGCACTTACAAGCTTGAAGCTGTATTTCTATGAGGTTTCAAGGCATCTGAAATTCAAAACTGCAATGTTCAGCCAAAGGGTCTGCATCCCTGTTCTTGTCAGAGGCTGTTTCTGGTATGGGCACTGTGGAATAAGTGCTCGCCTTTTTATCCCTTGAAAGGCCCTGAAGGCACCAAACCATTAAGTAGCTCCTCCCACATTTTTCCCGCTCTTTGCAGAGCTTGCTTGGTGAAGATTTTGAAAGTATAGAGAGATGGTTTTCTGTAGTGGGGATATTGCAACAATTGCTCACCTAACATGGAAGCACTTACTAACTAAAGAAAAATAGAAAGAACTCCTGTTAGGTGAACACCTGATGCTCAAATGCAATCCATCCCTAAATATTTTACCATGTACTTCCAGAGTTGTTGTTTATTTCACAGAACTTCAAACTCAAAAGGTAAGCACTTACAAGCTTGAAGCTGTATTTCTATGAGGTTTCAAGGCATCTGAAATTCAAAACTGCAATGTTCAGCCAAAGGGTCTGCATCCCTGTTCTTGTCGAGGCTGTTCCTGGTATGGGCACTGTGGAAGAAGTTCTAGCCTTTTTATCCCTTGAAAGGCCCTCAAGGCACCAAACCATTAAGTAGCTCCTCCCACATTTTTCCCGCTCTTTTCTGAGCTTGCTTGGTGAAGATTTTGAAAGTATAGAGAGATGGTTTTCTGTAGTGGGGATAGTGCAACAATTGCTCACCTAACATAGAAGCACTTACTAACTAAAGAAAAATAGAAAGAACTCCTGTTAGGTGAACACCTGATGCTCAAATGCAATCCATCCCTAAATAGTATACCATGTACTTCCAGAGTTGTTGTTTATTTCACAGAACTTCAAACTCAAAAGGTAAGCACTTATAACCATGAAGCTGTATTTCTATGAGGTTTCAAGACATCTGAAATTCAAAACTGCAATGTTCAGCCAGTTGGCCTGCATCACTGTTGTCATCCGAGGCCGTTCCTGCTATGGGCACTGTGGAAGAAGTGCTCGCCTTTTTATCCCTTGAAAGGCCCTCAAGGCACCAGACCATTAAGTAGCTCCTCCCACATTTTTCCCGCTCTTTCTGAGCTTGCTTGGTGAAGATTTTGAAAGTATAGAGAGATGGTTTTCTGTAGTGGGGATATTGCAACAATTGCTCACCTAACATGGAAGCACTTACTAACTAAAGAAAAATAGAAAGAACTCCTGTTAGGTGAACACCTGATGCTCAAATGCAATCCATCCCTAAATATTATACCATGTACTTCCAGAGTTGTTGTTTATTTCACAGAACTTCAAACTCAAAAGGTAAGCACTTACAAGCTTGAAGCTGTATTTCTATGAGGTTTCAAGACATCTGAAATTCAAAACTGCAATGTTCAGCCAAAGGGTCTGCATCCCTGTTCTTGTCTGAGGCTGTTCCTGGTATGGGCACTGTGGAAGAAGTTCTAGCCTTTTTATCCCTTGAAAGTCCCTGAAGGCACCAAACCATTAAGAAGCTCCTCCCACATTTTTCCCGCTCTTTTCTGAGCTTGCTTGGTGAAGATTTTGAAAGTATAGAGAGATGGTTTTCTGTAGTGGAGATATTGCAACAATTGCTCACCTAACATGGAAGCACTTACTAACTAAAGAAAAATAGAAATAACTCCTGTTAGGTGAGCACCTGATGTTCAAATGCAATCCATCCTAAATATTATAACATACACTTCCAAAATTGCTGTTTAGTTCACAGAACTTCAACCTCAAAAGGGAAGCACTTACACATATATAAAACGCAGGTGCCAACCTTGAAGCTGTATTTCTGTGAGGTTCCAAGACATCTGAAATTCAAAACTGCAATGTTCAGCCAGTGGGTGTGCATCCCTGTTCTTGTCTGAGGCTGTTCCTGTTATGGGCACTGTGGAAGAAGTGCTCGCCTTTTTATCCCTTGAAAGGCCCTGAAGGCACCAAAACATTAAGTAGCTCCTCCCACATTTTTCCCGCTCTAACATGGAAGCACTTACTAACTAAAGAAAAATAGAAAGAACTCCTGTTAGGTGAACACCTGATGCTCAAATGTAATCCATCCCTAAATATTATACCATGTACTTCCAGAGTTGTTGTTTATTTCACAGAACTTCAAACTCAAAAGGTAAGCACTTACAAGCTTGAAGCTGTATTTCTATGAGGTTTCAAGACATCTGAAATTCAAAACTGCAATGTTCAGCCAAAGGGTCTGCATCCCTGTTCTTGTCTGAGGCTGTTCCTGGTATGGGCACTGTGGAAGAAGTTCTAGCCTTTTTATCCCTTGAAAGTCCCTGAAGGCACCAAACCATTAAGAAGCTCCTCCCACATTTTTCCCGCTCTTTTCTGAGCTTGCTTGGTGAAGATTTTGAAAGTATAGAGAGATGGTTTTCTGTAGTGGAGATATTGCAACAATTGCTCACCTAACATGGAAGCACTTACTAACTAAAGAAAAATAGAAATAACTCCTGTTAGGTGAGCACCTGATGTTCAAATGCAATCCATCCTAAATATTATAACATACACTTCCAAAATTGCTGTTTAGTTCACAGAACTTCAACCTCAAAAGGGAAGCACTTACACATATATAAAACGCAGGTGCCAACCTTGAAGCTGTATTTCTGTGAGGTTCCAAGACATCTGAAATTCAAAACTGCAATGTTCAGCCAGTGGGTGTGCATCCCTGTTCTTGTCTGAGGCTGTTCCTGTTATGGGCACTGTGGAAGAAGTGCTCGCCTTTTTATCCCTTGAAAGGCCCTGAAGGCACCAAAAC
Source organism: Ambystoma mexicanum (assembly GCF_040938575.1). NCBI lineage: Eukaryota > Metazoa > Chordata > Amphibia > Caudata > Ambystomatidae > Ambystoma > Ambystoma mexicanum. The sequence continues at coordinate 1,142,674,598 of NC_090941.1, read as the reverse complement.
ATTAAGTAGCTCCTCCCACATTTTTCCCGCTCTTTTCTGAGCTTGATTGGTGAAGATTTTGAAAGTATAGAGAGATGGTTTTCTGTAGTGGGGATATTGCAACAATTGCTCACCTAACATGGAAGCACTTACTAACTAAAGAAAAATAGAAAGAACTCCTGTTAGGTGAGCACCTGATGCTCAAATGCAATTATTCTCTAAATATTATAACAGACACTTCCAGAGCTGTTGTTTAGTTAACAGAACTTCAACCTCAATAGGTAAGCACTTACAAGCTTGAAGCTGTATTTCTGTGAGGTTCCAAGACATCTGAAATTCAAAACTGCAATGTTCAGCCAGTGGGTCTGCATCCCTGTTCTTGTCTCAGGCTGTTCCTGTTATGGGCACTGTGGAAGAAGTGCTCGCCTTTTTATCCCTTGAAAGGCCCTGAAGGCACCAAAACATTAAGTAGCTCCTCCCACATTTTTCCCGCTCTTTTCTGAGCTTGATTGGTGAAGATTTTGAAAGTATAGAGAGATGGTTTTCTGTAGTGGGGATATTGCAACAATTGCTCACCTAACATCGAAGCACTTACTAACTAAAGAAAAATAGAAAGAACTCCTGTTAGGTGAGCATCTGATGCTCAAATGCAATTATTCTCTAAATATTATAACATACACTTCCAGAGCTGTTGTTTAGTTAACAGAGTTGTTGTTTATTTCACAGAACTTCAAACTCAAAAGGTAAGCACTTACAAGCTTGAAGCTGTATTTCTATGAGGTTTCAAGGCATCTGAAATTCAAAACTGCAATGTTCAGCCAAAGGGTCTGCATCCCTGTTCTTGTCAGAGGCTGTTTCTGGTATGGGCACTGTGGAAGAAGTGCCCACCTTTTTATCCCTTGAAAGGCCCTCAAGGCACCAAACCATTAAGTAGCTCCTCCCACATTTTTCCCGCTCTTTTCCGAGCTTGCTTGGTGAAGATTTTGAAAGTATAGAGAGATGGTTTTCTGTAGTGGGGATAGTGCAACAATTGCTCACCTAACATAGAAGCACTTACTAACTAAAGAAAAATAGAAAGAAGTCCTGTTAGGTGAACACCTGATGCTCAAATGCAATCCATCCCTAAATAGTATACCATGTACTTCCAGAGTTGTTGTTTATTTCACAGAACTTCAAACTCAAAAGGTAAGCACTTATAACCATGAAGCTGTATTTCTATGAGGTTTCAAGACATCTGAAATTCAAAACTGCAATGATCAGCCAGTTGGCCTGCATCACTGTTGTCATCCGAGGCCTTCCTGCTATGGGCACTGTGGAGAAGGGCCCACCTTTTTATCCCTTGAAAGGCCCTCAAGGCACCAGACCATTAAGTAGCTCCTCCCACATTTTTCCCGCTCTTTTCTGAGGTTGCTTGGTGAAGATTTTGAAAGTATAGAGAGATGGTTTTCTGTAGTGGGGATATTGCAACAATTGCTCACCTAACATGGAAGCACTTACTAACTAAAGAAAAATAGAAAGAACTCCTGTTAGGTGAACACCTGATGCTCAAATGCAATCCATCCCTAAATATTATACCATGTACTTCCAGAGTTGTTGTTTATTTCACAGAACTTCAAACTCAAAAGGTAAGCACTTACAAGCTTGAAGCTGTATTTCTATGAGGTTTCAAGGCATCTGAAATTCAAAACTGCAATGTTCAGCCAAAGGGTCTGCATCCCTGTTCTTGTCAGAGGCTGTTTCTGGTATGGGCACTGTGGAATAAGTGCTCGCCTTTTTATCCCTTGAAAGGCCCTGAAGGCACCAAATCATTAAGTAGCTCCTCCCACATTTTTCCCGCTCTTTTCTGAGCTTGCTTGGTGAAGATTTTGAAAGTATAGAGAGATGGTTTTCTGTAGTGGGGATAGTGCAACAGTTGCTCACCTAACATAGAAGCACTTACTAACTAAAGAAAAATAGAAAGAACTCCTGTTAGGTGAACACCTGATGATCAAATGCAATCCATCCTAAATATTATAACATACACTTCCAAAGTTGCTGTTTAGTTCACAGAACTTCAACCTCAAAAGGTAAGCACTTATAACCATGAAGCTGTATTTCTATGAGGTTTCAAGACATCTGAAATTCAAAACTGCAATGTTCAGCCACTGGGTCTGCATCCCTGTTCTTGTCTGAGGCTGTTACTGTTATGGGCACTGTGGAAGAAGTGCTCGCCTTTTTATCCCTTGAAAGGCCCTGAAGGCACCAAACCATTAAGTAGCTCCTCCCACATTTTTCCCGCTCTTTTCTGAGCTTGCTTGGTGAAGATTTTGAAAGTATAGAGAGATGGTTTTCTGTAGTGGAGATATTGCAACAATTGCTCACCTAACATGGAAGCACTTACTAACTAAAGAAAAATAGAAAGAACTCCTGTTAGGTGAGCACCTGATGTTCAAATGCAATCCATCCTAAATATTATAACATACACTTCCAAAGTTGCTGTTTAGTTCACAGAACTTCAACCTCAAAAGGTAAGCACTTATAACCATGAAGCTGTATTTCTATGAGGTTTCAAGACATCTGAAATTCAAAACTGCAATGTTCAGCCAATGGGTCTGCATCCCTGTTCTTGTCTGAGGCTGTTCCTGTTATGGGCACTGTGGAAGAAGTGCTCGCCTTTTTATCCCTTGAAAGGCCCTGAAGGCACCAAACCATTAAGTAGCTCCTCCCACATTTTTCCCGCTCTTTTCTGAGCTTGCTTGGTGAAGATTTTGAAAGTATAGAGAGATGGTTTTCTGTAGTGGAGATATTGCAACAATTGCTCACCTAACATGGAAGCACTTACTAACTAAAGAAAAATAGAAATAACTCCTGTTAGGTGAGCACCTGATGTTCAAATGCAATCCATCCTAAATATTATAACATACACTTCCAAAATTGCTGTTTAGTTCACAGAACTTCAACCTCAAAAGGGAAGCACTTACACATATATAAAACGCAGGTGCCAACCTTAAAGCTGTATTTCTGTGAGGTTCCAAGACATCTGAAATTCAAAACTGCAATGTTCAGCAAGTGGGTCTGCATCCCTGTTCTTGTCTGAGGCTGTTCCTGTTATGGGCACTGTGGAAGAAGTGCTCGCCTTTTTATCCCTTGAAAGGCCCTGAAGGCACCAAAACATTAAGTAGCTCCTCCCACATTTTTCCCGCTCTTTTCTGAGCTTGATTGGTGAAGATTTTGAAAGTATAGAGAGATGGTTTTCTGTAGTGGAGATATTGCAACAATTGCTCACCTAACATGGAAGCACTTACTAACTAAAGAAAAATAGAAAGAACTCCTGTTAGGTGAGCACCTGATGCTCAAATGCAATTATTCTCTAAATATTATAACATACACTTCCAGAGCTGTTGTTTAGTTAACAGAGTTGTTGTTTATTTCACAGAACTTCAAACTCAAAAGGTAAGCACTTACAAGCTTGAAGCTGTATTTCTATGAGGTTTCAAGGCATCTGAAATTCAAAACTGCAATGTTCAGCCAAAGGGTCTGCATCCCTGTTCTTGTCAGAGGCTGTTTCTGGTATGGGCACTGTGGAAGAAGTGCCCACCTTTTTATCCCTTGAAAGGCCCTCAAGGCACCAAACCATTAAGTAGCTCCTCCCACATTTTTCCCGCTCTTTTCCAAGCTTGCTTGGTGAAGATTTTGAAAGTATAGAGAGATGGTTTTCTGTAGTGGGGATAGTGCAACAATTGCTCACCTAACATAGAAGCACTTACTAACTAAAGAAAAATAGAAAGAACTCCTGTTAGGTGAACACCTGATGCTCAAATGCAATCCATCCCTAAATAGTATACCACGTACTTCCAGAGTTGTTGTTTATTTCACAGAACTTCAAACTCAAAAGGTAAGCACTTATAACCATGAAGCTGTATTTCTATGAGGTTTCAAGACATCTGAAATTCAAAACTGCAATGTTCAGCCAGTTGGCCTGCATCACTGTTGTCATCCGAGGCCGTTCCTGCTATGGGCACTGTGGAGAAGGGCCCACCTTTTTATCCCTTGAAAGGCCCTCAAGGCACCAGACCATTAAGTAGCTCCTCCCACATTTTCCCCGCTCTTTTCTGAGGTTGCTTGGTGAAGATTTTGAAAGTATAGAGAGATGGTTTTCTGTAGTGGGGATATTGCAACAATTGCTCACCTAACATGGAAGCACTTACTAACTAAAGAAAAATAGAAAGAACTCCTGTTAGGTGAACACCTGATGCTCAAATGCAATCCATCCCTAAATATTATACCATGTACTTCCAGAGTTGTTGTTTATTTCACAGAACTTCAAACTCAAAAGGTAAGCACTTACAAGCTTGAAGCTGTATTTCTATGAGGTTTCAAGGCATCTGAAATTCCAAACTGCAATGTTCAGCCAAAGGGTCTGCATCCCTGTTCTTGTCAGAGGCTGTTTCTGGTATGGGCACTGTGGAATAAGTGCTCGCCTTTTTATCCCTTGAAAGGCCCTCAAGGCACCAAACCATTAAGTAGCTCCTCCCACATTTTTCCCGCTCTTTTCTGAGCTTGCTTGGTGAAGATTTTGAAAGTATAGAGAGATGGTTTTCTGTAGTGGGGATATTGCAACAATTGCTCACCTAACATGGAAGCACTTACTAACTAAAGAAAATAGAAAGAACTCCTGTTAGGTGAGCACCTGATGTTCAAATGCAATCCATCCTAAATATTATAACATACACTTCCAAAGTTGCTGTTTAGTTCACAGAACTTCAACCTCAAAAGGTAAGCACTTATAACCATGAAGCTGTATTTCTATGAGGTTTCAAGACATCTGAAATTCAAAACTGCAATGTTCAGCCAATGGGTCTGCATCCCTGTTCTTGTCTGAGGCTGTTCCTGTTATGGGCACTGTGGAAGAAGTGCTCGCCTTTTTATCCCTTGAAAGGCCCTCAAGGCACCAAACCATTAAGTAGCTCCTCCCATATTTTTCCCGCTCTTTTCTGAGCTTGCTTGGTGAAGATTTTGAAAGTATAGAGAGATGGTTTTCTGTAGTGGAGATATTGCAACAATTGCTCACCTAACATGGAAGCACTTACTAACTAAAGAAAAATAGAAAGAACTCCTGTTAGGTGAACACCTGATGCTCAAATGCAATCCATCCCTAAATATTATACCATGTACTTCCAGAGTTGTTGCTTATTTCACAGAACTTCAAACTCAAAAGGTAAGCACTTACAAGCTTGAAGCTGTATTTCTATGAGGTTTCAAGGCATCTGAAATTCAAAACTGCAATGTTCAGCCAAAGGGTCTGCATCCCTGTTCTTGTCAGAGGCTGTTTCTGGTATGGGCACTGTGGAATAAGTGCTCGCCTTTTTATCCCTTGAAAGGCCCTGAAGGCACCAAACCATTAAGTAGCTCCTCCCACATTTTTCCCGCTCTTTGCAGAGCTTGCTTGGTGAAGATTTTGAAAGTATAGAGAGATGGTTTTCTGTAGTGGGGATATTGCAACAATTGCTCACCTAACATGGAAGCACTTACTAACTAAAGAAAAATAGAAAGAACTCCTGTTAGGTGAACACCTGATGCTCAAATGCAATCCATCCCTAAATATTTTACCATGTACTTCCAGAGTTGTTGTTTATTTCACAGAACTTCAAACTCAAAAGGTAAGCACTTACAAGCTTGAAGCTGTATTTCTATGAGGTTTCAAGGCATCTGAAATTCAAAACTGCAATGTTCAGCCAAAGGGTCTGCATCCCTGTTCTTGTCGAGGCTGTTCCTGGTATGGGCACTGTGGAAGAAGTTCTAGCCTTTTTATCCCTTGAAAGGCCCTCAAGGCACCAAACCATTAAGTAGCTCCTCCCACATTTTTCCCGCTCTTTTCTGAGCTTGCTTGGTGAAGATTTTGAAAGTATAGAGAGATGGTTTTCTGTAGTGGGGATATTGCAACAATTGCTCACCTAACATGGAAGCACTTACTAACTAAAGAAAAATAGAAAGAACTCCTGTTAGGTGAACACCTGATGCTCAAATGCAATCCATCCCTAAATATTTTACCATGTACTTCCAGAGTTGTTGTGGGGATAGTGCAACAATTGCTCACCTAACATAGAAGCACTTACTAACTAAAGAAAAATAGAAATAACTCCTGTTAGGTGAGCACCTGATGTTCAAATGCAATCCATCCTAAATATTATAACATACACTTCCAAAATTGCTGTTTAGTTCACAGAACTTCAACCTCAAAAGGGAAGCACTTACACATATATAAAACGCAGGTGCCAACCTTAAAGCTGTATTTCTGTGAGGTTCCAAGACATCTGAAATTCAAAACTGCAATGTTCAGCAAGTGGGTCTGCATCCCTGTTCTTGTCTGAGGCTGTTCCTGTTATGGGCACTGTGGAAGAAGTGCTCGCCTTTTTATCCCTTGAAAGGCCCTGAAGGCACCAAAACATTAAGTAGCTCCTCCCACATTTTTCCCGCTCTTTTCTGAGCTTGATTGGTGAAGATTTTGAAAGTATAGAGAGATGGTTTTCTGTAGTGGAGATATTGCAACAATTGCTCACCTAACATGGAAGCACTTACTAACTAAAGAAAAATAGAAAGAACTCCTGTTAGGTGAGCACCTGATGCTCAAATGCAATTATTCTCTAAATATTATAACATACACTTCCAGAGCTGTTGTTTAGTTAACAGAGTTGTTGTTTATTTCACAGAACTTCAAACTCAAAAGGTAAGCACTTACAAGCTTGAAGCTGTATTTCTATGAGGTTTCAAGGCATCTGAAATTCAAAACTGCAATGTTCAGCCAAAGGGTCTGCATCCCTGTTCTTGTCAGAGGCTGTTTCTGGTATGGGCACTGTGGAAGAAGTGCCCACCTTTTTATCCCTTGAAAGGCCCTCAAGGCACCAAACCATTAAGTAGCTCCTCCCACATTTTTCCCGCTCTTTTCCAAGCTTGCTTGGTGAAGATTTTGAAAGTATAGAGAGATGGTTTTCTGTAGTGGGGATAGTGCAACAATTGCTCACCTAACATAGAAGCACTTACTAACTAAAGAAAAATAGAAAGAACTCCTGTTAGGTGAACACCTGATGCTCAAATGCAATCCATCCCTAAATAGTATACCACGTACTTCCAGAGTTGTTGTTTATTTCACAGAACTTCAAACTCAAAAGGTAAGCACTTATAACCATGAAGCTGTATTTCTATGAGGTTTCAAGACATCTGAAATTCAAAACTGCAATGTTCAGCCAGTTGGCCTGCATCACTGTTGTCATCCGAGGCCGTTCCTGCTATGGGCACTGTGGAGAAGGGCCCACCTTTTTATCCCTTGAAAGGCCCTCAAGGCACCAGACCATTAAGTAGCTCCTCCCACATTTTCCCCGCTCTTTTCTGAGGTTGCTTGGTGAAGATTTTGAAAGTATAGAGAGATGGTTTTCTGTAGTGGGGATATTGCAACAATTGCTCACCTAACATGGAAGCACTTACTAACTAAAGAAAAATAGAAAGAACTCCTGTTAGGTGAACACCTGATGCTCAAATGCAATCCATCCCTAAATATTATACCATGTACTTCCAGAGTTGTTGTTTATTTCACAGAACTTCAAACTCAAAAGGTAAGCACTTACAAGCTTGAAGCTGTATTTCTATGAGGTTTCAAGGCATCTGAAATTCCAAACTGCAATGTTCAGCCAAAGGGTCTGCATCCCTGTTCTTGTCAGAGGCTGTTTCTGGTATGGGCACTGTGGAATAAGTGCTCGCCTTTTTATCCCTTGAAAGGCCCTCAAGGCACCAAACCATTAAGTAGCTCCTCCCACATTTTTCCCGCTCTTTTCTGAGCTTGCTTGGTGAAGATTTTGAAAGTATAGAGAGATGGTTTTCTGTAGTGGGGATATTGCAACAATTGCTCACCTAACATGGAAGCACTTACTAACTAAAGAAAATAGAAAGAACTCCTGTTAGGTGAGCACCTGATGTTCAAATGCAATCCATCCTAAATATTATAACATACACTTCCAAAGTTGCTGTTTAGTTCACAGAACTTCAACCTCAAAAGGTAAGCACTTATAACCATGAAGCTGTATTTCTATGAGGTTTCAAGACATCTGAAATTCAAAACTGCAATGTTCAGCCAATGGGTCTGCATCCCTGTTCTTGTCTGAGGCTGTTCCTGTTATGGGCACTGTGGAAGAAGTGCTCGCCTTTTTATCCCTTGAAAGGCCCTCAAGGCACCAAACCATTAAGTAGCTCCTCCCATATTTTTCCCGCTCTTTTCTGAGCTTGCTTGGTGAAGATTTTGAAAGTATAGAGAGATGGTTTTCTGTAGTGGAGATATTGCAACAATTGCTCACCTAACATGGAAGCACTTACTAACTAAAGAAAAATAGAAATAACTCCTGTTAGGTGAGCACCTGATGTTCAAATGCAATCCATCCTAAATATTATAACATACACTTCCAAAATTGCTGTTTAGTTCACAGAACTTCAACCTCAAAAGGGAAGCACTTACACATATATAAAACGCAGGTGCCAACCTTGAAGCTGTATTTCTGTGAGGTTCCAAGACATCTGAAATTCAAAACTGCAATGTTCAGCCAGTGGGTGTGCATCCCTGTTCTTGTCTGAGGCTGTTCCTGTTATGGGCACTGTGGAAGAAGTGCTCGCCTTTTTATCCCTTGAAAGGCCCTGAAGGCACCAAAACATTAAGTAGCTCCTCCCACATTTTTCCCGCTCTAACATGGAAGCACTTACTAACTAAAGAAAAATAGAAAGAACTCCTGTTAGGTGAACACCTGATGCTCAAATGTAATCCATCCCTAAATATTATACCATGTACTTCCAGAGTTGTTGTTTATTTCACAGAACTTCAAACTCAAAAGGTAAGCACTTACAAGCTTGAAGCTGTATTTCTATGAGGTTTCAAGACATCTGAAATTCAAAACTGCAATGTTCAGCCAAAGGGTCTGCATCCCTGTTCTTGTCTGAGGCTGTTCCTGGTATGGGCACTGTGGAAGAAGTTCTAGCCTTTTTATCCCTTGAAAGTCCCTGAAGGCACCAAACCATTAAGAAGCTCCTCCCACATTTTTCCCGCTCTTTTCTGAGCTTGCTTGGTGAAGATTTTGAAAGTATAGAGAGATGGTTTTCTGTAGTGGAGATATTGCAACAATTGCTCACCTAACATGGAAGCACTTACTAACTAAAGAAAAATAGAAATAACTCCTGTTAGGTGAGCACCTGATGTTCAAATGCAATCCATCCTAAATATTATAACATACACTTCCAAAATTGCTGTTTAGTTCACAGAACTTCAACCTCAAAAGGGAAGCACTTACACATATATAAAACGCAGGTGCCAACCTTGAAGCTGTATTTCTGTGAGGTTCCAAGACATCTGAAATTCAAAACTGCAATGTTCAGCCTGTGGGTGTGCATCCCTGTTCTTGTCTGAGGCTGTTCCTGTTATGGGCACTGTGGAAGAAGTGCTCGCCTTTTTATCCCTTGAAAGGCCCTGAAGGCACCAAAACATTAAGTAGCTCCTCCCACATTTTTCCCGCTCTTTTCTGAGCTTGATTGGTGAAGATTTTGAAAGTATAGAGAGATGGTTTTCTGTAGTGGGGATATTGCAACAATTGCTCACCTAACATGGAAGCACTTACTAACTAAAGAAAAATAGAAAGAACTCCTGTTAGGTGAGCACCTGATGCTCAAATGCAATTATTCTCTAAATATTATAACAGACACTTCCAGAGCTGTTGTTTAGTTAACAGAACTTCAACCTCAATAGGTAAGCACTTACAAGCTTGAAGCTGTATTTCTGTGAGGTTCCAAGACATCTGAAATTCAAAACTGCAATGTTCAGCCAGTGGGTCTGCATCCCTGTTCTTGTCTCAGGCTGTTCCTGTTATGGGCACTGTGGAAGAAGTGCTCGCCTTTTTATCCCTTGAAAGGCCCTGAAGGCACCAAAACATTAAGTAGCTCCTCCCACATTTTTCCCGCTCTTTTCTGAGCTTGATTGGTGAAGATTTTGAAAGTATAGAGAGATGGTTTTCTGTAGTGGGGATATTGCAACAATTGCTCACCTAACATGGAAGCACTTACTAACTAAAGAAAAATAGAAAGAACTCCTGTTAGGTGAGCATCTGATGCTGAAATGCAATTATTCTCTAAATATTATAACATACACTTCCAGAGCTGTTGTTTAGTTAACAGAGTTGTTGTTTATTTCACAGAACTTCAAACTCAAAAGGTAAGCACTTACAAGCTTGAAGCTGTATTTCTATGAGGTTTCAAGGCATCTGAAATTCAAAACTGCAATGTTCAGCCAAAGGGTCTGCATCCCTGTTCTTGTCAGAGGCTGTTTCTGGTATGGGCACTGTGGAAGAAGTGCCCACCTTTTTATCCCTTGAAAGGCCCTCAAGGCACCAAACCATTAAGTAGCTCCTCCCACATTTTTCCCGCTCTTTTCCGAGCTTGCTTGGTGAAGATTTTGAAAGTATAGAGAGATGGTTTTCTGTAGTGGGGATAGTGCAACAATTGCTCACCTAACATAGAAGCACTTACTAACTAAAGAAAAATAGAAAGAAGTCCTGTTAGGTGAACACCTGATGCTCAAATGCAATCCATCCCTAAATAGTATACCATGTACTTCCAGAGTTGTTGTTTATTTCACAGAACTTCAAACTCAAAAGGTAAGCACTTATAACCATGAAGCTGTATTTCTATGAGGTTTCAAGACATCTGAAATTCAAAACTGCAATGATCAGCCAGTTGGCCTGCATCACTGTTGTCATCCGAGGCCGTTCCTGCTATGGGCACTGTGGAGAAGGGCCCACCTTTTTATCCCTTGAAAGGCCCTCAAGGCACCAGACCATTAAGTAGCTCCTCCCACATTTTTCCCGCTCTTTTCTGAGGTTGCTTGGTGAAGATTTTGAAAGTATAGAGAGATGGTTTTCTGTAGTGGGGATATTGCAACAATTGCTCACCTAACATGGAAGCACTTACTAACTAAAGAAAAATAGAAAGAACTCCTGTTAGGTGAACACCTGATGCTCAAATGCAATCCATCCCTAAATATTATACCATGTACTTCCAGAGTTGTTGTTTATTTCACAGAACTTCAAACTCAAAAGGTAAGCACTTACAAGCTTGAAGCTGTATTTCTATGAGGTTTCAAGACATCTGAAATTCAAAACTGCAATGTTCAGCCAATGGGTCTGCATCCCTGTTCTTGTCTGAGGCTGTTCCTGTTATGGGCACTGTGGAAGAAGTGCTCGCCTTTTTATCCCTTGAAAGGCCCTGAAGGCACCAAACCATTAAGTAGCTCCTCCCACATTTTTCCCGCTCTTTTCTGAGCTTGCTTGGTGAAGATTTTGAAAGTATAGAGAGATGGTTTTCTGTAGTGGAGATATTGCAACAATTGCTCACCTAACATGGAAGCACTTACTAACTAAAGAAAAATAGAAATAACGCCTGTTAGGTGAGCACCTGATGTTCAAATGCAATCCATCCTAAATATTATAACATACACTTCCAAAATTGCTGTTTAGTTCACAGAACTTCAACCTCAAAAGGGAAGCACTTACACATATATAAAACGCAGGTGCCAACCTTAAAGCTGTATTTCTGTGAGGTTCCAAGACATCTGAAATTCAAAACTGCAATGTTCAGCAAGTGGGTCTGCATCCCTGTTCTTGTCTGAGGCTGTTCCTGTTATGGGCACTGTGGAAGAAGTGCTCGCCTTTTTATCCCTTGAAAGGCCCTGAAGGCACCAAAACATTAAGTAGCTCCTCCCACATTTTTCCCGCTCTTTTCTGAGCTTGATTGGTGAAGATTTTGAAAGTATAGAGAGATGGTTTTCTGTAGTGGAGATATTGCAACAATTGCTCACCTAACATGGAAGCACTTACTAACTAAAGAAAAATAGAAAGAACTCCTGTTAGGTGAGCACCTGATGCTCAAATGCAATTATTCTCTAAATATTATAACATACACTTCCAGAGCTGTTGTTTAGTTAACAGAGTTGTTGTTTATTTCACAGAACTTCAAACTCAAAAGGTAAGCACTTACAAGCTTGAAGCTGTATTTCTATGAGGTTTCAAGGCATCTGAAATTCAAAACTGCAATGTTCAGCCAAAGGGTGTGCATCCCTGTTCTTGTCAGAGGCTGTTTCTGGTATGGGCACTGTGGAAGAAGTGCCCACCTTTTTATCCCTTGAAAGGCCCTCAAGGCACCAAACCATTAAGTAGCTCCTCCCACATTTTTCCCGCTCTTTTCCAAGCTTGCTTGGTGAAGATTTTGAAAGTATAGAGAGATGGTTTTCTGTAGTGGGGATAGTGCAACAATTGCTCACCTAACATAGAAGCACTTACTAACTAAAGAAAAATAGAAAGAACTCCTGTTAGGTGAACACCTGATGCTCAAATGCAATCCATCCCTAAATAGTATACCACGTACTTCCAGAGTTGTTGTTTATTTCACAGAACTTCAAACTCAAAAGGTAAGCACTTATAACCATGAAGCTGTATTTCTATGAGGTTTCAAGACATCTGAAATTCAAAACTGCAATGTTCAGCCAGTTGGCCTGCATCACTGTTGTCATCCGAGGCCGTTCCTGCTATGGGCACTGTGGAGAAGGGCCCACCTTTTTATCCCTTGAAAGGCCCTCAAGGCACCAGACCATTAAGTAGCTCCTCCCACATTTTCCCCGCTCTTTTCTGAGGTTGCTTGGTGAAGATTTTGAAAGTATAGAGAGATGGTTTTCTGTAGTGGGGATATTGCAACAATTGCTCACCTAACATGGAAGCACTTACTAACTAAAGAAAAATAGAAAGAACTCCTGTTAGGTGAACACCTGATGCTCAAATGCAATCCATCCCTAAATATTATACCATGTACTTCCAGAGTTGTTGTTTATTTCACAGAACTTCAAACTCAAAAGGTAAGCACTTACAAGCTTGAAGCTGTATTTCTATGAGGTTTCAAGGCATCTGAAATTCCAAACTGCAATGTTCAGCCAAAGGGTCTGCATCCCTGTTCTTGTCAGAGGCTGTTTCTGGTATGGGCACTGTGGAATAAGTGCTCGCCTTTTTATCCCTTGAAAGGCCCTCAAGGCACCAAACCATTAAGTAGCTCCTCCCACATTTTTCCCGCTCTTTTCTGAGCTTGCTTGGTGAAGATTTTGAAAGTATAGAGAGATGGTTTTCTGTAGTGGGGATATTGCAACAATTGCTCACCTAACATGGAAGCACTTACTAACTAAAGAAAATAGAAAGAACTCCTGTTAGGTGAGCACCTGATGTTCAAATGCAATTCATCCTAAATATTATAACATACACTTCCAAAGTTGCTGTTTAGTTCACAGAACTTCAACCTCAAAAGGTAAGCACTTATAACCATGAAGCTGTATTTCTATGAGGTTTCAAGACATCTGAAATTCAAAACTGCAATGTTCAGCCAATGGGTCTGCATCCCTGTTCTTGTCTGAGGCTGTTCCTGTTATGGGCACTGTGGAAGAAGTGCTCGCCTTTTTATCCCTTGAAAGGCCCTCAAGGCACCAAACCATTAAGTAGCTCCTCCCATATTTTTCCCGCTCTTTTCTGAGCTTGCTTGGTGAAGATTTTGAAAGTATAGAGAGATGGTTTTCTGTAGTGGAGATATTGCAACAATTGCTCACCTAACATGGAAGCACTTACTAACTAAAGAAAAATAGAAAGAACTCCTGTTAGGTGAACACCTGATGCTCAAATGCAATCCATCCCTAAATAGTATACCACGTACTTCCAGAGTTGTTGTTTATTTCACAGAACTTCAAACTCAAAAGGTAAGCACTTATAACCATGAAGCTGTATTTCTATGAGGTTTCAAGACATCTGAAATTCAAAACTGCAATGTTCAGCCAGTTGGCCTGCATCACTGTTGTCATCCGAGGCCGTTCCTGCTATGGGCACTGTGGAGAAGGGCCCACCTTTTTATCCCTTGAAAGGCCCTCAAGGCACCAGACCATTAAGTAGCTCCTCCCACATTTTCCCCGCTCTTTTCTGAGGTTGCTTGGTGAAGATTTTGAAAGTATAGAGAGATGGTTTTCTGTAGTGGGGATATTGCAACAATTGCTCACCTAACATGGAAGCACTTACTAACTAAAGAAAAATAGAAAGAACTCCTGTTAGGTGAACACCTGATGCTCAAATGCAATCCATCCCTAAATATTATACCATGTACTTCCAGAGTTGTTGTTTATTTCACAGAACTTCAAACTCAAAAGGTAAGCACTTACAAGCTTGAAGCTGTATTTCTATGAGGTTTCAAGGCATCTGAAATTCCAAACTGCAATGTTCAGCCAAAGGGTCTGCATCCCTGTTCTTGTCAGAGGCTGTTTCTGGTATGGGCACTGTGGAATAAGTGCTCGCCTTTTTATCCCTTGAAAGGCCCTCAAGGCACCAAACCATTAAGTAGCTCCTCCCACATTTTTCCCGCTCTTTTCTGAGCTTGCTTGGTGAAGATTTTGAAAGTATAGAGAGATGGTTTTCTGTAGTGGGGATATTGCAACAATTGCTCACCTAACATGGAAGCACTTACTAACTAAAGAAAATAGAAAGAACTCCTGTTAGGTGAGCACCTGATGTTCAAATGCAATCCATCCTAAATATTATAACATACACTTCCAAAGTTGCTGTTTAGTTCACAGAACTTCAACCTCAAAAGGTAAGCACTTATAACCATGAAGCTGTATTTCTATGAGGTTTCAAGACATCTGAAATTCAAAACTGCAATGTTCAGCCAATGGGTCTGCATCCCTGTTCTTGTCTGAGGCTGTTCCTGTTATGGGCACTGTGGAAGAAGTGCTCGCCTTTTTATCCCTTGAAAGGCCCTCAAGGCACCAAACCATTAAGTAGCTCCTCCCATATTTTTCCCGCTCTTTTCTGAGCTTGCTTGGTGAAGATTTTGAAAGTATAGAGAGATGGTTTTCTGTAGTGGAGATATTGCAACAATTGCTCACCTAACATGGAAGCACTTACTAACTAAAGAAAAATAGAAAGAACTCCTGTTAGGTGAACACCTGATGCTCAAATGCAATCCATCCCTAAATATTATACCATGTACTTCCAGAGTTGTTGTTTATTTCACAGAACTTCAAACTCAAAAGGTAAGCACTTACAAGCTTGAAGCTGTATTTCTATGAGGTTTCAAGGCATCTGAAATTCAAAACTGCAATGTTCAGCCAAAGGGTCTGCATCCCTGTTCTTGTCAGAGGCTGTTTCTGGTATGGGCACTGTGGAATAAGTGCTCGCCTTTTTATCCCTTGAAAGGCCCTCAAGGCACCAAACCATTAAGTAGCTCCTCCCATATTTTTCCCGCTCTTTTCTGAGCTTGCTTGGTGAAGATTTTGAAAGTATAGAGAGATGGTTTTCTGTAGTGGAGATATTGCAACAATTGCTCACCTAACATGGAAGCACTTACTAACTAAAGAAAAATAGAAAGAACTCCTGTTAGGTGAACACCTGATGCTCAAATGCAATCCATCCCTAAATATTATACCATGTACTTCCAGAGTTGTTGTTTATTTCACAGAACTTCAAACTCAAAAGGTAAGCACTTACAAGCTTGAAGCTGTATTTCTATGAGGTTTCAAGGCATCTGAAATTCAAAACTGCAATGTTCAGCCAAAGGGTCTGCATCCCTGTTCTTGTCTGAGGCTGTTCCTGGTATGGGCACTGTGGAAGAAGTTCTAGCCTTTTTATCCCTTGAAAGTCCCTGAAGGCACCAAACCATTAAGAAGCTCCTCCCACATTTTTCCCGCTCTTTTCTGAGCTTGCTTGGTGAAGATTTTGAAAGTATAGAGAGATGGTTTTCTGTAGTGGAGATATTGCAACAATTGCTCACCTAACATGGAAGCACTTACTAACTAAAGAAAAATAGAAATAACTCCTGTTAGGTGAGCACCTGATGTTCAAATGCAATCCATCCTAAATATTATAACATACACTTCCAAAATTGCTGTTTAGTTCACAGAACTTCAACCTCAAAAGGGAAGCACTTACACATATATAAAACGCAGGTGCCAACCTTGAAGCTGTATTTCTGTGAGGTTCCAAGACATCTGAAATTCAAAACTGCAATGTTCAGCCAGTGGGTGTGCATCCCTGTTCTTGTCTGAGGCTGTTCCTGTTATGGGCACTGTGGAAGAAGTGCTCGCCTTTTTATCCCTTGAAAGGCCCTGAAGGCACCAAAACATTAAGTAGCTCCTCCCACATTTTTCCCGCTCTAACATGGAAGCACTTACTAACTAAAGAAAAATAGAAAGAACTCCTGTTAGGTGAACACCTGATGCTCAAATGTAATCCATCCCTAAATATTATACCATGTACTTCCAGAGTTGTTGTTTATTTCACAGAACTTCAAACTCAAAAGGTAAGCACTTACAAGCTTGAAGCTGTATTTCTATGAGGTTTCAAGACATCTGAAATTCAAAACTGCAATGTTCAGCCAAAGGGTCTGCATCCCTGTTCTTGTCTGAGGCTGTTCCTGGTATGGGCACTGTGGAAGAAGTTCTAGCCTTTTTATCCCTTGAAAGTCCCTGAAGGCACCAAACCATTAAGAAGCTCCTCCCACATTTTTCCCGCTCTTTTCTGAGCTTGCTTGGTGAAGATTTTGAAAGTATAGAGAGATGGTTTTCTGTAGTGGAGATATTGCAACAATTGCTCACCTAACATGGAAGCACTTACTAACTAAAGAAAAATAGAAATAACTCCTGTTAGGTGAGCACCTGATGTTCAAATGCAATCCATCCTAAATATTATAACATACACTTCCAAAATTGCTGTTTAGTTCACAGAACTTCAACCTCAAAAGGGAAGCACTTACACATATATAAAACGCAGGTGCCAACCTTGAAGCTGTATTTCTGTGAGGTTCCAAGACATCTGAAATTCAAAACTGCAATGTTCAGCCAGTGGGTGTGCATCCCTGTTCTTGTCTGAGGCTGTTCCTGTTATGGGCACTGTGGAAGAAGTGCTCGCCTTTTTATCCCTTGAAAGGCCCTGAAGGCACCAAAACATTAAGTAGCTCCTCCCACATTTTTCCCGCTCTTTTCTGAGCTTGATTGGTGAAGATTTTGAAAGTATAGAGAGATGGTTTTCTGTAGTGGGGATATTGCAACAATTGCTCACCTAACATGGAAGCACTTACTAACTAAAGAAAAATAGAAAGAACTCCTGTTAGGTGAGCACCTGATGCTCAAATGCAATTATTCTCTAAATATTATAACAGACACTTCCAGAGCTGTTGTTTACTTAACAGAACTTCAACCTCAATAGGTAAGCACTTACAAGCTTGAAGCTGTATTTCTGTGAGGTTCCAAGACATCTGAAATTCAAAACTGCAATGTTCAGCCAGTGGGTCTGCATCCCTGTTCTTGTCTCAGGCTGTTCCTGTTATGGGCACTGTGGAAGAAGTGCTCGCCTTTTTATCCCTTGAAAGGCCCTGAAGGCACCAAAACATTAAGTAGCTCCTCCCACATTTTTCCCGCTCTTTTCTGAGCTTGATTGGTGAAGATTTTGAAAGTATAGAGAGATGGTTTTCTGTAGTGGGGATATTGCAACAATTGCTCACCTAACATGGAAGCACTTACTAACTAAAGAAAAATAGAAAGAACTCCTGTTAGGTGAGCATCTGATGCTCAAATGCAATTATTCTCTAAATATTATAACATACACTTCCAGAGCTGTTGTTTAGTTAACAGAGTTGTTGTTTATTTCACAGAACTTCAAACTCAAAAGGTAAGCACTTACAAGCTTGAAGCTGTATTTCTATGAGGTTTCAAGGCATCTGAAATTCAAAACTGCAATGTTCAGCCAAAGGGTCTGCATCCCTGTTCTTGTCAGAGGCTGTTTCTGGTATGGGCACTGTGGAAGAAGTGCCCACCTTTTTATCCCTTGAAAGGCCCTCAAGGCACCAAACCATTAAGTAGCTCCTCCCACATTTTTCCCGCTCTTTTCCGAGCTTGCTTGGTGAAGATTTTGAAAGTATAGAGAGATGGTTTTCTGTAGTGGGGATAGTGCAACAATTGCTCACCTAACATAGAAGCACTTACTAACTAAAGAAAAATAGAAAGAAGTCCTGTTAGGTGAACACCTGATGCTCAAATGCAATCCATCCCTAAATAGTATACCATGTACTTCCAGAGTTGTTGTTTATTTCACAGAACTTCAAACTCAAAAGGTAAGCACTTATAACCATGAAGCTGTATTTCTATGAGGTTTCAAGACATCTGAAATTCAAAACTGCAATGATCAGCCAGTTGGCCTGCATCACTGTTGTCATCCGAGGCCTTCCTGCTATGGGCACTGTGGAGAAGGGCCCACCTTTTTATCCCTTGAAAGGCCCTCAAGGCACCAGACCATTAAGTAGCTCCTCCCACATTTTTCCCGCTCTTTTCTGAGGTTGCTTGGTGAAGATTTTGAAAGTATAGAGAGATGGTTTTCTGTAGTGGGGATATTGCAACAATTGCTCACCTAACATGGAAGCACTTACTAACTAAAGAAAAATAGAAAGAACTCCTGTTAGGTGAACACCTGATGCTCAAATGCAATCCATCCCTAAATATTATACCATGTACTTCCAGAGTTGTTGTTTATTTCACAGAACTTCAAACTCAAAAGGTAAGCACTTACAAGCTTGAAGCTGTATTTCTATGAGGTTTCAAGGCATCTGAAATTCAAAACTGCAATGTTCAGCCAAAGGGTCTGCATCCCTGTTCTTGTCAGAGGCTGTTTCTGGTATGGGCACTGTGGAATAAGTGCTCGCCTTTTTATCCCTTGAAAGGCCCTGAAGGCACCAAATCATTAAGTAGCTCCTCCCACATTTTTCCCGCTCTTTTCTGAGCTTGCTTGGTGAAGATTTTGAAAGTATAGAGAGATGGTTTTCTGTAGTGGGGATAGTGCAACAGTTGCTCACCTAACATAGAAGCACTTACTAACTAAAGAAAAATAGAAAGAACTCCTGTTAGGTGAACACCTGATGATCAAATGCAATCCATCCTAAATATTATAACATACACTTCCAAAGTTGCTGTTTAGTTCACAGAACTTCAACCTCAAAAGGTAAGCACTTATAACCATGAAGCTGTATTTCTATGAGGTTTCAAGACATCTGAAATTCAAAACTGCAATGTTCAGCCACTGGGTCTGCATCCCTGTTCTTGTCTGAGGCTGTTACTGTTATGGGCACTGTGGAAGAAGTGCTCGCCTTTTTATCCCTTGAAAGGCCCTGAAGGCACCAAACCATTAAGTAGCTCCTCCCACATTTTTCCCGCTCTTTTCTGAGCTTGCTTGGTGAAGATTTTGAAAGTATAGAGAGATGGTTTTCTGTAGTGGAGATATTGCAACAATTGCTCACCTAACATGGAAGCACTTACTAACTAAAGAAAAATAGAAAGAACTCCTGTTAGGTGAGCACCTGATGTTCAAATGCAATCCATCCTAAATATTATAACATACACTTCCAAAGTTGCTGTTTAGTTCACAGAACTTCAACCTCAAAAGGTAAGCACTTATAACCATGAAGCTGTATTTCTATGAGGTTTCAAGACATCTGAAATTCAAAACTGCAATGTTCAGCCAATGGGTCTGCATCCCTGTTCTTGTCTGAGGCTGTTCCTGTTATGGGCACTGTGGAAGAAGTGCTCGCCTTTTTATCCCTTGAAAGGCCCTGAAGGCACCAAACCATTAAGTAGCTCCTCCCACATTTTTCCCGCTCTTTTCTGAGCTTGCTTGGTGAAGATTTTGAAAGTATAGAGAGATGGTTTTCTGTAGTGGAGATATTGCAACAATTGCTCACCTAACATGGAAGCACTTACTAACTAAAGAAAAATAGAAATAACTCCTGTTAGGTGAGCACCTGATGTTCAAATGCAATCCATCCTAAATATTATAACATACACTTCCAAAATTGCTGTTTAGTTCACAGAACTTCAACCTCAAAAGGGAAGCACTTACACATATATAAAACGCAGGTGCCAACCTTAAAGCTGTATTTCTGTGAGGTTCCAAGACATCTGAAATTCAAAACTGCAATGTTCAGCAAGTGGGTCTGCATCCCTGTTCTTGTCTGAGGCTGTTCCTGTTATGGGCACTGTGGAAGAAGTGCTCGCCTTTTTATCCCTTGAAAGGCCCTGAAGGCACCAAAACATTAAGTAGCTCCTCCCACATTTTTCCCGCTCTTTTCTGAGCTTGATTGGTGAAGATTTTGAAAGTATAGAGAGATGGTTTTCTGTAGTGGAGATATTGCAACAATTGCTCACCTAACATGGAAGCACTTACTAACTAAAGAAAAATAGAAAGAACTCCTGTTAGGTGAGCACCTGATGCTCAAATGCAATTATTCTCTAAATATTATAACATACACTTCCAGAGCTGTTGTTTAGTTAACAGAGTTGTTGTTTATTTCACAGAACTTCAAACTCAAAAGGTAAGCACTTACAAGCTTGAAGCTGTATTTCTATGAGGTTTCAAGGCATCTGAAATTCAAAACTGCAATGTTCAGCCAAAGGGTCTGCATCCCTGTTCTTGTCAGAGGCTGTTTCTGGTATGGGCACTGTGGAAGAAGTGCCCACCTTTTTATCCCTTGAAAGGCCCTCAAGGCACCAAACCATTAAGTAGCTCCTCCCACATTTTTCCCGCTCTTTTCCAAGCTTGCTTGGTGAAGATTTTGAAAGTATAGAGAGATGGTTTTCTGTAGTGGGGATAGTGCAACAATTGCTCACCTAACATAGAAGCACTTACTAACTAAAGAAAAATAGAAAGAACTCCTGTTAGGTGAACACCTGATGCTCAAATGCAATCCATCCCTAAATAGTATACCACGTACTTCCAGAGTTGTTGTTTATTTCACAGAACTTCAAACTCAAAAGGTAAGCACTTATAACCATGAAGCTGTATTTCTATGAGGTTTCAAGACATCTGAAATTCAAAACTGCAATGTTCAGCCAGTTGGCCTGCATCACTGTTGTCATCCGAGGCCGTTCCTGCTATGGGCACTGTGGAGAAGGGCCCACCTTTTTATCCCTTGAAAGGCCCTCAAGGCACCAGACCATTAAGTAGCTCCTCCCACATTTTCCCCGCTCTTTTCTGAGGTTGCTTGGTGAAGATTTTGAAAGTATAGAGAGATGGTTTTCTGTAGTGGGGATATTGCAACAATTGCTCACCTAACATGGAAGCACTTACTAACTAAAGAAAAATAGAAAGAACTCCTGTTAGGTGAACACCTGATGCTCAAATGCAATCCATCCCTAAATATTATACCATGTACTTCCAGAGTTGTTGTTTATTTCACAGAACTTCAAACTCAAAAGGTAAGCACTTACAAGCTTGAAGCTGTATTTCTATGAGGTTTCAAGGCATCTGAAATTCCAAACTGCAATGTTCAGCCAAAGGGTCTGCATCCCTGTTCTTGTCAGAGGCTGTTTCTGGTATGGGCACTGTGGAATAAGTGCTCGCCTTTTTATCCCTTGAAAGGCCCTCAAGGCACCAAACCATTAAGTAGCTCCTCCCACATTTTTCCCGCTCTTTTCTGAGCTTGCTTGGTGAAGATTTTGAAAGTATAGAGAGATGGTTTTCTGTAGTGGGGATATTGCAACAATTGCTCACCTAACATGGAAGCACTTACTAACTAAAGAAAATAGAAAGAACTCCTGTTGGGTGAGCACCTGATGTTCAAATGCAATCCATCCTAAATATTATAACATACACTTCCAAAGTTGCTGTTTAGTTCACAGAACTTCAACCTCAAAAGGTAAGCACTTATAACCATGAAGCTGTATTTCTATGAGGTTTCAAGACATCTGAAATTCAAAACTGCAATGTTCAGCCAATGGGTCTGCATCCCTGTTCTTGTCTGAGGCTGTTCCTGTTATGGGCACTGTGGAAGAAGTGCTCGCCTTTTTATCCCTTGAAAGGCCCTCAAGGCACCAAACCATTAAGTAGCTCCTCCCATATTTTTCCCGCTCTTTTCTGAGCTTGCTTGGTGAAGATTTTGAAAGTATAGAGAGATGGTTTTCTGTAGTGGAGATATTGCAACAATTGCTCACCTAACATGGAAGCACTTACTAACTAAAGAAAAATAGAAATAACTCCTGTTAGGTGAGCACCTGATGTTCAAATGCAATCCATCCTAAATATTATAACATACACTTCCAAAATTGCTGTTTAGTTCACAGAACTTCAACCTCAAAAGGGAAGCACTTACACATATATAAAACGCAGGTGCCAACCTTGAAGCTGTATTTCTGTGAGGTTCCAAGACATCTGAAATTCAAAACTGCAATGTTCAGCCAGTGGGTGTGCATCCCTGTTCTTGTCTGAGGCTGTTCCTGTTATGGGCACTGTGGAAGAAGTGCTCGCCTTTTTATCCCTTGAAAGGCCCTGAAGGCACCAAAACATTAAGTAGCTCCTCCCACATTTTTCCCGCTCTAACATGGAAGCACTTACTAACTAAAGAAAAATAGAAAGAACTCCTGTTAGGTGAACACCTGATGCTCAAATGTAATCCATCCCTAAATATTATACCATGTACTTCCAGAGTTGTTGTTTATTTCACAGAACTTCAAACTCAAAAGGTAAGCACTTACAAGCTTGAAGCTGTATTTCTATGAGGTTTCAAGACATCTGAAATTCAAAACTGCAATGTTCAGCCAAAGGGTCTGCATCCCTGTTCTTGTCTGAGGCTGTTCCTGGTATGGGCACTGTGGAAGAAGTTCTAGCCTTTTTATCCCTTGAAAGTCCCTGAAGGCACCAAACCATTAAGAAGCTCCTCCCACATTTTTCCCGCTCTTTTCTGAGCTTGCTTGGTGAAGATTTTGAAAGTATAGAGAGATGGTTTTCTGTAGTGGAGATATTGCAACAATTGCTCACCTAACATGGAAGCACTTACTAACTAAAGAAAAATAGAAATAACTCCTGTTAGGTGAGCACCTGATGTTCAAATGCAATCCATCCTAAATATTATAACATACACTTCCAAAATTGCTGTTTAGTTCACAGAACTTCAACCTCAAAAGGGAAGCACTTACACATATATAAAACGCAGGTGCCAACCTTGAAGCTGTATTTCTGTGAGGTTCCAAGACATCTGAAATTCAAAACTGCAATGTTCAGCCAGTGGGTGTGCATCCCTGTTCTTGTCTGAGGCTGTTCCTGTTATGGGCACTGTGGAAGAAGTGCTCGCCTTTTTATCCCTTGAAAGGCCCTGAAGGCACCAAAACATTAAGTAGCTCCTCCCACATTTTTTCCCGCTCTTTTCTGAGCTTGATTGGTGAAGATTTTGAAAGTATAGAGAGATGGTTTTCTGTAGTGGGGATATTGCAACAATTGCTCACCTAACATGGAAGCACTTACTAACTAAAGAAAAATAGAAAGAACTCCTGTTAGGTGAGCACCTGATGCTCAAATGCAATTATTCTCTAAATATTATAACAGACACTTCCAGAGCTGTTGTTTAGTTAACAGAACTTCAACCTCAATAGGTAAGCACTTACAAGCTTGAAGCTGTATTTCTGTGAGGTTCCAAGACATCTGAAATTCAAAACTGCAATGTTCAGCCAGTGGGTCTGCATCCCTGTTCTTGTCTCAGGCTGTTCCTGTTATGGGCACTGTGGAAGAAGTGCTCGCCTTTTTATCCCTTGAAAGGCCCTGAAGGCACCAAAACATTAAGTCGCTCCTCCCACATTTTTCCCGCTCTTTTCTGAGCTTGATTGGTGAAGATTTTGAAAGTATAGAGAGATGGTTTTCTGTAGTGGGGATATTGCAACAATTGCTCACCTAACATGGAAGCACTTACTAACTAAAGAAAAATAGAAAGAACTCCTGTTAGGTGAGCATCTGATGCTCAAATGCAATTATTCTCTAAATATTATAACATACACTTCCAGAGCTGTTGTTTAGTTAACAGAGTTGTTGTTTATTTCACAGAACTTCAAACTCAAAAGGTAAGCACTTACAAGCTTGAAGCTGTATTTCTATGAGGTTTCAAGGCATCTGAAATTCAAAACTGCAATGTTCAGCCAAAGGGTCTGCATCCCTGTTCTTGTCAGAGGCTGTTTCTGGTATGGGCACTGTGGAAGAAGTGCCCACCTTTTTATCCCTTGAAAGGCCCTCAAGGCACCAAACCATTAAGTAGCTCCTCCCACATTTTTCCCGCTCTTTTCCGAGCTTGCTTGGTGAAGATTTTGAAAGTATAGAGAGATGGTTTTCTGTAGTGGGGATAGTGCAACAATTGCTCACCTAACATAGAAGCACTTACTAACTAAAGAAAAATAGAAAGAAGTCCTGTTAGGTGAACACCTGATGCTCAAATGCAATCCATCCCTAAATAGTATACCATGTACTTCCAGAGTTGTTGTTTATTTCACAGAACTTCAAACTCAAAAGGTAAGCACTTATAACCATGAAGCTGTATTTCTATGAGGTTTCAAGACATCTGAAATTCAAAACTGCAATGATCAGCCAGTTGGCCTGCATCACTGTTGTCATCCGAGGCCGTTCCTGCTATGGGCACTGTGGAGAAGGGCCCACCTTTTTATCCCTTGAAAGGCCCTCAAGGCACCAGACCATTAAGTAGCTCCTCCCACATTTTTCCCGCTCTTTTCTGAGGTTGCTTGGTGAAGATTTTGAAAGTATAGAGAGATGGTTTTCTGTAGTGGGGATATTGCAACAATTGCTCACCTAACATGGAAGCACTTACTAACTAAAGAAAAATAGAAAGAACTCCTGTTAGGTGAACACCTGATGCTCAAATGCAATCCATCCCTAAATATTATACCATGTACTTCCAGAGTTGTTGTTTATTTCACAGAACTTCAAACTCAAAAGGTAAGCACTTACAAGCTTGAAGCTGTATTTCTATGAGGTTTCAAGACATCTGAAATTCAAAACTGCAATGTTCAGCCAATGGGTCTGCATCCCTGTTCTTGTCTGAGGCTGTTCCTGTTATGGGCACTGTGGAAGAAGTGCTCGCCTTTTTATCCCTTGAAAGGCCCTGAAGGCACCAAACCATTAAGTAGCTCCTCCCACATTTTTCCCGCTCTTTTCTGAGCTTGCTTGGTGAAGATTTTGAAAGTATAGAGAGATGGTTTTCTGTAGTGGAGATATTGCAACAATTGCTCACCTAACATGGAAGCACTTACTAACTAAAGAAAAATAGAAATAACTCCTGTTAGGTGAGCACCTGATGTTCAAATGCAATCCATCCTAAATATTATAACATACACTTCCAAAATTGCTGTTTAGTTCACAGAACTTCAACCTCAAAAGGGAAGCACTTACACATATATAAAACGCAGGTGCCAACCTTAAAGCTGTATTTCTGTGAGGTTCCAAGACATCTGAAATTCAAAACTGCAATGTTCAGCAAGTGGGTCTGCATCCCTGTTCTTGTCTGAGGCTGTTCCTGTTATGGGCACTGTGGAAGAAGTGCTCGCCTTTTTATCCCTTGAAAGGCCCTGAAGGCACCAAAACATTAAGTAGCTCCTCCCACATTTTTCCCGCTCTTTTCTGAGCTTGATTGGTGAAGATTTTGAAAGTATAGAGAGATGGTTTTCTGTAGTGGAGATATTGCAACAATTGCTCACCTAACATGGAAGCACTTACTAACTAAAGAAAAATAGAAAGAACTCCTGTTAGGTGAGCACCTGATGCTCAAATGCAATTATTCTCTAAATATTATAACATACACTTCCAGAGCTGTTGTTTAGTTAACAGAGTTGTTGTTTATTTCACAGAACTTCAAACTCAAAAGGTAAGCACTTACAAGCTTGAAGCTGTATTTCTATGAGGTTTCAAGGCATCTGAAATTCAAAACTGCAATGTTCAGCCAAAGGGTGTGCATCCCTGTTCTTGTCAGAGGCTGTTTCTGGTATGGGCACTGTGGAAGAAGTGCCCACCTTTTTATCCCTTGAAAGGCCCTCAAGGCACCAAACCATTAAGTAGCTCCTCCCACATTTTTCCCGCTCTTTTCCAAGCTTGCTTGGTGAAGATTTTGAAAGTATAGAGAGATGGTTTTCTGTAGTGGGGATAGTGCAACAATTGCTCACCTAACATAGAAGCACTTACTAACTAAAGAAAAATAGAAAGAACTCCTGTTAGGTGAACACCTGATGCTCAAATGCAATCCATCCCTAAATAGTATACCACGTACTTCCAGAGTTGTTGTTTATTTCACAGAACTTCAAACTCAAAAGGTAAGCACTTATAACCATGAAGCTGTATTTCTATGAGGTTTCAAGACATCTGAAATTCAAAACTGCAATGTTCAGCCAGTTGGCCTGCATCACTGTTGTCATCCGAGGCCGTTCCTGCTATGGGCACTGTGGAGAAGGGCCCACCTTTTTATCCCTTGAAAGGCCCTCAAGGCACCAGACCATTAAGTAGCTCCTCCCACATTTTCCCCGCTCTTTTCTGAGGTTGCTTGGTGAAGATTTTGAAAGTATAGAGAGATGGTTTTCTGTAGTGGGGATATTGCAACAATTGCTCACCTAACATGGAAGCACTTACTAACTAAAGAAAAATAGAAAGAACTCCTGTTAGGTGAACACCTGATGCTCAAATGCAATCCATCCCTAAATATTATACCATGTACTTCCAGAGTTGTTGTTTATTTCACAGAACTTCAAACTCAAAAGGTAAGCACTTACAAGCTTGAAGCTGTATTTCTATGAGGTTTCAAGGCATCTGAAATTCCAAACTGCAATGTTCAGCCAAAGGGTCTGCATCCCTGTTCTTGTCAGAGGCTGTTTCTGGTATGGGCACTGTGGAATAAGTGCTCGCCTTTTTATCCCTTGAAAGGCCCTCAAGGCACCAAACCATTAAGTAGCTCCTCCCACATTTTTCCCGCTCTTTTCTGAGCTTGCTTGGTGAAGATTTTGAAAGTATAGAGAGATGGTTTTCTGTAGTGGGGATATTGCAACAATTGCTCACCTAACATGGAAGCACTTACTAACTAAAGAAAATAGAAAGAACTCCTGTTAGGTGAGCACCTGATGTTCAAATGCAATCCATCCTAAATATTATAACATACACTTCCAAAGTTGCTGTTTAGTTCACAGAACTTCAACCTCAAAAGGTAAGCACTTATAACCATGAAGCTGTATTTCTATGAGGTTTCAAGACATCTGAAATTCAAAACTGCAATGTTCAGCCAATGGGTCTGCATCCCTGTTCTTGTCTGAGGCTGTTCCTGTTATGGGCACTGTGGAAGAAGTGCTCGCCTTTTTATCCCTTGAAAGGCCCTCAAGGCACCAAACCATTAAGTAGCTCCTCCCATATTTTTCCCGCTCTTTTCTGAGCTTGCTTGGTGAAGATTTTGAAAGTATAGAGAGATGGTTTTCTGTAGTGGAGATATTGCAACAATTGCTCACCTAACATGGAAGCACTTACTAACTAAAGAAAAATAGAAAGAACTCCTGTTAGGTGAACACCTGATGCTCAAATGCAATCCATCCCTAAATATTATACCATGTACTTCCAGAGTTGTTGTTTATTTCACAGAACTTCAAACTCAAAAGGTAAGCACTTACAAGCTTGAAGCTGTATTTCTATGAGGTTTCAAGGCATCTGAAATTCAAAACTGCAATGTTCAGCCAAAGGGTCTGCATCCCTGTTCTTGTCAGAGGCTGTTTCTGGTATGGGCACTGTGGAATAAGTGCTCGCCTTTTTATCCCTTGAAAGGCCCTGAAGGCACCAAACCATTAAGTAGCTCCTCCCACATTTTTCCCGCTCTTTTCAGAGCTTGCTTGGTGAAGATTTTGAAAGTATAGAGAGATGGTTTTCTGTAGTGGGGATATTGCAACAATTGCTCACCTAACATGGAAGCACTTACTAACTAAAGAAAAATAGAAAGAACTCCTGTTAGGTGAACACCTGATGCTCAAATGCAATCCATCCCTAAATATTTTACCATGTACTTCCAGAGTTGTTGTTTATTTCACAGAACTTCAAACTCAAAAGGTAAGCACTTACAAGCTTGAAGCTGTATTTCTATGAGGTTTCAAGGCATCTGAAATTCAAAACTGCAATGTTCAGCCAAAGGGTCTGCATCCCTGTTCTTGTCGAGGCTGTTCCTGGTATGGGCACTGTGGAAGAAGTTCTAGCCTTTTTATCCCTTGAAAGGCCCTCAAGGCACCAAACCATTAAGTAGCTCCTCCCACATTTTTCCCGCTCTTTTCTGAGCTTGCTTGGTGAAGATTTTGAAAGTATAGAGAGATGGTTTTCTGTAGTGGGGATATTGCAACAATTGCTCACCTAACATGGAAGCACTTACTAACTAAAGAAAAATAGAAAGAACTCCTGTTAGGTGAACACCTGATGCTCAAATGCAATCCATCCCTAAATAGTATACCATGTACTTCCAGAGTTGTTGTTTATTTCACAGAACTTCAAACTCAAAAGGTAAGCACTTATAACCATGAAGCTGTATTTCTATGAGGTTTCAAGACATCTGAAATTCAAAACTGCAATGTTCAGCCAGTTGGCCTGCATCACTGTTGTCATCCGAGGCCGTTCCTGCTATGGGCACTGTGGAAGAAGTGCTCGCCTTTTTATCCCTTGAAAGGCCCTCAAGGCACCAGACCATTAAGTAACTCCTCCCACATTTTTCCCGCTCTTTCTGAGCTTGCTTGGTGAAGATTTTGAAAGTATAGAGAGATGGTTTTCTGTAGTGGGGATATTGCAACAATTGCTCACCTAACATGGAAGCACTTACTAACTAAAGAAAAATAGAAAGAACTCCTGTTAGGTGAACACCTGATGCTCAAATGCAATCCATCCCTAAATATTATACCATGTACTTCCAGAGTTGTTGTTTATTTCACAGAACTTCAAACTCAAAAGGTAAGCACTTACAAGCTTGAAGCTGTATTTCTATGAGGTTTCAAGACATCTGAAATTCAAAACTGCAATGTTCAGCCAAAGGGTCTGCATCCCTGTTCTTGTCTGAGGCTGTTCCTGGTATGGGCACTGTGGAAGAAGTTCTAGCCTTTTTATCCCTTGAAAGTCCCTGAAGGCACCAAACCATTAAGAAGCTCCTCCCACATTTTTCCCGCTCTTTTCTGAGCTTGCTTGGTGAAGATTTTGAAAGTATAGAGAGATGGTTTTCTGTAGTGGAGATATTGCAACAATTGCTCACCTAACATGGAAGCACTTACTAACTAAAGAAAAATAGAAATAACTCCTGTTAGGTGAGCACCTGATGTTCAAATGCAATCCATCCTAAATATTATAACATACACTTCCAAAATTGCTGTTTAGTTCACAGAACTTCAACCTCAAAAGGGAAGCACTTACACATATATAAAACGCAGGTGCCAACCTTGAAGCTGTATTTCTGTGAGGTTCCAAGACATCTGAAATTCAAAACTGCAATGTTCAGCCAGTGGGTGTGCATCCCTGTTCTTGTCTGAGGCTGTTCCTGTTATGGGCACTGTGGAAGAAGTGCTCGCCTTTTTATCCCTTGAAAGGCCCTGAAGGCACCAAAACATTAAGTAGCTCCTCCCACATTTTTCCCGCTCTAACATGGAAGCACTTACTAACTAAAGAAAAATAGAAAGAACTCCTGTTAGGTGAACACCTGATGCTCAAATGTAATCCATCCCTAAATATTATACCATGTACTTCCAGAGTTGTTGTTTATTTCACAGAACTTCAAACTCAAAAGGTAAGCACTTACAAGCTTGAAGCTGTATTTCTATGAGGTTTCAAGACATCTGAAATTCAAAACTGCAATGTTCAGCCAAAGGGTCTGCATCCCTGTTCTTGTCTGAGGCTGTTCCTGGTATGGGCACTGTGGAAGAAGTTCTAGCCTTTTTATCCCTTGAAAGTCCCTGAAGGCACCAAACCATTAAGAAGCTCCTCCCACATTTTTCCCGCTCTTTTCTGAGCTTGCTTGGTGAAGATTTTGAAAGTATAGAGAGATGGTTTTCTGTAGTGGAGATATTGCAACAATTGCTCACCTAACATGGAAGCACTTACTAACTAAAGAAAAATAGAAATAACTCCTGTTAGGTGAGCACCTGATGTTCAAATGCAATCCATCCTAAATATTATAACATACACTTCCAAAATTGCTGTTTAGTTCACAGAACTTCAACCTCAAAAGGGAAGCACTTACACATATATAAAACGCAGGTGCCAACCTTGAAGCTGTATTTCTGTGAGGTTCCAAGACATCTGAAATTCAAAACTGCAATGTTCAGCCAGTGGGTGTGCATCCCTGTTCTTGTCTGAGGCTGTTCCTGTTATGGGCACTGTGGAAGAAGTGCTCGCCTTTTTATCCCTTGAAAGGCCCTGAAGGCACCAAAACATTAAGTAGCTCCTCCCACATTTTTCCCGCTCTAACATGGAAGCACTTACTAACTAAAGAAAAATAGAAAGAACTCCTGTTAGGTGAACACCTGATGCTCAAATGTAATCCATCCCTAAATATTATACCATGTACTTCCAGAGTTGTTGTTTATTTCACAGAACTTCAAACTCAAAAGGTAAGCACTTACAAGCTTGAAGCTGTATTTCTATGAGGTTTCAAGACATCTGAAATTCAAAACTGCAATGTTCAGCCAAAGGGTCTGCATCCCTGTTCTTGTCTGAGGCTGTTCCTGGTATGGGCACTGTGGAAGAAGTTCTAGCCTTTTTATCCCTTGAAAGTCCCTGAAGGCACCAAACCATTAAGAAGCTCCTCCCACATTTTTCCCGCTCTTTTCTGAGCTTGCTTGGTGAAGATTTTGAAAGTATAGAGAGATGGTTTTCTGTAGTGGAGATATTGCAACAATTGCTCACCTAACATGGAAGCACTTACTAACTAAAGAAAAATAGAAATAACTCCTGTTAGGTGAGCACCTGATGTTCAAATGCAATCCATCCTAAATATTATAACATACACTTCCAAAATTGCTGTTTAGTTCACAGAACTTCAACCTCAAAAGGGAAGCACTTACACATATATAAAACGCAGGTGCCAACCTTGAAGCTGTATTTCTGTGAGGTTCCAAGACATCTGAAATTCAAAACTGCAATGTTCAGCCAGTGGGTGTGCATCCCTGTTCTTGTCTGAGGCTGTTCCTGTTATGGGCACTGTGGAAGAAGTGCTCGCCTTTTTATCCCTTGAAAGGCCCTGAAGGCACCAAAACATTAAGTAGCTCCTCCCACATTTTTCCCGCTCTTTTCTGAGCTTGATTGGTGAAGATTTTGAAAGTATAGAGAGATGGTTTTCTGTAGTGGGGATATTGCAACAATTGCTCACCTAACATGGAAGCACTTACTAACTAAAGAAAAATAGAAAGAACTCCTGTTAGGTGAGCACCTGATGCTCAAATGCAATTATTCTCTAAATATTATAACAGACACTTCCAGAGCTGTTGTTTAGTTAACAGAACTTCAACCTCAATAGGTAAGCACTTACAAGCTTGAAGCTGTATTTCTGTGAGGTTCCAAGACATCTGAAATTCAAAACTGCAATGTTCAGCCAGTGGGTCTGCATCCCTGTTCTTGTCTCAGGCTGTTCCTGTTATGGGCACTGTGGAAGAAGTGCTCGCCTTTTTATCCCTTGAAAGGCCCTGAAGGCACCAAAACATTAAGTAGCTCCTCCCACATTTTTCCCGCTCTTTTCTGAGCTTGATTGGTGAAGATTTTGAAAGTATAGAGAGATGGTTTTCTGTAGTGGGGATATTGCAACAATTGCTCACCTAACATGGAAGCACTTACTAACTAAAGAAAAATAGAAAGAACTCCTGTTAGGTGAGCATCTGATGCTCAAATGCAATTATTCTCTAAATATTATAACATACACTTCCAGAGCTGTTGTTTAGTTAACAGAGTTGTTGTTTATTTCACAGAACTTCAAACTCAAAAGGTAAGCACTTACAAGCTTGAAGCTGTATTTCTATGAGGTTTCAAGGCATCTGAAATTCAAAACTGCAATGTTCAGCCAAAGGGTCTGCATCCCTGTTCTTGTCAGAGGCTGTTTCTGGTATGGGCACTGTGGAAGAAGTGCCCACCTTTTTATCCCTTGAAAGGCCCTCAAGGCACCAAACCATTAAGTAGCTCCTCCCACATTTTTCCCGCTCTTTTCCGAGCTTGCTTGGTGAAGATTTTGAAAGTATAGAGAGATGGTTTTCTGTAGTGGGGATAGTGCAACAATTGCTCACCTAACATAGAAGCACTTACTAACTAAAGAAAAATAGAAAGAAGTCCTGTTAGGTGAACACCTGATGCTCAAATGCAATCCATCCCTAAATAGTATACCATGTACTTCCAGAGTTGTTGTTTATTTCACAGAACTTCAAACTCAAAAGGTAAGCACTTATAACCATGAAGCTGTATTTCTATGAGGTTTCAAGACATCTGAAATTCAAAACTGCAATGTTCAGCCAGTTGGCCTGCATCACTGTTGTCATCCGAGGCCGTTCCTGCTATGGGCACTGTGGAAGAAGTGCTCGCCTTTTTATCCCTTGAAAGGCCCTCAAGGCACCAGACCATTAAGTAACTCCTCCCACATTTTTCCCGCTCTTTCTGAGCTTGCTTGGTGAAGATTTTGAAAGTATAGAGAGATGGTTTTCTGTAGTGGGGATATTGCAACAATTGCTCACCTAACATGGAAGCACTTACTAACTAAAGAAAAATAGAAAGAACTCCTGTTAGGTGAACACCTGATGCTCAAATGCAATCCATCCCTAAATATTATACCATGTACTTCCAGAGTTGTTGTTTATTTCACAGAACTTCAAACTCAAAAGGTAAGCACTTACAAGCTTGAAGCTGTATTTCTATGAGGTTTCAAGACATCTGAAATTCAAAACTGCAATGTTCAGCCAAAGGGTCTGCATCCCTGTTCTTGTCTGAGGCTGTTCCTGGTATGGGCACTGTGGAAGAAGTTCTAGCCTTTTTATCCCTTGAAAGTCCCTGAAGGCACCAAACCATTAAGAAGCTCCTCCCACATTTTTCCCGCTCTTTTCTGAGCTTGCTTGGTGAAGATTTTGAAAGTATAGAGAGATGGTTTTCTGTAGTGGAGATATTGCAACAATTGCTCACCTAACATGGAAGCACTTACTAACTAAAGAAAAATAGAAATAACTCCTGTTAGGTGAGCACCTGATGTTCAAATGCAATCCATCCTAAATATTATAACATACACTTCCAAAATTGCTGTTTAGTTCACAGAACTTCAACCTCAAAAGGGAAGCACTTACACATATATAAAACGCAGGTGCCAACCTTGAAGCTGTATTTCTGTGAGGTTCCAAGACATCTGAAATTCAAAACTGCAATGTTCAGCCAGTGGGTGTGCATCCCTGTTCTTGTCTGAGGCTGTTCCTGTTATGGGCACTGTGGAAGAAGTGCTCGCCTTTTTATCCCTTGAAAGGCCCTGAAGGCACCAAAACATTAAGTAGCTCCTCCCACATTTTTCCCGCTCTAACATGGAAGCACTTACTAACTAAAGAAAAATAGAAAGAACTCCTGTTAGGTGAACACCTGATGCTCAAATGTAATCCATCCCTAAATATTATACCATGTACTTCCAGAGTTGTTGTTTATTTCACAGAACTTCAAACTCAAAAGGTAAGCACTTACAAGCTTGAAGCTGTATTTCTATGAGGTTTCAAGACATCTGAAATTCAAAACTGCAATGTTCAGCCAAAGGGTCTGCATCCCTGTTCTTGTCTGAGGCTGTTCCTGGTATGGGCACTGTGGAAGAAGTTCTAGCCTTTTTATCCCTTGAAAGTCCCTGAAGGCACCAAACCATTAAGAAGCTCCTCCCACATTTTTCCCGCTCTTTTCTGAGCTTGCTTGGTGAAGATTTTGAAAGTATAGAGAGATGGTTTTCTGTAGTGGAGATATTGCAACAATTGCTCACCTAACATGGAAGCACTTACTAACTAAAGAAAAATAGAAATAACTCCTGTTAGGTGAGCACCTGATGTTCAAATGCAATCCATCCTAAATATTATAACATACACTTCCAAAATTGCTGTTTAGTTCACAGAACTTCAACCTCAAAAGGGAAGCACTTACACATATATAAAACGCAGGTGCCAACCTTGAAGCTGTATTTCTGTGAGGTTCCAAGACATCTGAAATTCAAAACTGCAATGTTCAGCCAGTGGGTGTGCATCCCTGTTCTTGTCTGAGGCTGTTCCTGTTATGGGCACTGTGGAAGAAGTGCTCGCCTTTTTATCCCTTGAAAGGCCCTGAAGGCACCAAAACATTAAGTAGCTCCTCCCACATTTTTCCCGCTCTAACATGGAAGCACTTACTAACTAAAGAAAAATAGAAAGAACTCCTGTTAGGTGAACACCTGATGCTCAAATGTAATCCATCCCTAAATATTATACCATGTACTTCCAGAGTTGTTGTTTATTTCACAGAACTTCAAACTCAAAAGGTAAGCACTTACAAGCTTGAAGCTGTATTTCTATGAGGTTTCAAGACATCTGAAATTCAAAACTGCAATGTTCAGCCAAAGGGTCTGCATCCCTGTTCTTGTCTGAGGCTGTTCCTGGTATGGGCACTGTGGAAGAAGTTCTAGCCTTTTTATCCCTTGAAAGTCCCTGAAGGCACCAAACCATTAAGAAGCTCCTCCCACATTTTTCCCGCTCTTTTCTGAGCTTGCTTGGTGAAGATTTTGAAAGTATAGAGAGATGGTTTTCTGTAGTGGAGATATTGCAACAATTGCTCACCTAACATGGAAGCACTTACTAACTAAAGAAAAATAGAAATAACTCCTGTTAGGTGAGCACCTGATGTTCAAATGCAATCCATCCTAAATATTATAACATACACTTCCAAAATTGCTGTTTAGTTCACAGAACTTCAACCTCAAAAGGGAAGCACTTACACATATATAAAACGCAGGTGCCAACCTTGAAGCTGTATTTCTGTGAGGTTCCAAGACATCTGAAATTCAAAACTGCAATGTTCAGCCAGTGGGTGTGCATCCCTGTTCTTGTCTGAGGCTGTTCCTGTTATGGGCACTGTGGAAGAAGTGCTCGCCTTTTTATCCCTTGAAAGGCCCTGAAGGCACCAAAACATTAAGTAGCTCCTCCCACATTTTTCCCGCTCTTTTCTGAGCTTGATTGGTGAAGATTTTGAAAGTATAGAGAGATGGTTTTCTGTAGTGGGGATATTGCAACAATTGCTCACCTAACATGGAAGCACTTACTAACTAAAGAAAAATAGAAAGAACTCCTGTTAGGTGAGCACCTGATGCTCAAATGCAATTATTCTCTAAATATTATAACAGACACTTCCAGAGCTGTTGTTTAGTTAACAGAACTTCAACCTCAATAGGTAAGCACTTACAAGCTTGAAGCTGTATTTCTGTGAGGTTCCAAGACATCTGAAATTCAAAACTGCAATGTTCAGCCAGTGGGTCTGCATCCCTGTTCTTGTCTCAGGCTGTTCCTGTTATGGGCACTGTGGAAGAAGTGCTCGCCTTTTTATCCCTTGAAAGGCCCTGAAGGCACCAAAACATTAAGTAGCTCCTCCCACATTTTTCCCGCTCTTTTCTGAGCTTGATTGGTGAAGATTTTGAAAGTATAGAGAGATGGTTTTCTGTAGTGGGGATATTGCAACAATTGCTCACCTAACATGGAAGCACTTACTAACTAAAGAAAAATAGAAAGAACTCCTGTTAGGTGAGCATCTGATGCTCAAATGCAATTATTCTCTAAATATTATAACATACACTTCCAGAGCTGTTGTTTAGTTAACAGAGTTGTTGTTTATTTCACAGAACTTCAAACTCAAAAGGTAAGCACTTACAAGCTTGAAGCTGTATTTCTATGAGGTTTCAAGGCATCTGAAATTCAAAACTGCAATGTTCAGCCAAAGGGTCTGCATCCCTGTTCTTGTCAGAGGCTGTTTCTGGTATGGGCACTGTGGAAGAAGTGCCCACCTTTTTATCCCTTGAAAGGCCCTCAAGGCACCAAACCATTAAGTAGCTCCTCCCACATTTTTCCCGCTCTTTTCCGAGCTTGCTTGGTGAAGATTTTGAAAGTATAGAGAGATGGTTTTCTGTAGTGGGGATAGTGCAACAATTGCTCACCTAACATAGAAGCACTTACTAACTAAAGAAAAATAGAAAGAAGTCCTGTTAGGTGAACACCTGATGCTCAAATGCAATCCATCCCTAAATAGTATACCATGTACTTCCAGAGTTGTTGTTTATTTCACAGAACTTCAAACTCAAAAGGTAAGCACTTATAACCATGAAGCTGTATTTCTATGAGGTTTCAAGACATCTGAAATTCAAAACTGCAATGATCAGCCAGTTGGCCTGCATCACTGTTGTCATCCGAGGCCTTCCTGCTATGGGCACTGTGGAGAAGGGCCCACCTTTTTATCCCTTGAAAGGCCCTCAAGGCACCAGACCATTAAGTAGCTCCTCCCACATTTTTCCCGCTCTTTTCTGAGGTTGCTTGGTGAAGATTTTGAAAGTATAGAGAGATGGTTTTCTGTAGTGGGGATATTGCAACAATTGCTCACCTAACATGGAAGCACTTACTAACTAAAGAAAAATAGAAAGAACTCCTGTTAGGTGAACACCTGATGCTCAAATGCAATCCATCCCTAAATATTATACCATGTACTTCCAGAGTTGTTGTTTATTTCACAGAACTTCAAACTCAAAAGGTAAGCACTTACAAGCTTGAAGCTGTATTTCTATGAGGTTTCAAGGCATCTGAAATTCAAAACTGCAATGTTCAGCCAAAGGGTCTGCATCCCTGTTCTTGTCAGAGGCTGTTTCTGGTATGGGCACTGTGGAATAAGTGCTCGCCTTTTTATCCCTTGAAAGGCCCTGAAGGCACCAAATCATTAAGTAGCTCCTCCCACATTTTTCCCGCTCTTTTCTGAGCTTGCTTGGTGAAGATTTTGAAAGTATAGAGAGATGGTTTTCTGTAGTGGGGATAGTGCAACAGTTGCTCACCTAACATAGAAGCACTTACTAACTAAAGAAAAATAGAAAGAACTCCTGTTAGGTGAACACCTGATGATCAAATGCAATCCATCCTAAATATCATAACATACACTTCCAAAGTTGCTGTTTAGTTCACAGAACTTCAACCTCAAAAGGTAAGCACTTATAACCATGAAGCTGTATTTCTATGAGGTTTCAAGACATCTGAAATTCAAAACTGCAATGTTCAGCCACTGGGTCTGCATCCCTGTTCTTGTCTGAGGCTGTTACTGTTATGGGCACTGTGGAAGAAGTGCTCGCCTTTTTATCCCTTGAAAGGCCCTGAAGGCACCAAACCATTAAATAGCTCCTCCCACATTTTTCCCGCTCTTTTCTGAGCTTGCTTGGTGAAGATTTTGAAAGTATAGAGAGATGGTTTTCTGTAGTGGAGATATTGCAACAATTGCTCACCTAACATGGAAGCACTTACTAACTAAAGAAAAATAGAAAGAACTCCTGTTAGGTGAGCACCTGATGTTCAAATGCAATCCATCCTAAATATTATAACATACACTTCCAAAGTTGCTGTTTAGTTCACAGAACTTCAACCTCAAAAGGTAAGCACTTATAACCATGAAGCTGTATTTCTATGAGGTTTCAAGACATCTGAAATTCAAAACTGCAATGTTCAGCCAATGGGTCTGCATCACTGTTCTTGTCTGAGGCTGTTCCTGTTATGGGCACTGTGGAAGAAGTGCTCGCCTTTTTATCCCTTGAAAGGCCCTGAAGGCACCAAACCATTAAGTAGCTCCTCCCACATTTTTCCCGCTCTTTTCTGAGCTTGCTTGGTGAAGATTTTGAAAGTATAGAGAGATGGTTTTCTGTAGTGGAGATATTGCAACAATTGCTCACCTAACATGGAAGCACTTACTAACTAAAGAAAAATAGAAATAACTCCTGTTAGGTGAGCACCTGATGTTCAAATGCAATCCATCCTAAATATTATAACATACACTTCCAAAATTGCTGTTTAGTTCACAGAACTTCAACCTCAAAAGGGAAGCACTTACACATATATAAAACGCAGGTGCCAACCTTAAAGCTGTATTTCTGTGAGGTTCCAAGACATCTGAAATTCAAAACTGCAATGTTCAGCCAGTGGGTCTGCATCCCTGTTCTTGTCTGAGGCTGTTCCTGTTATGGGCACTGTGGAAGAAGTGCTCGCCTTTTTATCCCTTGAAAGGCCCTGAAGGCACCAAAACATTAAGTAGCTCCTCCCACATTTTTCCCGCTCTTTTCTGAGCTTGATTGGTGAAGATTTTGAAAGTATAGAGAGATGGTTTTCTGTAGTGGAGATATTGCAACAATTGCTCACCTAACATGGAAGCACTTACTAACTAAAGAAAAATAGAAAGAACTCCTGTTAGGTGAGCACCTGATGCTCAAATGCAATTATTCTCTAAATATTATAACATACACTTCCAGAGCTGTTGTTTAGTTAACAGAGTTGTTGTTTATTTCACAGAACTTCAAACTCAAAAGGTAAGCACTTACAAGCTTGAAGCTGTATTTCTATGAGGTTTCAAGGCATCTGAAATTCAAAACTGCAATGTTCAGCCAAAGGGTCTGCATCCCTGTTCTTGTCAGAGGCTGTTTCTGGTATGGGCACTGTGGAAGAAGTGCCCACCTTTTTATCCCTTGAAAGGCCCTCAAGGCACCAAACCATTAAGTAGCTCCTCCCACATTTTTCCCAAGCTTGCTTGGTGAAGATTTTGAAAGTATAGAGAGATGGTTTTCTGTAGTGGGGATAGTGCAACAATTGCTCACCTAACATAGAAGCACTTACTAACTAAAGAAAAATAGAAAGAACTCCTGTTAGGTGAACACCTGATGCTCAAATGCAATCCATCCCTAAATAGTATACCACGTACTTCCAGAGTTGTTGTTTATTTCACAGAACTTCAAACTCAAAAGGTAAGCACTTATAACCATGAAGCTGTATTTCTATGAGGTTTCAAGACATCTGAAATTCAAAACTGCAATGTTCAGCCAGTTGGCCTGCATCACTGTTGTCATCCGAGGCCGTTCCTGCTATGGGCACTGTGGAGAAGGGCCCACCTTTTTATCCCTTGAAAGGCCCTCAAGGCACCAGACCATTAAGTAGCTCCTCCCACATTTTCCCCGCTCTTTTCTGAGGTTGCTTGGTGAAGATTTTGAAAGTATAGAGAGATGGTTTTCTGTAGTGGGGATATTGCAACAATTGCTCACCTAACATGGAAGCACTTACTAACTAAAGAAAAATAGAAAGAACTCCTGTTAGGTGAACACCTGATGCTCAAATGCAATCCATCCCTAAATATTATACCATGTACTTCCAGAGTTGTTGTTTATTTCACAGAACTTCAAACTCAAAAGGTAAGCACTTACAAGCTTGAAGCTGTATTTCTATGAGGTTTCAAGGCATCTGAAATTCCAAACTGCAATGTTCAGCCAAAGGGTCTGCATCCCTGTTCTTGTCAGAGGCTGTTTCTGGTATGGGCACTGTGGAAGAAGTGCTCGCCTTTTTATCCCTTGAAAGGCCCTGAAGGCACCAAACCATTAAGTAGCTCCTCCCACATTTTTCCCGCTCTTTCTGAGCTTGCTTGGTGAAGATTTTGAAAGTATAGAGAGATGGTTTTCTGTAGTGGGGATATTGCAACAATTGCTCACCTAACATGGAATCACTTACTAACTAAAGAAAAATAGAAAGAACTCCTGTTAGGTGAACACCTGATGCTCAAATGTAATCCATCCCTAAATATTATACCATGTACTTCCAGAGTTGTTGTTTATTTCACAGAACTTCAAACTCAAAAGGTAAGCACTTACAAGCTTGAAGCTGTATTTCTATGAGGTTTCAAGATATCTGAAATTCAAAACTGCAATGTTCAGCCAGTTGGCCTGCATCACTGTTCTCATCCGAGGCCGTTCCTGCTATGGGCACTGTGGAAGAAGTGCCCACCTTTTTATGCCTTGAAAGGCACTCAAGGCACCAAACCATTAAGTAGCTCCTCCCACATTTTTCCCGCTCTTTTCCGAGCTTGCTTGGTGAAGATTTTGAAAGTATAGAGAGATGGTTTTCTGTAGTGGGGATAGTGCAACAATTGCTCACCTAACATAGAAGCACTTACTAACTAAAGAAAAATAGAAAGAACTCCTGTTAGGTGAACACCTGATGATCAAATGCAATCCATCCCTAAATAGTATACCATGTACTTCCAGAGTTGTTGTTTATTTTACAGAACTTCAAACTCAAAAGGTAAGCACTTATAACCATGAAGCTGTATTTCTATGAGGTTTCAAGACATCTGAAATTCAAAACTGCAATGTTCAGCCAAAGGGTCTGCATCCCTGTTCTTGTCAGAGGCTGTTTCTGGTATGGGCACTGTGGAATAAGTGCTCGCCTTTTTATCCCTTGAAAGGCCCTGAAGGCACCAAATCATTAAGTAGCTCCTCCCACATTTTTCCCGCTCTTTTCTGAGCTTGCTTGGTGAAGATTTTGAAAGTATAGAGAGATGGTTTTCTGTAGTGGGGATAGTGCAACAGTTGCTCACCTAACATGGAAGCACTTACTAACTAAAGAAAAATAGAAAGAACTCCTGTTAGGTGAGCACCTGATGCTCAAATGCAATT
This sequence comes from Ambystoma mexicanum, assembly GCF_040938575.1. NCBI lineage: Eukaryota > Metazoa > Chordata > Amphibia > Caudata > Ambystomatidae > Ambystoma > Ambystoma mexicanum. The sequence continues at coordinate 1,142,634,044 of NC_090941.1, read as the reverse complement.
ATTCTCTAAATATTATAACAGACACTTCCAGAGCTGTTGTTTAGTTAACAGAACTTCAACCTCAATAGGTAAGCACTTACAAGCTTGAAGCTGTATTTCTGTGAGGTTCCAAGACATCTGAAATTCAAAACTGCAATGTTCAGCCAGTGGGTCTGCATCCCTGTTCTTGTCTCAGGCTGTTCCTGTTATGGGCACTGTGGAAGAAGTGCTCGCCTTTTTATCCCTTGAAAGGCCCTGAAGGCACCAAAACATTAAGTAGCTCCTCCCACATTTTTCCCGCTCTTTTCTGAGCTTGATTGGTGAAGATTTTGAAAGTATAGAGAGATGGTTTTCTGTAGTGGGGATATTGCAACAATTGCTCACCTAACATGGAAGCACTTACTAACTAAAGAAAAATAGAAAGAACTCCTGTTAGGTGAGCATCTGATGCTCAAATGCAATTATTCTCTAAATATTATAACATACACTTCCAGAGCTGTTGTTTAGTTAACAGAGTTGTTGTTTATTTCACAGAACTTCAAACTCAAAAGGTAAGCACTTACAAGCTTGAAGCTGTATTTCTATGAGGTTTCAAGGCATCTGAAATTCAAAACTGCAATGTTCAGCCAAAGGGTCTGCATCCCTGTTCTTGTCAGAGGCTGTTTCTGGTATGGGCACTGTGGAAGAAGTGCCCACCTTTTTATCCCTTGAAAGGCCCTCAAGGCACCAAACCATTAAGTAGCTCCTCCCACATTTTTCCCGCTCTTTTCCGAGCTTGCTTGGTGAAGATTTTGAAAGTATAGAGAGATGGTTTTCTGTAGTGGGGATAGTGCAACAATTGCTCACCTAACATAGAAGCACTTACTAACTAAAGAAAAATAGAAAGAAGTCCTGTTAGGTGAACACCTGATGCTCAAATGCAATCCATCCCTAAATAGTATACCATGTACTTCCAGAGTTGTTGTTTATTTCACAGAACTTCAAACTCAAAAGGTAAGCACTTATAACCATGAAGCTGTATTTCTATGAGGTTTCAAGACATCTGAAATTCAAAACTGCAATGATCAGCCAGTTGGCCTGCATCACTGTTGTCATCCGAGGCCGTTCCTGCTATGGGCACTGTGGAGAAGGGCCCACCTTTTTATCCCTTGAAAGGCCCTCAAGGCACCAGACCATTAAGTAGCTCCTCCCACATTTTTCCCGCTCTTTTCTGAGGTTGCTTGGTGAAGATTTTGAAAGTATAGAGAGATGGTTTTCTGTAGTGGGGATATTGCAACAATTGCTCACCTAACATGGAAGCACTTACTAACTAAAGAAAAATAGAAAGAACTCCTGTTAGGTGAGCACCTGATGTTCAAATGCAATCCATCCTAAATATTATAACATACACTTCCAAAGTTGCTGTTTAGTTCACAGAACTTCAACCTCAAAAGGTAAGCACTTATAACCATGAAGCTGTATTTCTATGAGGTTTCAAGACATCTGAAATTCAAAACTGCAATGTTCAGCCACTGGGTCTGCATCCCTGTTCTTGTCTGAGGCTGTTACTGTTATGGGCACTGTGGAAGAAGTGCTCGCCTTTTTATCCCTTGAAAGGCCCTGAAGGCACCAAACCATTAAGTAGCTCCTCCCACATTTTTCCCGCTCTTTTCTGAGCTTGCTTGGTGAAGATTTTGAAAGTATAGAGAGATGGTTTTCTGTAGTGGAGATATTGCAACAATTGCTCACCTAACATGGAAGCACTTACTAACTAAAGAAAAATAGAAAGAACTCCTGTTAGGTGAGCACCTGATGTTCAAATGCAATCCATCCTAAATATTATAACATACACTTCCAAAGTTGCTGTTTAGTTCACAGAACTTCAACCTCAAAAGGTAAGCACTTATAACCATGAAGCTGTATTTCTATGAGGTTTCAAGACATCTGAAATTCAAAACTGCAATGTTCAGCCAATGGGTCTGCATCCCTGTTCTTGTCTGAGGCTGTTCCTGTTATGGGCACTGTGGAAGAAGTGCTCGCCTTTTTATCCCTTGAAAGGCCCTCAAGGCACCAGACCATTAAGTAACTCCTCCCACATTTTTCCCGCTCTTTCTGAGCTTGCTTGGTGAAGATTTTGAAAGTATAGAGAGATGGTTTTCTGTAGTGGGGATATTGCAACAATTGCTCACCTAACATGGAAGCACTTACTAACTAAAGAAAAATAGAAAGAACTCCTGTTAGGTGAACACCTGATGCTCAAATGCAATCCATCCCTAAATATTATACCATGTACTTCCAGAGTTGTTGTGGGGATAGTGCAACAATTGCTCACCTAACATAGAAGCACTTACTAACTAAAGAAAAATAGAAAGAACTCCTGTTAGGTGAACACCTGATGCTCAAATGCAATCCATCCCTAAATAGTATACCATGTACTTCCAGAGTTGTTGTTTATTTCACAGAACTTCAAACTCAAAAGGTAAGCACTTATAACCATGAAGCTGTATTTCTATGAGGTTTCAAGACATCTGAAATTCAAAACTGCAATGTTCAGCCAGTTGGCCTGCATCACTGTTGTCATCCGAGGCCGTTCCTGCTATGGGCACTGTGGAAGAAGTGCTCGCCTTTTTATCCCTTGAAAGGCCCTCAAGGCACCAGACCATTAAGTAACTCCTCCCACATTTTTCCCGCTCTTTCTGAGCTTGCTTGGTGAAGATTTTGAAAGTATAGAGAGATGGTTTTCTGTAGTGGGGATATTGCAACAATTGCTCACCTAACATGGAAGCACTTACTAACTAAAGAAAAATAGAAAGAACTCCTGTTAGGTGAACACCTGATGCTCAAATGCAATCCATCCCTAAATATTATACCATGTACTTCCAGAGTTGTTGTTTATTTCACAGAACTTCAAACTCAAAAGGTAAGCACTTACAAGCTTGAAGCTGTATTTCTATGAGGTTTCAAGACATCTGAAATTCAAAACTGCAATGTTCAGCCAAAGGGTCTGCATCCCTGTTCTTGTCTGAGGCTGTTCCTGGTATGGGCACTGTGGAAGAAGTTCTAGCCTTTTTATCCCTTGAAAGTCCCTGAAGGCACCAAACCATTAAGAAGCTCCTCCCACATTTTTCCCGCTCTTTTCTGAGCTTGCTTGGTGAAGATTTTGAAAGTATAGAGAGATGGTTTTCTGTAGTGGAGATATTGCAACAATTGCTCACCTAACATGGAAGCACTTACTAACTAAAGAAAAATAGAAATAACTCCTGTTAGGTGAGCACCTGATGTTCAAATGCAATCCATCCTAAATATTATAACATACACTTCCAAAATTGCTGTTTAGTTCACAGAACTTCAACCTCAAAAGGGAAGCACTTACACATATATAAAACGCAGGTGCCAACCTTGAAGCTGTATTTCTGTGAGGTTCCAAGACATCTGAAATTCAAAACTGCAATGTTCAGCCAGTGGGTGTGCATCCCTGTTCTTGTCTGAGGCTGTTCCTGTTATGGGCACTGTGGAAGAAGTGCTCGCCTTTTTATCCCTTGAAAGGCCCTGAAGGCACCAAAACATTAAGTAGCTCCTCCCACATTTTTCCCGCTCTAACATGGAAGCACTTACTAACTAAAGAAAAATAGAAAGAACTCCTGTTAGGTGAACACCTGATGCTCAAATGTAATCCATCCCTAAATATTATACCATGTACTTCCAGAGTTGTTGTTTATTTCACAGAACTTCAAACTCAAAAGGTAAGCACTTACAAGCTTGAAGCTGTATTTCTATGAGGTTTCAAGACATCTGAAATTCAAAACTGCAATGTTCAGCCAAAGGGTCTGCATCCCTGTTCTTGTCTGAGGCTGTTCCTGGTATGGGCACTGTGGAAGAAGTTCTAGCCTTTTTATCCCTTGAAAGTCCCTGAAGGCACCAAACCATTAAGAAGCTCCTCCCACATTTTTCCCGCTCTTTTCTGAGCTTGCTTGGTGAAGATTTTGAAAGTATAGAGAGATGGTTTTCTGTAGTGGAGATATTGCAACAATTGCTCACCTAACATGGAAGCACTTACTAACTAAAGAAAAATAGAAATAACTCCTGTTAGGTGAGCACCTGATGTTCAAATGCAATCCATCCTAAATATTATAACATACACTTCCAAAATTGCTGTTTAGTTCACAGAACTTCAACCTCAAAAGGGAAGCACTTACACATATATAAAACGCAGGTGCCAACCTTGAAGCTGTATTTCTGTGAGGTTCCAAGACATCTGAAATTCAAAACTGCAATGTTCAGCCAGTGGGTGTGCATCCCTGTTCTTGTCTGAGGCTGTTCCTGTTATGGGCACTGTGGAAGAAGTGCTCGCCTTTTTATCCCTTGAAAGGCCCTGAAGGCACCAAAACATTAAGTAGCTCCTCCCACATTTTTCCCGCTCTAACATGGAAGCACTTACTAACTAAAGAAAAATAGAAAGAACTCCTGTTAGGTGAACACCTGATGCTCAAATGTAATCCATCCCTAAATATTATACCATGTACTTCCAGAGTTGTTGTTTATTTCACAGAACTTCAAACTCAAAAGGTAAGCACTTACAAGCTTGAAGCTGTATTTCTATGAGGTTTCAAGACATCTGAAATTCAAAACTGCAATGTTCAGCCAAAGGGTCTGCATCCCTGTTCTTGTCTGAGGCTGTTCCTGGTATGGGCACTGTGGAAGAAGTTCTAGCCTTTTTATCCCTTGAAAGTCCCTGAAGGCACCAAACCATTAAGAAGCTCCTCCCACATTTTTCCCGCTCTTTTCTGAGCTTGCTTGGTGAAGATTTTGAAAGTATAGAGAGATGGTTTTCTGTAGTGGAGATATTGCAACAATTGCTCACCTAACATGGAAGCACTTACTAACTAAAGAAAAATAGAAATAACTCCTGTTAGGTGAGCACCTGATGTTCAAATGCAATCCATCCTAAATATTATAACATACACTTCCAAAATTGCTGTTTAGTTCACAGAACTTCAACCTCAAAAGGGAAGCACTTACACATATATAAAACGCAGGTGCCAACCTTGAAGCTGTATTTCTGTGAGGTTCCAAGACATCTGAAATTCAAAACTGCAATGTTCAGCCAGTGGGTGTGCATCCCTGTTCTTGTCTGAGGCTGTTCCTGTTATGGGCACTGTGGAAGAAGTGCTCGCCTTTTTATCCCTTGAAAGGCCCTGAAGGCACCAAAACATTAAGTAGCTCCTCCCACATTTTTCCCGCTCTTTTCTGAGCTTGATTGGTGAAGATTTTGAAAGTATAGAGAGATGGTTTTCTGTAGTGGGGATATTGCAACAATTGCTCACCTAACATGGAAGCACTTACTAACTAAAGAAAAATAGAAAGAACTCCTGTTAGGTGAGCACCTGATGCTCAAATGCAATTATTCTCTAAATATTATAACAGACACTTCCAGAGCTGTTGTTTAGTTAACAGAACTTCAACCTCAATAGGTAAGCACTTACAAGCTTGAAGCTGTATTTCTGTGAGGTTCCAAGACATCTGAAATTCAAAACTGCAATGTTCAGCCAGTGGGTCTGCATCCCTGTTCTTGTCTCAGGCTGTTCCTGTTATGGGCACTGTGGAAGAAGTGCTCGCCTTTTTATCCCTTGAAAGGCCCTGAAGGCACCAAAACATTAAGTAGCTCCTCCCACATTTTTCCCGCTCTTTTCTGAGCTTGATTGGTGAAGATTTTGAAAGTATAGAGAGATGGTTTTCTGTAGTGGGGATATTGCAACAATTGCTCACCTAACATGGAAGCACTTACTAACTAAAGAAAAATAGAAAGAACTCCTGTTAGGTGAGCATCTGATGCTCAAATGCAATTATTCTCTAAATATTATAACATACACTTCCAGAGCTGTTGTTTAGTTAACAGAGTTGTTGTTTATTTCACAGAACTTCAAACTCAAAAGGTAAGCACTTACAAGCTTGAAGCTGTATTTCTATGAGGTTTCAAGGCATCTGAAATTCAAAACTGCAATGTTCAGCCAAAGGGTCTGCATCCCTGTTCTTGTCAGAGGCTGTTTCTGGTATGGGCACTGTGGAAGAAGTGCCCACCTTTTTATCCCTTGAAAGGCCCTCAAGGCACCAAACCATTAAGTAGCTCCTCCCACATTTTTCCCGCTCTTTTCCGAGCTTGCTTGGTGAAGATTTTGAAAGTATAGAGAGATGGTTTTCTGTAGTGGGGATAGTGCAACAATTGCTCACCTAACATAGAAGCACTTACTAACTAAAGAAAAATAGAAAGAAGTCCTGTTAGGTGAACACCTGATGCTCAAATGCAATCCATCCCTAAATAGTATACCATGTACTTCCAGAGTTGTTGTTTATTTCACAGAACTTCAAACTCAAAAGGTAAGCACTTATAACCATGAAGCTGTATTTCTATGAGGTTTCAAGACATCTGAAATTCAAAACTGCAATGTTCAGCCAGTTGGCCTGCATCACTGTTGTCATCCGAGGCCGTTCCTGCTATGGGCACTGTGGAAGAAGTGCTCGCCTTTTTATCCCTTGAAAGGCCCTCAAGGCACCAGACCATTAAGTAACTCCTCCCACATTTTTCCCGCTCTTTCTGAGCTTGCTTGGTGAAGATTTTGAAAGTATAGAGAGATGGTTTTCTGTAGTGGGGATATTGCAACAATTGCTCACCTAACATGGAAGCACTTACTAACTAAAGAAAAATAGAAAGAACTCCTGTTAGGTGAACACCTGATGCTCAAATGCAATCCATCCCTAAATATTATACCATGTACTTCCAGAGTTGTTGTTTATTTCACAGAACTTCAAACTCAAAAGGTAAGCACTTACAAGCTTGAAGCTGTATTTCTATGAGGTTTCAAGACATCTGAAATTCAAAACTGCAATGTTCAGCCAAAGGGTCTGCATCCCTGTTCTTGTCTGAGGCTGTTCCTGGTATGGGCACTGTGGAAGAAGTTCTAGCCTTTTTATCCCTTGAAAGTCCCTGAAGGCACCAAACCATTAAGAAGCTCCTCCCACATTTTTCCCGCTCTTTTCTGAGCTTGCTTGGTGAAGATTTTGAAAGTATAGAGAGATGGTTTTCTGTAGTGGAGATATTGCAACAATTGCTCACCTAACATGGAAGCACTTACTAACTAAAGAAAAATAGAAATAACTCCTGTTAGGTGAGCACCTGATGTTCAAATGCAATCCATCCTAAATATTATAACATACACTTCCAAAATTGCTGTTTAGTTCACAGAACTTCAACCTCAAAAGGGAAGCACTTACACATATATAAAACGCAGGTGCCAACCTTGAAGCTGTATTTCTGTGAGGTTCCAAGACATCTGAAATTCAAAACTGCAATGTTCAGCCAGTGGGTGTGCATCCCTGTTCTTGTCTGAGGCTGTTCCTGTTATGGGCACTGTGGAAGAAGTGCTCGCCTTTTTATCCCTTGAAAGGCCCTGAAGGCACCAAAACATTAAGTAGCTCCTCCCACATTTTTCCCGCTCTAACATGGAAGCACTTACTAACTAAAGAAAAATAGAAAGAACTCCTGTTAGGTGAACACCTGATGCTCAAATGTAATCCATCCCTAAATATTATACCATGTACTTCCAGAGTTGTTGTTTATTTCACAGAACTTCAAACTCAAAAGGTAAGCACTTACAAGCTTGAAGCTGTATTTCTATGAGGTTTCAAGACATCTGAAATTCAAAACTGCAATGTTCAGCCAAAGGGTCTGCATCCCTGTTCTTGTCTGAGGCTGTTCCTGGTATGGGCACTGTGGAAGAAGTTCTAGCCTTTTTATCCCTTGAAAGTCCCTGAAGGCACCAAACCATTAAGAAGCTCCTCCCACATTTTTCCCGCTCTTTTCTGAGCTTGCTTGGTGAAGATTTTGAAAGTATAGAGAGATGGTTTTCTGTAGTGGAGATATTGCAACAATTGCTCACCTAACATGGAAGCACTTACTAACTAAAGAAAAATAGAAATAACTCCTGTTAGGTGAGCACCTGATGTTCAAATGCAATCCATCCTAAATATTATAACATACACTTCCAAAATTGCTGTTTAGTTCACAGAACTTGAACCTCAAAAGGGAAGCACTTACACATATATAAAACGCAGGTGCCAACCTTGAAGCTGTATTTCTGTGAGGTTCCAAGACATCTGAAATTCAAAACTGCAATGTTCAGCCAGTGGGTGTGCATCCCTGTTCTTGTCTGAGGCTGTTCCTGTTATGGGCACTGTGGAAGAAGTGCTCGCCTTTTTATCCCTTGAAAGGCCCTGAAGGCACCAAAACATTAAGTAGCTCCTCCCACATTTTTCCCGCTCTAACATGGAAGCACTTACTAACTAAAGAAAAATAGAAAGAACTCCTGTTAGGTGAACACCTGATGCTCAAATGTAATCCATCCCTAAATATTATACCATGTACTTCCAGAGTTGTTGTTTATTTCACAGAACTTCAAACTCAAAAGGTAAGCACTTACAAGCTTGAAGCTGTATTTCTATGAGGTTTCAAGACATCTGAAATTCAAAACTGCAATGTTCAGCCAAAGGGTCTGCATCCCTGTTCTTGTCTGAGGCTGTTCCTGGTATGGGCACTGTGGAAGAAGTTCTAGCCTTTTTATCCCTTGAAAGTCCCTGAAGGCACCAAACCATTAAGAAGCTCCTCCCACATTTTTCCCGCTCTTTTCTGAGCTTGCTTGGTGAAGATTTTGAAAGTATAGAGAGATGGTTTTCTGTAGTGGAGATATTGCAACAATTGCTCACCTAACATGGAAGCACTTACTAACTAAAGAAAAATAGAAATAACTCCTGTTAGGTGAGCACCTGATGTTCAAATGCAATCCATCCTAAATATTATAACATACACTTCCAAAATTGCTGTTTAGTTCACAGAACTTCAACCTCAAAAGGGAAGCACTTACACATATATAAAACGCAGGTGCCAACCTTGAAGCTGTATTTCTGTGAGGTTCCAAGACATCTGAAATTCAAAACTGCAATGTTCAGCCAGTGGGTGTGCATCCCTGTTCTTGTCTGAGGCTGTTCCTGTTATGGGCACTGTGGAAGAAGTGCTCGCCTTTTTATCCCTTGAAAGGCCCTGAAGGCACCAAAACATTAAGTAGCTCCTCCCACATTTTTCCCGCTCTTTTCTGAGCTTGATTGGTGAAGATTTTGAAAGTATAGAGAGATGGTTTTCTGTAGTGGGGATATTGCAACAATTGCTCACCTAACATGGAAGCACTTACTAACTAAAGAAAAATAGAAAGAACTCCTGTTAGGTGAGCACCTGATGCTCAAATGCAATTATTCTCTAAATATTATAACAGACACTTCCAGAGCTGTTGTTTAGTTAACAGAACTTCAACCTCAATAGGTAAGCACTTACAAGCTTGAAGCTGTATTTCTGTGAGGTTCCAAGACATCTGAAATTCAAAACTGCAATGTTCAGCCAGTGGGTCTGCATCCCTGTTCTTGTCTCAGGCTGTTCCTGTTATGGGCACTGTGGAAGAAGTGCTCGCCTTTTTATCCCTTGAAAGGCCCTGAAGGCACCAAAACATTAAGTAGCTCCTCCCACATTTTTCCCGCTCTTTTCTGAGCTTGATTGGTGAAGATTTTGAAAGTATAGAGAGATGGTTTTCTGTAGTGGGGATATTGCAACAATTGCTCACCTAACATGGAAGCACTTACTAACTAAAGAAAAATAGAAAGAACTCCTGTTAGGTGAGCATCTGATGCTCAAATGCAATTATTCTCTAAATATTATAACATACACTTCCAGAGCTGTTGTTTAGTTAACAGAGTTGTTGTTTATTTCACAGAACTTCAAACTCAAAAGGTAAGCACTTACAAGCTTGAAGCTGTATTTCTATGAGGTTTCAAGGCATCTGAAATTCAAAACTGCAATGTTCAGCCAAAGGGTCTGCATCCCTGTTCTTGTCAGAGGCTGTTTCTGGTATGGGCACTGTGGAAGAAGTGCCCACCTTTTTATCCCTTGAAAGGCCCTCAAGGCACCAAACCATTAAGTAGCTCCTCCCACATTTTTCCCGCTCTTTTCCGAGCTTGCTTGGTGAAGATTTTGAAAGTATAGAGAGATGGTTTTCTGTAGTGGGGATAGTGCAACAATTGCTCACCTAACATAGAAGCACTTACTAACTAAAGAAAAATAGAAAGAAGTCCTGTTAGGTGAACACCTGATGCTCAAATGCAATCCATCCCTAAATAGTATACCATGTACTTCCAGAGTTGTTGTTTATTTCACAGAACTTCAAACTCAAAAGGTAAGCACTTATAACCATGAAGCTGTATTTCTATGAGGTTTCAAGACATCTGAAATTCAAAACTGCAATGATCAGCCAGTTGGCCTGCATCACTGTTGTCATCCGAGGCCTTCCTGCTATGGGCACTGTGGAGAAGGGCCCACCTTTTTATCCCTTGAAAGGCCCTCAAGGCACCAGACCATTAAGTAGCTCCTCCCACATTTTTCCCGCTCTTTTCTGAGGTTGCTTGGTGAAGATTTTGAAAGTATAGAGAGATGGTTTTCTGTAGTGGGGATATTGCAACAATTGCTCACCTAACATGGAAGCACTTACTAACTAAAGAAAAATAGAAAGAACTCCTGTTAGGTGAACACCTGATGCTCGAATGCAATCCATCCCTAAATATTATACCATGTACTTCCAGAGTTGTTGTTTATTTCACAGAACTTCAAACTCAAAAGGTAAGCACTTACAAGCTTGAAGCTGTATTTCTATGAGGTTTCAAGGCATCTGAAATTCAAAACTGCAATGTTCAGCCAAAGGGTCTGCATCCCTGTTCTTGTCAGAGGCTGTTTCTGGTATGGGCACTGTGGAATAAGTGCTCGCCTTTTTATCCCTTGAAAGGCCCTGAAGGCACCAAATCATTAAGTAGCTCCTCCCACATTTTTCCCGCTCTTTTCTGAGCTTGCTTGGTGAAGATTTTGAAAGTATAGAGAGATGGTTTTCTGTAGTGGGGATAGTGCAACAGTTGCTCACCTAACATAGAAGCACTTACTAACTAAAGAAAAATAGAAAGAACTCCTGTTAGGTGAACACCTGATGATCAAATGCAATCCATCCTAAATATCATAACATACACTTCCAAAGTTGCTGTTTAGTTCACAGAACTTCAACCTCAAAAGGTAAGCACTTATAACCATGAAGCTGTATTTCTATGAGGTTTCAAGACATCTGAAATTCAAAACTGCAATGTTCAGCCACTGGGTCTGCATCCCTGTTCTTGTCTGAGGCTGTTACTGTTATGGGCACTGTGGAAGAAGTGCTCGCCTTTTTATCCCTTGAAAGGCCCTGAAGGCACCAAACCATTAAGTAGCTCCTCCCACATTTTTCCCGCTCTTTTCTGAGCTTGCTTGGTGAAGATTTTGAAAGTATAGAGAGATGGTTTTCTGTAGTGGAGATATTGCAACAATTGCTCACCTAACATGGAAGCACTTACTAACTAAAGAAAAATAGAAAGAACTCCTGTTAGGTGAGCACCTGATGTTCAAATGCAATCCATCCTAAATATTATAACATACACTTCCAAAGTTGCTGTTTAGTTCACAGAACTTCAACCTCAAAAGGTAAGCACTTATAACCATGAAGCTGTATTTCTATGAGGTTTCAAGACATCTGAAATTCAAAACTGCAATGTTCAGCCAATGGGTCTGCATCACTGTTCTTGTCTGAGGCTGTTCCTGTTATGGGCACTGTGGAAGAAGTGCTCGCCTTTTTATCCCTTGAAAGGCCCTGAAGGCACCAAACCATTAAGTAGCTCCTCCCACATTTTTCCCGCTCTTTTCTGAGCTTGCTTGGTGAAGATTTTGAAAGTATAGAGAGATGGTTTTCTGTAGTGGAGATATTGCAACAATTGCTCACCTAACATGGAAGCACTTACTAACTAAAGAAAAATAGAAATAACTCCTGTTAGGTGAGCACCTGATGTTCAAATGCAATCCATCCTAAATATTATAACATACACTTCCAAAATTGCTGTTTAGTTCACAGAACTTCAACCTCAAAAGGGAAGCACTTACACATATATAAAACGCAGGTGCCAACCTTAAAGCTGTATTTCTGTGAGGTTCCAAGACATCTGAAATTCAAAACTGCAATGTTCAGCCAGTGGGTCTGCATCCCTGTTCTTGTCTGAGGCTGTTCCTGTTATGGGCACTGTGGAAGAAGTGCTCGCCTTTTTATCCCTTGAAAGGCCCTGAAGGCACCAAAACATTAAGTAGCTCCTCCCACATTTTTCCCGCTCTTTTCTGAGCTTGATTGGTGAAGATTTTGAAAGTATAGAGAGATGGTTTTCTGTAGTGGAGATATTGCAACAATTGCTCACCTAACATGGAAGCACTTACTAACTAAAGAAAAATAGAAAGAACTCCTGTTAGGTGAGCACCTGATGCTCAAATGCAATTATTCTCTAAATATTATAACATACACTTCCAGAGCTGTTGTTTAGTTAACAGAGTTGTTGTTTATTTCACAGAACTTCAAACTCAAAAGGTAAGCACTTACAAGCTTGAAGCTGTATTTCTATGAGGTTTCAAGGCATCTGAAATTCAAAACTGCAATGTTCAGCCAAAGGGTCTGCATCCCTGTTCTTGTCAGAGGCTGTTTCTGGTATGGGCACTGTGGAAGAAGTGCCCACCTTTTTATCCCTTGAAAGGCCCTCAAGGCACCAAACCATTAAGTAGCTCCTCCCACATTTTTCCCGCTCTTTTCCAAGCTTGCTTGGTGAAGATTTTGAAAGTATAGAGAGATGGTTTTCTGTAGTGGGGATAGTGCAACAATTGCTCACCTAACATAGAAGCACTTACTAACTAAAGAAAAATAGAAAGAACTCCTGTTAGGTGAACACCTGATGCTCAAATGCAATCCATCCCTAAATAGTATACCACGTACTTCCAGAGTTGTTGTTTATTTCACAGAACTTCAAACTCAAAAGGTAAGCACTTATAACCATGAAGCTGTATTTCTATGAGGTTTCAAGACATCTGAAATTCAAAACTGCAATGTTCAGCCAGTTGGCCTGCATCACTGTTGTCATCCGAGGCCGTTCCTGCTATGGGCACTGTGGAGAAGGGCCCACCTTTTTATCCCTTGAAAGGCCCTCAAGGCACCAGACCATTAAGTAGCTCCTCCCACATTTTCCCCGCTCTTTTCTGAGGTTGCTTGGTGAAGATTTTGAAAGTATAGAGAGATGGTTTTCTGTAGTGGGGATATTGCAACAATTGCTCACCTAACATGGAAGCACTTACTAACTAAAGAAAAATAGAAAGAACTCCTGTTAGGTGAACACCTGATGCTCAAATGCAATCCATCCCTAAATATTATACCATGTACTTCCAGAGTTGTTGTTTATTTCACAGAACTTCAAACTCAAAAGGTAAGCACTTACAAGCTTGAAGCTGTATTTCTATGAGGTTTCAAGGCATCTGAAATTCCAAACTGCAATGTTCAGCCAAAGGGTCTGCATCCCTGTTCTTGTCAGAGGCTGTTTCTGGTATGGGCACTGTGGAAGAAGTGCTCGCCTTTTTATCCCTTGAAAGGCCCTGAAGGCACCAAACCATTAAGTAGCTCCTCCCACATTTTTCCCGCTCTTTCTGAGCTTGCTTGGTGAAGATTTTGAAAGTATAGAGAGATGGTTTTCTGTAGTGGGGATATTGCAACAATTGCTCACCTAACATGGAATCACTTACTAACTAAAGAAAAATAGAAAGAACTCCTGTTAGGTGAACACCTGATGCTCAAATGTAATCCATCCCTAAATATTATACCATGTACTTCCAGAGTTGTTGTTTATTTCACAGAACTTCAAACTCAAAAGGTAAGCACTTACAAGCTTGAAGCTGTATTTCTATGAGGTTTCAAGATATCTGAAATTCAAAACTGCAATGTTCAGCCAGTTGGCCTGCATCACTGTTCTCATCCGAGGCCGTTCCTGCTATGGGCACTGTGGAAGAAGTGCCCACCTTTTTATGCCTTGAAAGGCACTCAAGGCACCAAACCATTAAGTAGCTCCTCCCACATTTTTCCCGCTCTTTTCCGAGCTTGCTTGGTGAAGATTTTGAAAGTATAGAGAGATGGTTTTCTGTAGTGGGGATAGTGCAACAATTGCTCACCTAACATAGAAGCACTTACTAACTAAAGAAAAATAGAAAGAACTCCTGTTAGGTGAACACCTGATGATCAAATGCAATCCATCCCTAAATAGTATACCATGTACTTCCAGAGTTGTTGTTTATTTTACAGAACTTCAAACTCAAAAGGTAAGCACTTATAACCATGAAGCTGTATTTCTATGAGGTTTCAAGACATCTGAAATTCAAAACTGCAATGTTCAGCCAAAGGGTCTGCATCCCTGTTCTTGTCAGAGGCTGTTTCTGGTATGGGCACTGTGGAATAAGTGCTCGCCTTTTTATCCCTTGAAAGGCCCTGAAGGCACCAAATCATTAAGTAGCTCCTCCCACATTTTTCCCGCTCTTTTCTGAGCTTGCTTGGTGAAGATTTTGAAAGTATAGAGAGATGGTTTTCTGTAGTGGGGATAGTGCAACAGTTGCTCACCTAACATGGAAGCACTTACTAACTAAAGAAAAATAGAAAGAACTCCTGTTAGGTGAGCACCTGATGCTCAAATGCAATTATTCTCTAAATATTATAACAGACACTTCCAAAGTTGCTGTTTAGTTCACAGAACTTCAACCTCAAAAGGTAAGCACTTATAACCATGAAGCTGTATTTCTATGAGGTTTCAAGACATCTGAAATTCAAAACTGCAATGTTCAGCCACTGGGTCTGCATCCCTGTTCTTGTCTGAGGCTGTTACTGTTATGGGCACTGTGGAAGAAGTGCTCGCCTTTTTATCCCTTGAAAGGCCCTGAAGGCACCAAACCATTAAGTAGCTCCTCCCACATTTTTCCCGCTCTTTTCTGAGCTTGCTTGGTGAAGATTTTGAAAGTATAGAGAGATGGTTTTCTGTAGTGGAGATATTGCAACAATTGCTCACCTAACATGGAAGCACTTACTAACTAAAGAAAAATAGAAAGAACTCCTGTTAGGTGAGCACCTGATGTTCAAATGCAATCCATCCTAAATATTATAACATACACTTCCAAAGTTGCTGTTTAGTTCACAGAACTTCAACCTCAAAAGGTAAGCACTTATAACCATGAAGCTGTATTTCTATGAGGTTTCAAGACATCTGAAATTCAAAACTGCAATGTTCAGCCAATGGGTCTGCATCACTGTTCTTGTCTGAGGCTGTTCCTGTTATGGGCACTGTGGAAGAAGTGCTCGCCTTTTTATCCCTTGAAAGGCCCTGAAGGCACCAAACCATTAAGTAGCTCCTCCCACATTTTTCCCGCTCTTTTCTGAGCTTGCTTGGTGAAGATTTTGAAAGTATAGAGAGATGGTTTTCTGTAGTGGAGATATTGCAACAATTGCTCACCTAACATGGAAGCACTTACTAACTAAAGAAAAATAGAAATAACTCCTGTTAGGTGAGCACCTGATGTTCAAATGCAATCCATCCTAAATATTATAACATACACTTCCAAAATTGCTGTTTAGTTCACAGAACTTCAACCTCAAAAGGGAAGCACTTACACATATATAAAACGCAGGTGCCAACCTTAAAGCTGTATTTCTGTGAGGTTCCAAGACATCTGAAATTCAAAACTGCAATGTTCAGCCAGTGGGTCTGCATCCCTGTTCTTGTCTGAGGCTGTTCCTGTTATGGGCACTGTGGAAGAAGTGCTCGCCTTTTTATCCCTTGAAAGGCCCTGAAGGCACCAAAACATTAAGTAGCTCCTCCCACATTTTTCCCGCTCTTTTCTGAGCTTGATTGGTGAAGATTTTGAAAGTATAGAGAGATGGTTTTCTGTAGTGGAGATATTGCAACAATTGCTCACCTAACATGGAAGCACTTACTAACTAAAGAAAAATAGAAAGAACTCCTGTTAGGTGAGCACCTGATGCTCAAATGCAATTATTCTCTAAATATTATAACATACACTTCCAGAGCTGTTGTTTAGTTAACAGAGTTGTTGTTTATTTCACAGAACTTCAAACTCAAAAGGTAAGCACTTACAAGCTTGAAGCTGTATTTCTATGAGGTTTCAAGGCATCTGAAATTCAAAACTGCAATGTTCAGCCAAAGGGTCTGCATCCCTGTTCTTGTCAGAGGCTGTTTCTGGTATGGGCACTGTGGAAGAAGTGCCCACCTTTTTATCCCTTGAAAGGCCCTCAAGGCACCAAACCATTAAGTAGCTCCTCCCACATTTTTCCCGCTCTTTTCCAAGCTTGCTTGGTGAAGATTTTGAAAGTATAGAGAGATGGTTTTCTGTAGTGGGGATAGTGCAACAATTGCTCACCTAACATAGAAGCACTTACTAACTAAAGAAAAATAGAAAGAACTCCTGTTAGGTGAACACCTGATGCTCAAATGCAATCCATCCCTAAATAGTATACCACGTACTTCCAGAGTTGTTGTTTATTTCACAGAACTTCAAACTCAAAAGGTAAGCACTTATAACCATGAAGCTGTATTTCTATGAGGTTTCAAGACATCTGAAATTCAAAACTGCAATGTTCAGCCAGTTGGCCTGCATCACTGTTGTCATCCGAGGCCGTTCCTGCTATGGGCACTGTGGAGAAGGGCCCACCTTTTTATCCCTTGAAAGGCCCTCAAGGCACCAGACCATTAAGTAGCTCCTCCCACATTTTCCCCGCTCTTTTCTGAGGTTGCTTGGTGAAGATTTTGAAAGTATAGAGAGATGGTTTTCTGTAGTGGGGATAGTGCAACAATTGCTCACCTAACATAGAAGCACTTACTAACTAAAGAAAAATAGAAAGAACTCCTGTTAGGTGAACACCTGATGCTCAAATGTAATCCATCCCTAAATATTATACCATGTACTTCCAGAGTTGTTGTTTATTTCACAGAACTTCAAACTCAAAAGGTAAGCACTTACAAGCTTGAAGCTGTATTTCTATGAGGTTTCAAGATATCTGAAATTCAAAACTGCAATGTTCAGCCAGTTGGCCTGCATCACTGTTCTCATCCGAGGCCGTTCCTGCTATGGGCACTGTGGAAGAAGTGCCCACCTTTTTATGCCTTGAAAGGCACTCAAGGCACCAAACCATTAAGTAGCTCCTCCCACATTTTTCCCGCTCTTTTCCGAGCTTGCTTGGTGAAGATTTTGAAAGTATAGAGAGATGGTTTTCTGTAGTGGGGATAGTGCAACAATTGCTCACCTAACATAGAAGCACTTACTAACTAAAGAAAAATAGAAAGAACTCCTGTTAGGTGAACACCTGATGATCAAATGCAATCCATCCCTAAATAGTATACCATGTACTTCCAGAGTTGTTGTTTATTTTACAGAACTTCAAACTCAAAAGGTAAGCACTTATAACCATGAAGCTGTATTTCTATGAGGTTTCAAGACATCTGAAATTCAAAACTGCAATGTTCAGCCAAAGGGTCTGCATCCCTGTTCTTGTCAGAGGCTGTTTCTGGTATGGGCACTGTGGAATAAGTGCTCGCCTTTTTATCCCTTGAAAGGCCCTGAAGGCACCAAATCATTAAGTAGCTCCTCCCACATTTTTCCCGCTCTTTTCTGAGCTTGCTTGGTGAAGATTTTGAAAGTATAGAGAGATGGTTTTCTGTAGTGGGGATAGTGCAACAGTTGCTCACCTAACATGGAAGCACTTACTAACTAAAGAAAAATAGAAAGAACTCCTGTTAGGTGAGCACCTGATGCTCAAATGCAATTATTCTCTAAATATTATAACAGACACTTCCAGAGCTGTTGTTTAGTTAACAGAACTTCAACCTCAATAGGTAAGCACTTACAAGCTTGAAGCTGTATTTCTGTGAGGTTCCAAGACATCTGAAATTCAAAACTGCAATGTTCAGCCAGTGGGTCTGCATCCCTGTTCTTGTCTCAGGCTGTTCCTGTTATGGGCACTGTGGAAGAAGTGCTCGCCTTTTTATCCCTTGAAAGGCCCTGAAGGCACCAAAACATTAAGTAGCTCCTCCCACATTTTTCCCGCTCTTTTCTGAGCTTGATTGGTGAAGATTTTGAAAGTATAGAGAGATGGTTTTCTGTAGTGGGGATATTGCAACAATTGCTCACCTAACATGGAAGCACTTACTAACTAAAGAAAAATAGAAAGAACTCCTGTTAGGTGAGCATCTGATGCTCAAATGCAATTATTCTCTAAATATTATAACATACACTTCCAGAGCTGTTGTTTAGTTAACAGAGTTGTTGTTTATTTCACAGAACTTCAAACTCAAAAGGTAAGCACTTACAAGCTTGAAGCTGTATTTCTATGAGGTTTCAAGGCATCTGAAATTCAAAACTGCAATGTTCAGCCAAAGGGTCTGCATCCCTGTTCTTGTCAGAGGCTGTTTCTGGTATGGGCACTGTGGAAGAAGTGCCCACCTTTTTATCCCTTGAAAGGCCCTCAAGGCACCAAACCATTAAGTAGCTCCTCCCACATTTTTCCCGCTCTTTTCCGAGCTTGCTTGGTGAAGATTTTGAAAGTATAGAGAGATGGTTTTCTGTAGTGGGGATAGTGCAACAATTGCTCACCTAACATAGAAGCACTTACTAACTAAAGAAAAATAGAAAGAAGTCCTGTTAGGTGAACACCTGATGCTCAAATGCAATCCATCCCTAAATAGTATACCATGTACTTCCAGAGTTGTTGTTTATTTCACAGAACTTCAAACTCAAAAGGTAAGCACTTATAACCATGAAGCTGTATTTCTATGAGGTTTCAAGACATCTGAAATTCAAAACTGCAATGATCAGCCAGTTGGCCTGCATCACTGTTGTCATCCGAGGCCGTTCCTGCTATGGGCACTGTGGAGAAGGGCCCACCTTTTTATCCCTTGAAAGGCCCTCAAGGCACCAGACCATTAAGTAGCTCCTCCCACATTTTTCCCGCTCTTTTCTGAGGTTGCTTGGTGAAGATTTTGAAAGTATAGAGAGATGGTTTTCTGTAGTGGGGATATTGCAACAATTGCTCACCTAACATGGAAGCACTTACTAACTAAAGAAAAATAGAAAGAACTCCTGTTAGGTGAACACCTGATGCTCAAATGCAATCCATCCCTAAATATTATACCATGTACTTCCAGAGTTGTTGTTTATTTCACAGAACTTCAAACTCAAAAGGTAAGCACTTACAAGCTTGAAGCTGTATTTCTATGAGGTTTCAAGGCATCTGAAATTCAAAACTGCAATGTTCAGCCAAAGGGTCTGCATCCCTGTTCTTGTCAGAGGCTGTTTCTGGTATGGGCACTGTGGAATAAGTGCTCGCCTTTTTATCCCTTGAAAGGCCCTGAAGGCACCAAATCATTAAGTAGCTCCTCCCACATTTTTCCCGCTCTTTTCTGAGCTTGCTTGGTGAAGATTTTGAAAGTATAGAGAGATGGTTTTCTGTAGTGGGGATAGTGCAACAGTTGCTCACCTAACATAGAAGCACTTACTAACTAAAGAAAAATAGAAAGAACTCCTGTTAGGTGAACACCTGATGATCAAATGCAATCCATCCTAAATATTATAACATACACTTCCAAAGTTGCTGTTTAGTTCACAGAACTTCAACCTCAAAAGGTAAGCACTTATAACCATGAAGCTGTATTTCTATGAGGTTTCAAGACATCTGAAATTCAAAACTGCAATGTTCAGCCACTGGGTCTGCATCCCTGTTCTTGTCTGAGGCTGTTACTGTTATGGGCACTGTGGAAGAAGTGCTCGCCTTTTTATCCCTTGAAAGGCCCTGAAGGCACCAAACCATTAAGTAGCTCCTCCCACATTTTTCCCGCTCTTTTCTGAGCTTGCTTGGTGAAGATTTTGAAAGTATAGAGAGATGGTTTTCTGTAGTGGAGATATTGCAACAATTGCTCACCTAACATGGAAGCACTTACTAACTAAAGAAAAATAGAAAGAACTCCTGTTAGGTGAGCACCTGATGTTCAAATGCAATCCATCCTAAATATTATAACATACACTTCCAAAGTTGCTGTTTAGTTCACAGAACTTCAACCTCAAAAGGTAAGCACTTATAACCATGAAGCTGTATTTCTATGAGGTTTCAAGACATCTGAAATTCAAAACTGCAATGTTCAGCCAATGGGTCTGCATCCCTGTTCTTGTCTGAGGCTGTTCCTGTTATGGGCACTGTGGAAGAAGTGCTCGCCTTTTTATCCCTTGAAAGGCCCTGAAGGCACCAAACCATTAAGTAGCTCCTCCCACATTTTTCCCGCTCTTTTCTGAGCTTGCTTGGTGAAGATTTTGAAAGTATAGAGAGATGGTTTTCTGTAGTGGGGATATTGCAACAATTGCTCACCTAACATGGAAGCACTTACTAACTAAAGAAAAATAGAAAGAACTCCTGTTAGGTGAGCATCTGATGCTCAAATGCAATTATTCTCTAAATATTATAACATACACTTCCAGAGCTGTTGTTTAGTTAACAGAGTTGTTGTTTATTTCACAGAACTTCAAACTCAAAAGGTAAGCACTTACAAGCTTGAAGCTGTATTTCTATGAGGTTTCAAGGCATCTGAAATTCAAAACTGCAATGTTCAGCCAAAGGGTCTGCATCCCTGTTCTTGTCAGAGGCTGTTTCTGGTATGGGCACTGTGGAAGAAGTGCCCACCTTTTTATCCCTTGAAAGGCCCTCAAGGCACCAAACCATTAAGTAGCTCCTCCCACATTTTTCCCGCTCTTTTCCGAGCTTGCTTGGTGAAGATTTTGAAAGTATAGAGAGATGGTTTTCTGTAGTGGGGATAGTGCAACAATTGCTCACCTAACATAGAAGCACTTACTAACTAAAGAAAAATAGAAAGAAGTCCTGTTAGGTGAACACCTGATGCTCAAATGCAATCCATCCCTAAATAGTATACCATGTACTTCCAGAGTTGTTGTTTATTTCACAGAACTTCAAACTCAAAAGGTAAGCACTTATAACCATGAAGCTGTATTTCTATGAGGTTTCAAGACATCTGAAATTCAAAACTGCAATGATCAGCCAGTTGGCCTGCATCACTGTTGTCATCCGAGGCCGTTCCTGCTATGGGCACTGTGGAGAAGGGCCCACCTTTTTATCCCTTGAAAGGCCCTCAAGGCACCAGACCATTAAGTAGCTCCTCCCACATTTTTCCCGCTCTTTTCTGAGGTTGCTTGGTGAAGATTTTGAAAGTATAGAGAGATGGTTTTCTGTAGTGGGGATATTGCAACAATTGCTCACCTAACATGGAAGCACTTACTAACTAAAGAAAAATAGAAAGAACTCCTGTTAGGTGAACACCTGATGCTCAAATGCAATCCATCCCTAAATATTATACCATGTACTTCCAGAGTTGTTGTTTATTTCACAGAACTTCAAACTCAAAAGGTAAGCACTTACAAGCTTGAAGCTGTATTTCTATGAGGTTTCAAGACATCTGAAATTCAAAACTGCAATGTTCAGCCAATGGGTCTGCATCCCTGTTCTTGTCTGAGGCTGTTCCTGTTATGGGCACTGTGGAAGAAGTGCTCGCCTTTTTATCCCTTGAAAGGCCCTGAAGGCACCAAACCATTAAGTAGCTCCTCCCACATTTTTCCCGCTCTTTTCTGAGCTTGCTTGGTGAAGATTTTGAAAGTATAGAGAGATGGTTTTCTGTAGTGGAGATATTGCAACAATTGCTCACCTAACATGGAAGCACTTACTAACTAAAGAAAAATAGAAATAACTCCTGTTAGGTGAGCACCTGATGTTCAAATGCAATCCATCCTAAATATTATAACATACACTTCCAAAATTGCTGTTTAGTTCACAGAACTTCAACCTCAAAAGGGAAGCACTTACACATATATAAAACGCAGGTGCCAACCTTAAAGCTGTATTTCTGTGAGGTTCCAAGACATCTGAAATTCAAAACTGCAATGTTCAGCAAGTGGGTCTGCATCCCTGTTCTTGTCTGAGGCTGTTCCTGTTATGGGCACTGTGGAAGAAGTGCTCGCCTTTTTATCCCTTGAAAGGCCCTGAAGGCACCAAAACATTAAGTAGCTCCTCCCACATTTTTCCCGCTCTTTTCTGAGCTTGATTGGTGAAGATTTTGAAAGTATAGAGAGATGGTTTTCTGTAGTGGAGATATTGCAACAATTGCTCACCTAACATGGAAGCACTTACTAACTAAAGAAAAATAGAAAGAACTCCTGTTAGGTGAGCACCTGATGCTCAAATGCAATTATTCTCTAAATATTATAACATACACTTCCAGAGCTGTTGTTTAGTTAACAGAGTTGTTGTTTATTTCACAGAACTTCAAACTCAAAAGGTAAGCACTTACAAGCTTGAAGCTGTATTTCTATGAGGTTTCAAGGCATCTGAAATTCAAAACTGCAATGTTCAGCCAAAGGGTGTGCATCCCTGTTCTTGTCAGAGGCTGTTTCTGGTATGGGCACTGTGGAAGAAGTGCCCACCTTTTTATCCCTTGAAAGGCCCTCAAGGCACCAAACCATTAAGTAGCTCCTCCCACATTTTTCCCGCTCTTTTCCAAGCTTGCTTGGTGAAGATTTTGAAAGTATAGAGAGATGGTTTTCTGTAGTGGGGATAGTGCAACAATTGCTCACCTAACATAGAAGCACTTACTAACTAAAGAAAAATAGAAAGAACTCCTGTTAGGTGAACACCTGATGCTCAAATGCAATCCATCCCTAAATAGTATACCACGTACTTCCAGAGTTGTTGTTTATTTCACAGAACTTCAAACTCAAAAGGTAAGCACTTATAACCATGAAGCTGTATTTCTATGAGGTTTCAAGACATCTGAAATTCAAAACTGCAATGTTCAGCCAGTTGGCCTGCATCACTGTTGTCATCCGAGGCCGTTCCTGCTATGGGCACTGTGGAGAAGGGCCCACCTTTTTATCCCTTGAAAGGCCCTCAAGGCACCAGACCATTAAGTAGCTCCTCCCACATTTTCCCCGCTCTTTTCTGAGGTTGCTTGGTGAAGATTTTGAAAGTATAGAGAGATGGTTTTCTGTAGTGGGGATATTGCAACAATTGCTCACCTAACATGGAAGCACTTACTAACTAAAGAAAAATAGAAAGAACTCCTGTTAGGTGAACACCTGATGCTCAAATGCAATCCATCCCTAAATATTATACCATGTACTTCCAGAGTTGTTGTTTATTTCACAGAACTTCAAACTCAAAAGGTAAGCACTTACAAGCTTGAAGCTGTATTTCTATGAGGTTTCAAGGCATCTGAAATTCCAAACTGCAATGTTCAGCCAAAGGGTCTGCATCCCTGTTCTTGTCAGAGGCTGTTTCTGGTATGGGCACTGTGGAATAAGTGCTCGCCTTTTTATCCCTTGAAAGGCCCTCAAGGCACCAAACCATTAAGTAGCTCCTCCCACATTTTTCCCGCTCTTTTCTGAGCTTGCTTGGTGAAGATTTTGAAAGTATAGAGAGATGGTTTTCTGTAGTGGGGATATTGCAACAATTGCTCACCTAACATGGAAGCACTTACTAACTAAAGAAAATAGAAAGAACTCCTGTTAGGTGAGCACCTGATGTTCAAATGCAATCCATCCTAAATATTATAACATACACTTCCAAAGTTGCTGTTTAGTTCACAGAACTTCAACCTCAAAAGGTAAGCACTTATAACCATGAAGCTGTATTTCTATGAGGTTTCAAGACATCTGAAATTCAAAACTGCAATGTTCAGCCAATGGGTCTGCATCCCTGTTCTTGTCTGAGGCTGTTCCTGTTATGGGCACTGTGGAAGAAGTGCTCGCCTTTTTATCCCTTGAAAGGCCCTCAAGGCACCAAACCATTAAGTAGCTCCTCCCATATTTTTCCCGCTCTTTTCTGAGCTTGCTTGGTGAAGATTTTGAAAGTATAGAGAGATGGTTTTCTGTAGTGGAGATATTGCAACAATTGCTCACCTAACATGGAAGCACTTACTAACTAAAGAAAAATAGAAAGAACTCCTGTTAGGTGAACACCTGATGCTCAAATGCAATCCATCCCTAAATATTATACCATGTACTTCCAGAGTTGTTGTTTATTTCACAGAACTTCAAACTCAAAAGGTAAGCACTTACAAGCTTGAAGCTGTATTTCTATGAGGTTTCAAGGCATCTGAAATTCAAAACTGCAATGTTCAGCCAAAGGGTCTGCATCCCTGTTCTTGTCAGAGGCTGTTTCTGGTATGGGCACTGTGGAATAAGTGCTCGCCTTTTTATCCCTTGAAAGGCCCTGAAGGCACCAAACCATTAAGTAGCTCCTCCCACATTTTTCCCGCTCTTTTCAGAGCTTGCTTGGTGAAGATTTTGAAAGTATAGAGAGATGGTTTTCTGTAGTGGGGATATTGCAACAATTGCTCACCTAACATGGAAGCACTTACTAACTAAAGAAAAATAGAAAGAACTCCTGTTAGGTGAACACCTGATGCTCAAATGCAATCCATCCCTAAATATTTTACCATGTACTTCCAGAGTTGTTGTTTATTTCACAGAACTTCAAACTCAAAAGGTAAGCACTTACAAGCTTGAAGCTGTATTTCTATGAGGTTTCAAGGCATCTGAAATTCAAAACTGCAATGTTCAGCCAAAGGGTCTGCATCCCTGTTCTTGTCGAGGCTGTTCCTGGTATGGGCACTGTGGAAGAAGTTCTAGCCTTTTTATCCCTTGAAAGGCCCTCAAGGCACCAAACCATTAAGTAGCTCCTCCCACATTTTTCCCGCTCTTTTCTGAGCTTGCTTGGTGAAGATTTTGAAAGTATAGAGAGATGGTTTTCTGTAGTGGGGATATTGCAACAATTGCTCACCTAACATGGAAGCACTTACTAACTAAAGAAAAATAGAAAGAACTCCTGTTAGGTGAACACCTGATGCTCAAATGCAATCCATCCCTAAATATTTTACCATGTACTTCCAGAGTTGTTGTGGGGATAGTGCAACAATTGCTCACCTAACATAGAAGCACTTACTAACTAAAGAAAAATAGAAAGAACTCCTGTTAGGTGAACACCTGATGCTCAAATGCAATCCATCCCTAAATAGTATACCATGTACTTCCAGAGTTGTTGTTTATTTCACAGAACTTCAAACTCAAAAGGTAAGCACTTATAACCATGAAGCTGTATTTCTATGAGGTTTCAAGACATCTGAAATTCAAAACTGCAATGTTCAGCCAGTTGGCCTGCATCACTGTTGTCATCCGAGGCCGTTCCTGCTATGGGCACTGTGGAAGAAGTGCTCGCCTTTTTATCCCTTGAAAGGCCCTCAAGGCACCAGACCATTAAGTAACTCCTCCCACATTTTTCCCGCTCTTTCTGAGCTTGCTTGGTGAAGATTTTGAAAGTATAGAGAGATGGTTTTCTGTAGTGGGGATATTGCAACAATTGCTCACCTAACATGGAAGCACTTACTAACTAAAGAAAAATAGAAAGAACTCCTGTTAGGTGAACACCTGATGCTCAAATGCAATCCATCCCTAAATATTATACCATGTACTTCCAGAGTTGTTGTTTATTTCACAGAACTTCAAACTCAAAAGGTAAGCACTTACAAGCTTGAAGCTGTATTTCTATGAGGTTTCAAGACATCTGAAATTCAAAACTGCAATGTTCAGCCAAAGGGTCTGCATCCCTGTTCTTGTCTGAGGCTGTTCCTGGTATGGGCACTGTGGAAGAAGTTCTAGCCTTTTTATCCCTTGAAAGTCCCTGAAGGCACCAAACCATTAAGAAGCTCCTCCCACATTTTTCCCGCTCTTTTCTGAGCTTGCTTGGTGAAGATTTTGAAAGTATAGAGAGATGGTTTTCTGTAGTGGAGATATTGCAACAATTGCTCACCTAACATGGAAGCACTTACTAACTAAAGAAAAATAGAAATAACTCCTGTTAGGTGAGCACCTGATGTTCAAATGCAATCCATCCTAAATATTATAACATACACTTCCAAAATTGCTGTTTAGTTCACAGAACTTCAACCTCAAAAGGGAAGCACTTACACATATATAAAACGCAGGTGCCAACCTTGAAGCTGTATTTCTGTGAGGTTCCAAGACATCTGAAATTCAAAACTGCAATGTTCAGCCAGTGGGTGTGCATCCCTGTTCTTGTCTGAGGCTGTTCCTGTTATGGGCACTGTGGAAGAAGTGCTCGCCTTTTTATCCCTTGAAAGGCCCTGAAGGCACCAAAACATTAAGTAGCTCCTCCCACATTTTTCCCGCTCTAACATGGAAGCACTTACTAACTAAAGAAAAATAGAAAGAACTCCTGTTAGGTGAACACCTGATGCTCAAATGTAATCCATCCCTAAATATTATACCATGTACTTCCAGAGTTGTTGTTTATTTCACAGAACTTCAAACTCAAAAGGTAAGCACTTACAAGCTTGAAGCTGTATTTCTATGAGGTTTCAAGACATCTGAAATTCAAAACTGCAATGTTCAGCCAAAGGGTCTGCATCCCTGTTCTTGTCTGAGGCTGTTCCTGGTATGGTCTCTGTGGAAGAAGTTCTAGCCTTTTTATCCCTTGAAAGTCCCTGAAGGCACCAAACCATTAAGAAGCTCCTCCCACATTTTTCCCGCTCTTTTCTGAGCTTGCTTGGTGAAGATTTTGAAAGTATAGAGAGATGGTTTTCTGTAGTGGAGATATTGCAACAATTGCTCACCTAACATGGAAGCACTTACTAACTAAAGAAAAATAGAAATAACTCCTGTTAGGTGAGCACCTGATGTTCAAATGCAATCCATCCTAAATATTATAACATACACTTCCAAAATTGCTGTTTAGTTCACAGAACTTCAACCTCAAAAGGGAAGCACTTACACATATATAAAACGCAGGTGCCAACCTTGAAGCTGTATTTCTGTGAGGTTCCAAGACATCTGAAATTCAAAACTGCAATGTTCAGCCAGTGGGTGTGCATCCCTGTTCTTGTCTGAGGCTGTTCCTGTTATGGGCACTGTGGAAGAAGTGCTCGCCTTTTTATCCCTTGAAAGGCCCTGAAGGCACCAAAACATTAAGTAGCTCCTCCCACATTTTTCCCGCTCTAACATGGAAGCACTTACTAACTAAAGAAAAATAGAAAGAACTCCTGTTAGGTGAACACCTGATGCTCAAATGTAATCCATCCCTAAATATTATACCATGTACTTCCAGAGTTGTTGTTTATTTCACAGAACTTCAAACTCAAAAGGTAAGCACTTACAAGCTTGAAGCTGTATTTCTATGAGGTTTCAAGACATCTGAAATTCAAAACTGCAATGTTCAGCCAAAGGGTCTGCATCCCTGTTCTTGTCTGAGGCTGTTCCTGGTATGGGCACTGTGGAAGAAGTTCTAGCCTTTTTATCCCTTGAAAGTCCCTGAAGGCACCAAACCATTAAGAAGCTCCTCCCACATTTTTCCCGCTCTTTTCTGAGCTTGCTTGGTGAAGATTTTGAAAGTATAGAGAGATGGTTTTCTGTAGTGGAGATATTGCAACAATTGCTCACCTAACATGGAAGCACTTACTAACTAAAGAAAAATAGAAATAACTCCTGTTAGGTGAGCACCTGATGTTCAAATGCAATCCATCCTAAATATTATAACATACACTTCCAAAATTGCTGTTTAGTTCACAGAACTTCAACCTCAAAAGGGAAGCACTTACACATATATAAAACGCAGGTGCCAACCTTGAAGCTGTATTTCTGTGAGGTTCCAAGACATCTGAAATTCAAAACTGCAATGTTCAGCCAGTGGGTGTGCATCCCTGTTCTTGTCTGAGGCTGTTCCTGTTATGGGCACTGTGGAAGAAGTGCTCGCCTTTTTATCCCTTGAAAGGCCCTGAAGGCACCAAAACATTAAGTAGCTCCTCCCACATTTTTCCCGCTCTTTTCTGAGCTTGATTGGTGAAGATTTTGAAAGTATAGAGAGATGGTTTTCTGTAGTGGGGATATTGCAACAATTGCTCACCTAACATGGAAGCACTTACTAACTAAAGAAAAATAGAAAGAACTCCTGTTAGGTGAGCACCTGATGCTCAAATGCAATTATTCTCTAAATATTATAACAGACACTTCCAGAGCTGTTGTTTAGTTAACAGAACTTCAACCTCAATAGGTAAGCACTTACAAGCTTGAAGCTGTATTTCTGTGAGGTTCCAAGACATCTGAAATTCAAAACTGCAATGTTCAGCCAGTGGGTCTGCATCCCTGTTCTTGTCTCAGGCTGTTCCTGTTATGGGCACTGTGGAAGAAGTGCTCGCCTTTTTATCCCTTGAAAGGCCCTGAAGGCACCAAAACATTAAGTAGCTCCTCCCACATTTTTCCCGCTCTTTTCTGAGCTTGATTGGTGAAGATTTTGAAAGTATAGAGAGATGGTTTTCTGTAGTGGGGATATTGCAACAATTGCTCACCTAACATGGAAGCACTTACTAACTAAAGAAAAATAGAAAGAACTCCTGTTAGGTGAGCATCTGATGCTCAAATGCAATTATTCTCTAAATATTATAACATACACTTCCAGAGCTGTTGTTTAGTTAACAGAGTTGTTGTTTATTTCACAGAACTTCAAACTCAAAAGGTAAGCACTTACAAGCTTGAAGCTGTATTTCTATGAGGTTTCAAGGCATCTGAAATTCAAAACTGCAATGTTCAGCCAAAGGGTCTGCATCCCTGTTCTTGTCAGAGGCTGTTTCTGGTATGGGCACTGTGGAAGAAGTGCCCACCTTTTTATCCCTTGAAAGGCCCTCAAGGCACCAAACCATTAAGTAGCTCCTCCCACATTTTTCCCGCTCTTTTCCGAGCTTGCTTGGTGAAGATTTTGAAAGTATAGAGAGATGGTTTTCTGTAGTGGGGATAGTGCAACAATTGCTCACCTAACATAGAAGCACTTACTAACTAAAGAAAAATAGAAAGAAGTCCTGTTAGGTGAACACCTGATGCTCAAATGCAATCCATCCCTAAATAGTATACCATGTACTTCCAGAGTTGTTGTTTATTTCACAGAACTTCAAACTCAAAAGGTAAGCACTTATAACCATGAAGCTGTATTTCTATGAGGTTTCAAGACATCTGAAATTCAAAACTGCAATGATCAGCCAGTTGGCCTGCATCACTGTTGTCATCCGAGGCCTTCCTGCTATGGGCACTGTGGAGAAGGGCCCACCTTTTTATCCCTTGAAAGGCCCTCAAGGCACCAGACCATTAAGTAGCTCCTCCCACATTTTTCCCGCTCTTTTCTGAGGTTGCTTGGTGAAGATTTTGAAAGTATAGAGAGATGGTTTTCTGTAGTGGGGATATTGCAACAATTGCTCACCTAACATGGAAGCACTTACTAACTAAAGAAAAATAGAAAGAACTCCTGTTAGGTGAACACCTGATGCTCAAATGCAATCCATCCCTAAATATTATACCATGTACTTCCAGAGTTGTTGTTTATTTCACAGAACTTCAAACTCAAAAGGTAAGCACTTACAAGCTTGAAGCTGTATTTCTATGAGGTTTCAAGGCATCTGAAATTCAAAACTGCAATGTTCAGCCAAAGGGTCTGCATCCCTGTTCTTGTCAGAGGCTGTTTCTGGTATGGGCACTGTGGAATAAGTGCTCGCCTTTTTATCCCTTGAAAGGCCCTGAAGGCACCAAATCATTAAGTAGCTCCTCCCACATTTTTCCCGCTCTTTTCTGAGCTTGCTTGGTGAAGATTTTGAAAGTATAGAGAGATGGTTTTCTGTAGTGGGGATAGTGCAACAGTTGCTCACCTAACATAGAAGCACTTACTAACTAAAGAAAAATAGAAAGAACTCCTGTTAGGTGAACACCTGATGATCAAATGCAATCCATCCTAAATATCATAACATACACTTCCAAAGTTGCTGTTTAGTTCACAGAACTTCAACCTCAAAAGGTAAGCACTTATAACCATGAAGCTGTATTTCTATGAGGTTTCAAGACATCTGAAATTCAAAACTGCAATGTTCAGCCACTGGGTCTGCATCCCTGTTCTTGTCTGAGGCTGTTACTGTTATGGGCACTGTGGAAGAAGTGCTCGCCTTTTTATCCCTTGAAAGGCCCTGAAGGCACCAAACCATTAAGTAGCTCCTCCCACATTTTTCCCGCTCTTTTCTGAGCTTGCTTGGTGAAGATTTTGAAAGTATAGAGAGATGGTTTTCTGTAGTGGAGATATTGCAACAATTGCTCACCTAACATGGAAGCACTTACTAACTAAAGAAAAATAGAAAGAACTCCTGTTAGGTGAGCACCTGATGTTCAAATGCAATCCATCCTAAATATTATAACATACACTTCCAAAGTTGCTGTTTAGTTCACAGAACTTCAACCTCAAAAGGTAAGCACTTATAACCATGAAGCTGTATTTCTATGAGGTTTCAAGACATCTGAAATTCAAAACTGCAATGTTCAGCCAATGGGTCTGCATCACTGTTCTTGTCTGAGGCTGTTCCTGTTATGGGCACTGTGGAAGAAGTGCTCGCCTTTTTATCCCTTGAAAGGCCCTGAAGGCACCAAACCATTAAGTAGCTCCTCCCACATTTTTCCCGCTCTTTTCTGAGCTTGCTTGGTGAAGATTTTGAAAGTATAGAGAGATGGTTTTCTGTAGTGGAGATATTGCAACAATTGCTCACCTAACATGGAAGCACTTACTAACTAAAGAAAAATAGAAATAACTCCTGTTAGGTGAGCACCTGATGTTCAAATGCAATCCATCCTAAATATTATAACATACACTTCCAAAATTGCTGTTTAGTTCACAGAACTTCAACCTCAAAAGGGAAGCACTTACACATATATAAAACGCAGGTGCCAACCTTAAAGCTGTATTTCTGTGAGGTTCCAAGACATCTGAAATTCAAAACTGCAATGTTCAGCCAGTGGGTCTGCATCCCTGTTCTTGTCTGAGGCTGTTCCTGTTATGGGCACTGTGGAAGAAGTGCTCGCCTTTTTATCCCTTGAAAGGCCCTGAAGGCACCAAAACATTAAGTAGCTCCTCCCACATTTTTCCCGCTCTTTTCTGAGCTTGATTGGTGAAGATTTTGAAAGTATAGAGAGATGGTTTTCTGTAGTGGAGATATTGCAACAATTGCTCACCTAACATGGAAGCACTTACTAACTAAAGAAAAATAGAAAGAACTCCTGTTAGGTGAGCACCTGATGCTCAAATGCAATTATTCTCTAAATATTATAACATACACTTCCAGAGCTGTTGTTTAGTTAACAGAGTTGTTGTTTATTTCACAGAACTTCAAACTCAAAAGGTAAGCACTTACAAGCTTGAAGCTGTATTTCTATGAGGTTTCAAGGCATCTGAAATTCAAAACTGCAATGTTCAGCCAAAGGGTCTGCATCCCTGTTCTTGTCAGAGGCTGTTTCTGGTATGGGCACTGTGGAAGAAGTGCCCACCTTTTTATCCCTTGAAAGGCCCTCAAGGCACCAAACCATTAAGTAGCTCCTCCCACATTTTTCCCGCTCTTTTCCAAGCTTGCTTGGTGAAGATTTTGAAAGTATAGAGAGATGGTTTTCTGTAGTGGGGATAGTGCAACAATTGCTCACCTAACATAGAAGCACTTACTAACTAAAGAAAAATAGAAAGAACTCCTGTTAGGTGAACACCTGATGCTCAAATGCAATCCATCCCTAAATAGTATACCACGTACTTCCAGAGTTGTTGTTTATTTCACAGAACTTCAAACTCAAAAGGTAAGCACTTATAACCATGAAGCTGTATTTCTATGAGGTTTCAAGACATCTGAAATTCAAAACTGCAATGTTCAGCCAGTTGGCCTGCATCACTGTTGTCATCCGAGGCCGTTCCTGCTATGGGCACTGTGGAGAAGGGCCCACCTTTTTATCCCTTGAAAGGCCCTCAAGGCACCAGACCATTAAGTAGCTCCTCCCACATTTTCCCCGCTCTTTTCTGAGGTTGCTTGGTGAAGATTTTGAAAGTATAGAGAGATGGTTTTCTGTAGTGGGGATATTGCAACAATTGCTCACCTAACATGGAAGCACTTACTAACTAAAGAAAAATAGAAAGAACTCCTGTTAGGTGAACACCTGATGCTCAAATGCAATCCATCCCTAAATATTATACCATGTACTTCCAGAGTTGTTGTTTATTTCACAGAACTTCAAACTCAAAAGGTAAGCACTTACAAGCTTGAAGCTGTATTTCTATGAGGTTTCAAGGCATCTGAAATTCCAAACTGCAATGTTCAGCCAAAGGGTCTGCATCCCTGTTCTTGTCAGAGGCTGTTTCTGGTATGGGCACTGTGGAAGAAGTGCTCGCCTTTTTATCCCTTGAAAGGCCCTGAAGGCACCAAACCATTAAGTAGCTCCTCCCACATTTTTCCCTCTCTTTCTGAGCTTGCTTGGTGAAGATTTTGAAAGTATAGAGAGATGGTTTTCTGTAGTGGGGATATTGCAACAATTGCTCACCTAACATGGAATCACTTACTAACTAAAGAAAAATAGAAAGAACTCCTGTTAGGTGAACACCTGATGCTCAAATGTAATCCATCCCTAAATATTATACCATGTACTTCCAGAGTTGTTGTTTATTTCACAGAACTTCAAACTCAAAAGG
Organism: Ambystoma mexicanum; assembly: GCF_040938575.1. Lineage (NCBI taxonomy): Eukaryota > Metazoa > Chordata > Amphibia > Caudata > Ambystomatidae > Ambystoma > Ambystoma mexicanum. Next base: position 1,142,601,471 of record NC_090941.1, on the reverse strand, counting down.
TAAGCACTTACAAGCTTGAAGCTGTATTTCTATGAGGTTTCAAGATATCTGAAATTCAAAACTGCAATGTTCAGCCAGTTGGCCTGCATCACTGTTCTCATCCGAGGCCGTTCCTGCTATGGGCACTGTGGAAGAAGTGCCCACCTTTTTATGCCTTGAAAGGCACTCAAGGCACCAAACCATTAAGTAGCTCCTCCCACATTTTTCCCGCTCTTTTCCGAGCTTGCTTGGTGAAGATTTTGAAAGTATAGAGAGATGGTTTTCTGTAGTGGGGATAGTGCAACAATTGCTCACCTAACATAGAAGCACTTACTAACTAAAGAAAAATAGAAAGAACTCCTGTTAGGTGAACACCTGATGATCAAATGCAATCCATCCCTAAATAGTATACCATGTACTTCCAGAGTTGTTGTTTATTTTACAGAACTTCAAACTCAAAAGGTAAGCACTTATAACCATGAAGCTGTATTTCTATGAGGTTTCAAGACATCTGAAATTCAAAACTGCAATGTTCAGCCAAAGGGTCTGCATCCCTGTTCTTGTCAGAGGCTGTTTCTGGTATGGGCACTGTGGAATAAGTGCTCGCCTTTTTATCCCTTGAAAGGCCCTGAAGGCACCAAATCATTAAGTAGCTCCTCCCACATTTTTCCCGCTCTTTTCTGAGCTTGCTTGGTGAAGATTTTGAAAGTATAGAGAGATGGTTTTCTGTAGTGGGGATAGTGCAACAGTTGCTCACCTAACATGGAAGCACTTACTAACTAAAGAAAAATAGAAAGAACTCCTGTTAGGTGAGCACCTGATGCTCAAATGCAATTATTCTCTAAATATTATAACAGACACTTCCAGAGCTGTTGTTTAGTTAACAGAACTTCAACCTCAATAGGTAAGCACTTACAAGCTTGAAGCTGTATTTCTGTGAGGTTCCAAGACATCTGAAATTCAAAACTGCAATGTTCAGCCAGTGGGTCTGCATCCCTGTTCTTGTCTCAGGCTGTTCCTGTTATGGGCACTGTGGAAGAAGTGCTCGCCTTTTTATCCCTTGAAAGGCCCTGAAGGCACCAAAACATTAAGTAGCTCCTCCCACATTTTTCCCGCTCTTTTCTGAGCTTGATTGGTGAAGATTTTGAAAGTATAGAGAGATGGTTTTCTGTAGTGGGGATATTGCAACAATTGCTCACCTAACATGGAAGCACTTACTAACTAAAGAAAAATAGAAAGAACTCCTGTTAGGTGAGCATCTGATGCTCAAATGCAATTATTCTCTAAATATTATAACATACACTTCCAGAGCTGTTGTTTAGTTAACAGAGTTGTTGTTTATTTCACAGAACTTCAAACTCAAAAGGTAAGCACTTACAAGCTTGAAGCTGTATTTCTATGAGGTTTCAAGGCATCTGAAATTCAAAACTGCAATGTTCAGCCAAAGGGTCTGCATCCCTGTTCTTGTCAGAGGCTGTTTCTGGTATGGGCACTGTGGAAGAAGTGCCCACCTTTTTATCCCTTGAAAGGCCCTCAAGGCACCAAACCATTAAGTAGCTCCTCCCACATTTTTCCCGCTCTTTTCCGAGCTTGCTTGGTGAAGATTTTGAAAGTATAGAGAGATGGTTTTCTGTAGTGGGGATAGTGCAACAATTGCTCACCTAACATAGAAGCACTTACTAACTAAAGAAAAATAGAAAGAAGTCCTGTTAGGTGAACACCTGATGCTCAAATGCAATCCATCCCTAAATAGTATACCATGTACTTCCAGAGTTGTTGTTTATTTCACAGAACTTCAAACTCAAAAGGTAAGCACTTATAACCATGAAGCTGTATTTCTATGAGGTTTCAAGACATCTGAAATTCAAAACTGCAATGATCAGCCAGTTGGCCTGCATCACTGTTGTCATCCGAGGCCGTTCCTGCTATGGGCACTGTGGAGAAGGGCCCACCTTTTTATCCCTTGAAAGGCCCTCAAGGCACCAGACCATTAAGTAGCTCCTCCCACATTTTTCCCGCTCTTTTCTGAGGTTGCTTGGTGAAGATTTTGAAAGTATAGAGAGATGGTTTTCTGTAGTGGGGATATTGCAACAATTGCTCACCTAACATGGAAGCACTTACTAACTAAAGAAAAATAGAAAGAACTCCTGTTAGGTGAACACCTGATGCTCAAATGCAATCCATCCCTAAATATTATACCATGTACTTCCAGAGTTGTTGTTTATTTCACAGAACTTCAAACTCAAAAGGTAAGCACTTACAAGCTTGAAGCTGTATTTCTATGAGGTTTCAAGGCATCTGAAATTCAAAACTGCAATGTTCAGCCAAAGGGTCTGCATCCCTGTTCTTGTCAGAGGCTGTTTCTGGTATGGGCACTGTGGAATAAGTGCTCGCCTTTTTATCCCTTGAAAGGCCCTGAAGGCACCAAATCATTAAGTAGCTCCTCCCACATTTTTCCCGCTCTTTTCTGAGCTTGCTTGGTGAAGATTTTGAAAGTATAGAGAGATGGTTTTCTGTAGTGGGGATAGTGCAACAGTTGCTCACCTAACATAGAAGCACTTACTAACTAAAGAAAAATAGAAAGAACTCCTGTTAGGTGAACACCTGATGATCAAATGCAATCCATCCTAAATATTATAACATACACTTCCAAAGTTGCTGTTTAGTTCACAGAACTTCAACCTCAAAAGGTAAGCACTTATAACCATGAAGCTGTATTTCTATGAGGTTTCAAGACATCTGAAATTCAAAACTGCAATGTTCAGCCACTGGGTCTGCATCCCTGTTCTTGTCTGAGGCTGTTACTGTTATGGGCACTGTGGAAGAAGTGCTCGCCTTTTTATCCCTTGAAAGGCCCTGAAGGCACCAAACCATTAAGTAGCTCCTCCCACATTTTTCCCGCTCTTTTCTGAGCTTGCTTGGTGAAGATTTTGAAAGTATAGAGAGATGGTTTTCTGTAGTGGAGATATTGCAACAATTGCTCACCTAACATGGAAGCACTTACTAACTAAAGAAAAATAGAAAGAACTCCTGTTAGGTGAGCACCTGATGTTCAAATGCAATCCATCCTAAATATTATAACATACACTTCCAAAGTTGCTGTTTAGTTCACAGAACTTCAACCTCAAAAGGTAAGCACTTATAACCATGAAGCTGTATTTCTATGAGGTTTCAAGACATCTGAAATTCAAAACTGCAATGTTCAGCCAATGGGTCTGCATCCCTGTTCTTGTCTGAGGCTGTTCCTGTTATGGGCACTGTGGAAGAAGTGCTCGCCTTTTTATCCCTTGAAAGGCCCTGAAGGCACCAAACCATTAAGTAGCTCCTCCCACATTTTTCCCGCTCTTTTCTGAGCTTGCTTGGTGAAGATTTTGAAAGTATAGAGAGATGGTTTTCTGTAGTGGAGATATTGCAACAATTGCTCACCTAACATGGAAGCACTTACTAACTAAAGAAAAATAGAAATAACTCCTGTTAGGTGAGCACCTGATGTTCAAATGCAATCCATCCTAAATATTATAACATACACTTCCAAAATTGCTGTTTAGTTCACAGAACTTCAACCTCAAAAGGGAAGCACTTACACATATATAAAACGCAGGTGCCAACCTTAAAGCTGTATTTCTGTGAGGTTCCAAGACATCTGAAATTCAAAACTGCAATGTTCAGCCAGTGGGTCTGCATCCCTGTTCTTGTCTGAGGCTGTTCCTGTTATGGGCACTGTGGAAGAAGTGCTCGCCTTTTTATCCCTTGAAAGGCCCTGAAGGCACCAAAACATTAAGTAGCTCCTCCCACATTTTTCCCGCTCTTTTCTGAGCTTGATTGGTGAAGATTTTGAAAGTATAGAGAGATGGTTTTCTGTAGTGGAGATATTGCAACAATTGCTCACCTAACATGGAAGCACTTACTAACTAAAGAAAAATAGAAAGAACTCCTGTTAGGTGAGCACCTGATGCTCAAATGCAATTATTCTCTAAATATTATAACATACACTTCCAGAGCTGTTGTTTAGTTAACAGAGTTGTTGTTTATTTCACAGAACTTCAAACTCAAAAGGTAAGCACTTACAAGCTTGAAGCTGTATTTCTATGAGGTTTCAAGGCATCTGAAATTCAAAACTGCAATGTTCAGCCAAAGGGTCTGCATCCCTGTTCTTGTCAGAGGCTGTTTCTGGTATGGGCACTGTGGAAGAAGTGCCCACCTTTTTATCCCTTGAAAGGCCCTCAAGGCACCAAACCATTAAGTAGCTCCTCCCACATTTTTCCCGCTCTTTTCCAAGCTTGCTTGGTGAAGATTTTGAAAGTATAGAGAGATGGTTTTCTGTAGTGGGGATAGTGCAACAATTGCTCACCTAACATAGAAGCACTTACTAACTAAAGAAAAATAGAAAGAACTCCTGTTAGGTGAACACCTGATGCTCAAATGCAATCCATCCCTAAATAGTATACCACGTACTTCCAGAGTTGTTGTTTATTTCACAGAACTTCAAACTCAAAAGGTAAGCACTTATAACCATGAAGCTGTATTTCTATGAGGTTTCAAGACATCTGAAATTCAAAACTGCAATGTTCAGCCAGTTGGCCTGCATCACTGTTGTCATCCGAGGCCGTTCCTGCTATGGGCACTGTGGAGAAGGGCCCACCTTTTTATCCCTTGAAAGGCCCTCAAGGCACCAGACCATTAAGTAGCTCCTCCCACATTTTCCCCGCTCTTTTCTGAGGTTGCTTGGTGAAGATTTTGAAAGTATAGAGAGATGGTTTTCTGTAGTGGGGATATTGCAACAATTGCTCACCTAACATGGAAGCACTTACTAACTAAAGAAAAATAGAAAGAACTCCTGTTAGGTGAACACCTGATGCTCAAATGCAATCCATCCCTAAATATTATACCATGTACTTCCAGAGTTGTTGTTTATTTCACAGAACTTCAAACTCAAAAGGTAAGCACTTACAAGCTTGAAGCTGTATTTCTATGAGGTTTCAAGGCATCTGAAATTCCAAACTGCAATGTTCAGCCAAAGGGTCTGCATCCCTGTTCTTGTCAGAGGCTGTTTCTGGTATGGGCACTGTGGAATAAGTGCTCGCCTTTTTATCCCTTGAAAGGCCCTCAAGGCACCAAACCATTAAGTAGCTCCTCCCACATTTTTCCTGCTCTTTTCTGAGCTTGCTTGGTGAAGATTTTGAAAGTATAGAGAGATGGTTTTCTGTAGTGGGGATATTGCAACAATTGCTCACCTAACATGGAAGCACTTACTAACTAAAGAAAATAGAAAGAACTCCTGTTAGGTGAGCACCTGATGTTCAAATGCAATCCATCCTAAATATTATAACATACACTTCCAAAGTTGCTGTTTAGTTCACAGAACTTCAACCTCAAAAGGTAAGCACTTATAACCATGAAGCTGTATTTCTATGAGGTTTCAAGACATCTGAAATTCAAAACTGCAATGTTCAGCCAATGGGTCTGCATCCCTGTTCTTGTCTGAGGCTGTTCCTGTTATGGGCACTGTGGAAGAAGTGCTCGCCTTTTTATCCCTTGAAAGGCCCTGAAGGCACCAAACCATTAAGTAGCTCCTCCCACATTTTTCCCGCTCTTTCTGAGCTTGCTTGGTGAAGATTTTGAAAGTATAGAGAGATGGTTTTCTGTAGTGGGGATATTGCAACAATTGCTCACCTAACATGGAAGCACTTACTAACTAAAGAAAAATAGAAAGAACTCCTGTTAGGTGAACACCTGATGTTCAAATGCAACCCATCCCTAAATATTATACCATGTACTTCCAGAGTTGTTGTTTATTTCACAGAACTTCAAACTCAAAAGGTAAGCACTTACAACCATGAAGCTGTATTTCTATGAGGTTTCAAGATATCTGAAATTCAAAACTGCAATGTTCAGCCAGTTGGCCTGCATCACTGTTCTCATCCGAGGCCGTTCCTGCTATGGGCACTGTGGAAGAAGTGCCCACCTTTTTATTCCTTGAAAGGCACTCAAGGCACCAAACCATTAAGTAGCTCCTCCCACATTTTTCCCGCTCTTTTCTGAGCTTGCTTGGTGAAGATTTTGAAAGTATAGAGAGATGGTTTTCTGTAGTAGAGATATTGCAACAATTGCTCACCTAACATGGAAGCACTTACTAACTAAAGAAAAATAGAAAGAACTCCTGTTAGTTGAGCACCTGATGCTCAAATGCAATTATTCTCTAAATATTATAACATACACTTCCAGAGCTGTTGTTTAGTTAACAGAACTTCAACCTCAATAGGTAAGCACTTACAAGCTTGAAGCTGTATTTCTATGAGGTTTCAAGACATCTGAAATTCAAAACTGCAATGTTCAGCCAGTTGACCTGCATCACTGTTCTCATCCGAGGCCGTTCCTGCTATGGGCACTGTGGAAGAAGTGCCCACCTTTTTATCCCTTGAAAGGCCCTCAAGGCACCAAACCATTAAGTAGCTCCTCCCACATTTTTCCCGCTCTTTTCTGAGCTTGCTTGGTGAAGATTTTGAAAGTATAGAGAGATGGTTTTCTGTAGTGGGGATATTGCAACAATTGCTCACCTAACATGGAAGCACTTACTAACTAAAGAAAAATAGAAAGAACTCCTGTTAGGTGAGCACCTGATGTTCAAATGCAATCCATCCTAAATATTATAACATACACTTCCAAAGTTGCTGTTTAGTTCACAGAACTTCAACCTCAAAAGGTAAGCACTTATAACCATGAAGCTGTATTTCTATGAGGTTTCAAGACATCTGAAATTCAAAACTGCAATGTTCAGCCAATGGGTCTGCATCCCTGTTCTTGTCTGAGGCTGTTCCTGTTATGGGCACTGTGGAAGAAGTGCTCGCCTTTTTATCCCTTGAAAGGCCCTGAAGGCACCAAACCATTAAGTAGCTCCTCCCACATTTTTCCCGCTCTTTCTGAGCTTGCTTGGTGAAGATTTTGAAAGTATAGAGAGATGGTTTTCTGTAGTGGGGATATTGCAACAATTGCTCACCTAACATGGAATCACTTACTAACTAAAGAAAAATAGAAAGAACTCCTGTTAGGTGAACACCTGATGCTCAAATGTAATCCATCCCTAAATATTATACCATGTACTTCCAGAGTTGTTGTTTATTTCACAGAACTTCAAACTCAAAAGGTAAGCACTTACAAGCTTGATGCTGTATTTCTATGAGGTTTCAAGACATCTGAAATTCAAAACTGCAATGTTCAGCCAAAGGGTCTGCATCCCTGTTCTTGTCAGAGGCTGTTTCTGGTATGGGCACTGTGGAATAAGTGCTCGCCTTTTTATCCCTTGAAAGGCCCTGAAGGCACCAAACCATTAAGTAGCTCCTCCCACATTTTTCCCGCTCTTTTCTGAGCTTGCTTGGTGAAGATTTTGAAAGTATAGAGAGATGGTTTTCTGTAGTGGGGATATTGCAACAATTGCTCACCTAACATGGAAGCACTTACTAACTAAAGAAAAATAGAAAGAACTCCTGTTAGGTGAACACCTAATGCTCAAATGCAATCCATCCCTAAATATTATACCATGTACTTTCAGAGTTGTTGTTTATTTCACAGAACTTCAAACTCAAAAGGTAAGCACTTACAAGCTTGAAGCTGTATTTCTATGAGGTTTCAAGACATCTGAAATTCAAAACTGCAATGTTCAGCCAAAGGGTCTGCATCCCTGTTCTTGTCTGAGGCTGTTCCTGGTATGGGCACTGTGGAAGAAGTGCTCGCCTTTTTATCCCTTGAAAGGCCCTGAAGGCACCAAACCATTAAGTAGCTCCTCCCACATTTTTCCCGCTCTTTTCTGAGCTTGCTTGGTGAAGATTTGGAAAGTATAGAGAGATGGTTTTCTGTAGTGGGGATATTGCAACAATTGCTCACCTAACATGGAAGCACTTACTAACTAAAGAAAAATAGAAAGAACTCCTGTTAGGTGAACACCTAATGCTCAAATGCAATCCATCCCTAAATATTATACCATGTACTTCCAGAGTTGTTGTTTATTTCACAGAACTTCAAACTCAAAAGGTAAGCACTTACAAGCTTGAAGCTGTATTTCTATGAGGTTTCAAGATATCTGAAATTCAAAACTGCAATGTTCAGCCAGTTGGCCTGCATCACTGTTCTCATCCGAGGCCGTTCCTGCTATGGGCACTGTGGAAGAAGTGCCCACCTTTTTATGCCTTGAAAGGCACTCAAGGCACCAAACCATTAAGTAGCTCCTCCCACATTTTTCCCGCTCTTTTCCGAGCTTGCTTGGTGAAGATTTTGAAAGTATAGAGAGATGGTTTTCTGTAGTGGGGATAGTGCAACAATTGCTCACCTAACATAGAAGCACTTACTAACTAAAGAAAAATAGAAAGAACTCCTGTTAGGTGAACACCTGATGATCAAATGCAATCCATCCCTAAATAGTATACCATGTACTTCCAGAGTTGTTGTTTATTTTACAGAACTTCAAACTCAAAAGGTAAGCACTTATAACCATGAAGCTGTATTTCTATGAGGTTTCAAGACATCTGAAATTCAAAACTGCAATGTTCAGCCAGTTGGCCTGCATCACTGTTGTCATCCGAGGCCGTTCCTGCTATGGGCACTGTGGAGAAGTGCCCACCTTTTTATCCCTTGAAAGGCCCTCAAGGCACCAGACCATTAAGTAGCTCCTCCCATATTTTTCCCGCTCTTTTCTGAGCTTGCTTGGTGAAGATTTTGAAAGTATAGAGAGATGGTTTTCTGTAGTGGAGATATTGCAACAATTGCTCACCTAACATGGAAGCACTTACTAACTAAAGAAAAATAGAAAGAACTCCTGTTAGGTGAACACCTGATGCTCAAATGCAATCCATCCCTAAATATTATACCATGTACTTCCAGAGTTGTTGTTTATTTCACAGAACTTCAAACTCAAAAGGTAAGCACTTACAAGCTTGAAGCTGTATTTCTATGAGGTTTCAAGGCATCTGAAATTCAAAACTGCAATGTTCAGCCAAAGGGTCTGCATCCCTGTTCTTGTCAGAGGCTGTTTCTGGTATGGGCACTGTGGAATAAGTGCTCGCCTTTTTATCCCTTGAAAGGCCCTGAAGGCACCAAACCATTAAGTAGCTCCTCCCACATTTTTCCCGCTCTTTTCTGAGCTTGCTTGGTGAAGATTTTGAAAGTATAGAGAGATGGTTTTCTGTAGTGGGGATATTGCAACAATTGCTCACCTAACATGGAAGCACTTACTAACTAAAGAAAAATAGAAAGAACTCCTGTTAGGTGAACACCTGATGCTCAAATGCAATCCATCCCTAAATATTTTACCATGTACTTCCAGAGTTGTTGTTTATTTCACAGAACTTCAAACTCAAAAGGTAAGCACTTACAAGCTTGAAGCTGTATTTCTATGAGGTTTCAAGGCATCTGAAATTCAAAACTGCAATGTTCAGCCAAAGGGTCTGCATCCCTGTTCTTGTCGAGGCTGTTCCTGGTATGGGCACTGTGGAAGAAGTTCTAGCCTTTTTATCCCTTGAAAGTCCCTGAAGGCACCAAACCATTAAGAAGCTCCTCCCACATTTTTCCCGCTCTTTTCTGAGCTTGCTTGGTGAAGATTTTGAAAGTATAGAGAGATGGTTTTCTGTAGTGGAGATATTGCAACAATTGCTCACCTAACATGGAAGCACTTACTAACTAAAGAAAAATAGAAAGAACTCCTGTTAGGTGAGCACCTGATGTTCAAATGCAATCCACCCTAAATATTATAACATACACTTCCAAAATTGCTGTTTAGTTCACAGAACTTCAACCTCAAAAGGGAAGCACTTACACATATATAAAACGCAGGTGCCAACCTTGAAGCTGTATTTCTGTGAGGTTCCAAGACATCTGAAATTCAAAACTGCAATGTTCAGGCAGTGGGTCTGCATCCCTGTTCTTGTCTGAGGCTGGTATGGGCACTGTGGAATAAGTGCTAGCCTTTTTATCACTTGAAAGGCCCTGAAGGCACCAAACCATTAAGTAGCTCCTCCCACATTTTTCCCGCTCTTTTCTGAGCTTGCTTGGTGAAGATTTTGAAAGTATAGAGGGATGGTTTTCTGTAGTGGAGATATTGCAACAATTGCTCACCTAACATGGAAGCACTTACTAACTAAAGAAAAATAGAAAGAACTCCTGTTAGGTGAGCACCTGATGCTCAAATGCAATTATTCTCTAAATATTATAACATACACTTCCAGAGCTGGTGTTTAGTTAACAGAACTTCAACCTCAATAGGTAAGCACTTACAAGCTTGAAGCTGTATTTCTATGAGGTTTCAAGACATCTGAAATTCAAAACTGCAATGTTCAGCCAATTGGCCTGCATCACTGTTCTCATCCGAGGCCGTTCCTGCTATGGGCACTGTGGAAGAAGTGCCCACCTTTTTATCCCTTGAAAGGCCCTCAAGGCACCAAACCATTAAGTAGCTCCTCCCACATTTTTCCCGCTCTTTTCTGAGCTTGCTTGGTGAAGATTTTGAAAGTATAGAGAGATGGTTTTCTGTAGTGGGGATATTGCAACAATTGCTCACCTAACATGGAAGCACTTACTAACTAAAGAAAAATAGAAAGAACTCCTGTTAGGTGAGCACCTGATGTTCAAATGCAATCCATCCTAAATATTATAACATACACTTCCAAAGTTGCTGTTTAGTTCACAGAACTTCAACCTCAAAAGGTAAGCACTTATAACCATGAAGCTGTATTTCTATGAGGTTTCAAGACATCTGAAATTCAAAACTGCAATGTTCAGCCAGTTGGCCTGCATCACTGTTGTCATCCGAGGCCGTTCCTGCTATGGGCACTGTGGAAGAAGTGCTCGCCTTTTTATCCCTTGAAAGGCCCTCAAGGCACCAGACCATTAAGTAGCTCCTCCCACATTTTTCCCGCTCTTTCTGAGCTTGCTTGGTGAAGATTTTGAAAGTATAGAGAGATGGTTTTCTGTAGTGGGGATATTGCAACAATTGCTCACCTAACATGGAAGCACTTACTAACTAAAGAAAAATAGAAAGAACTCCTGTTAGGTGAACACCTGATGCTCAAATGCAATCCATCCCTAAATATTATACCATGTACTTCCAGAGTTGTTGTTTATTTCACAGAACTTCAAACTCAAAAGGTAAGCACTTACAAGCTTGAAGCTGTATTTCTATGAGGTTTCAAGACATCTGAAATTCAAAACTGCAATGTTCAGCCAAAGGGTCTGCATCCCTGTTCTTGTCTGAGGCTGTTCCTGGTATGGGCACTGTGGAAGAAGTTCTAGCCTTTTTATCCCTTGAAAGTCCCTGAAGGCACCAAACCATTAAGAAGCTCCTCCCACATTTTCCCCGCTCTTTTCTGAGCTTGCTTGGTGAAGATTTTGAAAGTATAGAGAGATGGTTTTCTGTAGTGGAGATATTGCAACAATTGCTCACCTAACATGGAAGCACTTACTAACTAAAGAAAAATAGAAAGAACTCCTGTTAGGTGAGCACCTGATGTTCAAATGCAATCCATCCTAAATATTATAACATACACTTCCAAAATTGCTGTTTAGTTCACAGAACTTCAACCTCAAAAGGGAAGCACTTACACATATATAAAACGCAGGTGCCAACCTTGAAGCTGTATTTCTATGAGGTTTCAAGACATCTGAAATTCAAAACTGCAATGTTCAGCCAAAGGGTCTGCATCCCTGTTCTTGTCTGAGGCTGTTCCTGGTATGGGCACTGTGGAAGAAGTGCTCGCCTTTTTATCCCTTGAAAGTCCCTGAAGGCACCAAACCATTAAGAAGCTCCTCCCACATTTTTCCCGCTCTTTTCTGAGCTTGCTTGGTGAAGATTTTGAAAGTATAGAGAGATGGTTTTCTGTAGTGGAGATATTGCAACAATTGCTCACCTAACATGGAAGCACTTACTAACTAAAGAAAAATAGAAATAACTCCTGTTAGGTGAGCACCTGATGTTCAAATGCAATCCATCCTAAATATTATAACATACACTTCCAAAATTGCTGTTTAGTTCACAGAACTTCAACCTCAAAAGGGAAGCACTTACACATATATAAAACGCAGGTGCCAACCTTGAAGCTGTATTTCTGTGAGGTTCCAAGACATCTGAAATTCAAAACTGCAATGTTCAGCCAGTGGGTGTGCATCCCTGTTCTTGTCTGAGGCTGTTCCTGTTATGGGCACTGTGGAAGAAGTGCTCGCCTTTTTATCCCTTGAAAGGCCCTGAAGGCACCAAAACATTAAGTAGCTCCTCCCACATTTTTCCCGCTCTTTTCTGAGCTTGATTGGTGAAGATTTTGAAAGTATAGAGAGATGGTTTTCTGTAGTGGGGATATTGCAACAATTGCTCACCTAACATGGAAGCACTTACTAACTAAAGAAAAATAGAAAGAACTCCTGTTAGGTGAGCACCTGATGCTCAAATGCAATTATTCTCTAAATATTATAACAGACACTTCCAGAGCTGTTGTTTAGTTAACAGAACTTCAACCTCAATAGGTAAGCACTTACAAGCTTGAAGCTGTATTTCTGTGAGGTTCCAAGACATCTGAAATTCAAAACTGCAATGTTCAGCCAGTGGGTCTGCATCCCTGTTCTTGTCTCAGGCTGTTCCTGTTATGGGCACTGTGGAAGAAGTGCTCGCCTTTTTATCCCTTGAAAGGCCCTGAAGGCACCAAAACATTAAGTAGCTCCTCCCACATTTTTCCCGCTCTTTTCTGAGCTTGATTGGTGAAGATTTTGAAAGTATAGAGAGATGGTTTTCTGTAGTGGGGATATTGCAACAATTGCTCACCTAACATGGAAGCACTTACTAACTAAAGAAAAATAGAAAGAACTCCTGTTAGGTGAGCATCTGATGCTCAAATGCAATTATTCTCTAAATATTATAACATACACTTCCAGAGCTGTTGTTTAGTTAACAGAGTTGTTGTTTATTTCACAGAACTTCAAACTCAAAAGGTAAGCACTTACAAGCTTGAAGCTGTATTTCTATGAGGTTTCAAGGCATCTGAAATTCAAAACTGCAATGTTCAGCCAAAGGGTCTGCATCCCTGTTCTTGTCAGAGGCTGTTTCTGGTATGGGCACTGTGGAAGAAGTGCCCACCTTTTTATCCCTTGAAAGGCCCTCAAGGCACCAAACCATTAAGTAGCTCCTCCCACATTTTTCCCGCTCTTTTCCGAGCTTGCTTGGTGAAGATTTTGAAAGTATAGAGAGATGGTTTTCTGTAGTGGGGATAGTGCAACAATTGCTCACCTAACATAGAAGCACTTACTAACTAAAGAAAAATAGAAAGAAGTCCTGTTAGGTGAACACCTGATGCTCAAATGCAATCCATCCCTAAATAGTATACCATGTACTTCCAGAGTTGTTGTTTATTTCACAGAACTTCAAACTCAAAAGGTAAGCACTTATAACCATGAAGCTGTATTTCTATGAGGTTTCAAGACATCTGAAATTCAAAACTGCAATGATCAGCCAGTTGGCCTGCATCACTGTTGTCATCCGAGGCCTTCCTGCTATGGGCACTGTGGAGAAGGGCCCACCTTTTTATCCCTTGAAAGGCCCTCAAGGCACCAGACCATTAAGTAGCTCCTCCCACATTTTTCCCGCTCTTTTCTGAGGTTGCTTGGTGAAGATTTTGAAAGTATAGAGAGATGGTTTTCTGTAGTGGGGATATTGCAACAATTGCTCACCTAACATGGAAGCACTTACTAACTAAAGAAAAATAGAAAGAACTCCTGTTAGGTGAACACCTGATGCTCAAATGCAATCCATCCCTAAATATTATACCATGTACTTCCAGAGTTGTTGTTTATTTCACAGAACTTCAAACTCAAAAGGTAAGCACTTACAAGCTTGAAGCTGTATTTCTATGAGGTTTCAAGGCATCTGAAATTCAAAACTGCAATGTTCAGCCAAAGGGTCTGCATCCCTGTTCTTGTCAGAGGCTGTTTCTGGTATGGGCACTGTGGAATAAGTGCTCGCCTTTTTATCCCTTGAAAGGCCCTGAAGGCACCAAATCATTAAGTAGCTCCTCCCACATTTTTCCCGCTCTTTTCTGAGCTTGCTTGGTGAAGATTTTGAAAGTATAGAGAGATGGTTTTCTGTAGTGGGGATAGTGCAACAGTTGCTCACCTAACATAGAAGCACTTACTAACTAAAGAAAAATAGAAAGAACTCCTGTTAGGTGAACACCTGATGATCAAATGCAATCCATCCTAAATATTATAACATACACTTCCAAAGTTGCTGTTTAGTTCACAGAACTTCAACCTCAAAAGGTAAGCACTTATAACCATGAAGCTGTATTTCTATGAGGTTTCAAGACATCTGAAATTCAAAACTGCAATGTTCAGCCACTGGGTCTGCATCCCTGTTCTTGTCTGAGGCTGTTACTGTTATGGGCACTGTGGAAGAAGTGCTCGCCTTTTTATCCCTTGAAAGGCCCTGAAGGCACCAAACCATTAAGTAGCTCCTCCCACATTTTTCCCGCTCTTTTCTGAGCTTGCTTGGTGAAGATTTTGAAAGTATAGAGAGATGGTTTTCTGTAGTGGAGATATTGCAACAATTGCTCACCTAACATGGAAGCACTTACTAACTAAAGAAAAATAGAAAGAACTCCTGTTAGGTGAGCACCTGATGTTCAAATGCAATCCATCCTAAATATTATAACATACACTTCCAAAGTTGCTGTTTAGTTCACAGAACTTCAACCTCAAAAGGTAAGCACTTATAACCATGAAGCTGTATTTCTATGAGGTTTCAAGACATCTGAAATTCAAAACTGCAATGTTCAGCCAATGGGTCTGCATCACTGTTCTTGTCTGAGGCTGTTCCTGTTATGGGCACTGTGGAAGAAGTGCTCGCCTTTTTATCCCTTGAAAGGCCCTGAAGGCACCAAACCATTAAGTAGCTCCTCCCACATTTTTCCCGCTCTTTTCTGAGCTTGCTTGGTGAAGATTTTGAAAGTATAGAGAGATGGTTTTCTGTAGTGGAGATATTGCAACAATTGCTCACCTAACATGGAAGCACTTACTAACTAAAGAAAAATAGAAAGAACTCCTGTTAGGTGAGCACCTGATGCTCAAATGCAATTATTCTCTAAATATTATAACATACACTTCCAGAGCTGTTGTTTAGTTAACAGAGTTGTTGTTTATTTCACAGAACTTCAAACTCAAAAGGTAAGCACTTACAAGCTTGAAGCTGTATTTCTATGAGGTTTCAAGGCATCTGAAATTCAAAACTGCAATGTTCAGCCAAAGGGTCTGCATCCCTGTTCTTGTCAGAGGCTGTTTCTGGTATGGGCACTGTGGAAGAAGTGCCCACCTTTTTATCCCTTGAAAGGCCCTCAAGGCACCAAACCATTAAGTAGCTCCTCCCACATTTTTCCCGCTCTTTTCCAAGCTTGCTTGGTGAAGATTTTGAAAGTATAGAGAGATGGTTTTCTGTAGTGGGGATAGTGCAACAATTGCTCACCTAACATAGAAGCACTTACTAACTAAAGAAAAATAGAAAGAACTCCTGTTAGGTGAACACCTGATGCTCAAATGCAATCCATCCCTAAATAGTATACCACGTACTTCCAGAGTTGTTGTTTATTTCACAGAACTTCAAACTCAAAAGGTAAGCACTTATAACCATGAAGCTGTGTTTCTATGAGGTTTCAAGACATCTGAAATTCAAAACTGCAATGTTCAGCCAGTTGGCCTGCATCACTGTTGTCATCCGAGGCCGTTCCTGCTATGGGCACTGTGGAGAAGGGCCCACCTTTTTATCCCTTGAAAGGCCCTCAAGGCACCAGACCATTAAGTAGCTCCTCCCACATTTTCCCCGCTCTTTTCTGAGGTTGCTTGGTGAAGATTTTGAAAGTATAGAGAGATGGTTTTCTGTAGTGGGGATATTGCAACAATTGCTCACCTAACATGGAAGCACTTACTAACTAAAGAAAAATAGAAAGAACTCCTGTTAGGTGAACACCTGATGCTCAAATGCAATCCATCCCTAAATATTATACCATGTACTTCCAGAGTTGTTGTTTATTTCACAGAACTTCAAACTCAAAAGGTAAGCACTTACAAGCTTGAAGCTGTATTTCTATGAGGTTTCAAGGCATCTGAAATTCCAAACTGCAATGTTCAGCCAAAGGGTCTGCATCCCTGTTCTTGTCAGAGGCTGTTTCTGGTATGGGCACTGTGGAAGAAGTGCTCGCCTTTTTATCCCTTGAAAGGCCCTGAAGGCACCAAACCATTAAGTAGCTCCTCCCACATTTTTCCCGCTCTTTCTGAGCTTGCTTAGTGAAGATTTTGAAAGTATAGAGAGATGGTTTTCTGTAGTGGGGATATTGCAACAATTGCTCACCTAACATGGAATCACTTACTAACTAAAGAAAAATAGAAAGAACTCCTGTTAGGTGAACACCTGATGCTCAAATGTAATCCATCCCTAAATATTATACCATGTACTTCCAGAGTTGTTGTTTATTTCACAGAACTTCAAACTCAAAAGGTAAGCACTTACAAGCTTGAAGCTGTATTTCTATGAGGTTTCAAGATATCTGAAATTCAAAACTGCAATGTTCAGCCAGTTGGCCTGCATCACTGTTCTCATCCGAGGCCGTTCCTGCTATGGGCACTGTGGAAGAAGTGCCCACCTTTTTATGCCTTGAAAGGCACTCAAGGCACCAAACCATTAAGTAGCTCCTCCCACATTTTTCCCGCTCTTTTCCGAGCTTGCTTGGTGAAGATTTTGAAAGTATAGAGAGATGGTTTTCTGTAGTGGGGATAGTGCAACAATTGCTCACCTAACATAGAAGCACTTACTAACTAAAGAAAAATAGAAAGAACTCCTGTTAGGTGAACACCTGATGATCAAATGCAATCCATCCCTAAATAGTATACCATGTACTTCCAGAGTTGTTGTTTATTTTACAGAACTTCAAACTCAAAAGGTAAGCACTTATAACCATGAAGCTGTATTTCTATGAGGTTTCAAGACATCTGAAATTCAAAACTGCAATGTTCAGCCAAAGGGTCTGCATCTCTGTTCTTGTCAGAGGCTGTTTCTGGTATGGGCACTGTGGAATAAGTGCTCGCCTTTTTATCCCTTGAAAGGCCCTGAAGGCACCAAATCATTAAGTAGCTCCTCCCACATTTTTCCCGCTCTTTTCTGAGCTTGCTTGGTGAAGATTTTGAAAGTATAGAGAGATGGTTTTCTGTAGTGGGGATAGTGCAACAGTTGCTCACCTAACATGGAAGCACTTACTAACTAAAGAAAAATAGAAAGAACTCCTGTTAGGTGAGCACCTGATGCTCAAATGCAATTATTCTCTAAATATTATAACAGACACTTCCAGAGCTGTTGTTTAGTTAACAGAACTTCAACCTCAATAGGTAAGCACTTACAAGCTTGAAGCTGTATTTCTGTGAGGTTCCAAGACATCTGAAATTCAAAACTGCAATGTTCAGCCAGTGGGTCTGCATCCCTGTTCTTGTCTCAGGCTGTTCCTGTTATGGGCACTGTGGAAGAAGTGCTCGCCTTTTTATCCCTTGAAAGGCCCTGAAGGCACCAAAACATTAAGTAGCTCCTCCCACATTTTTCCCGCTCTTTTCTGAGCTTGATTGGTGAAGATTTTGAAAGTATAGAGAGATGGTTTTCTGTAGTGGGGATATTGCAACAATTGCTCACCTAACATGGAAGCACTTACTAACTAAAGAAAAATAGAAAGAACTCCTGTTAGGTGAGCATCTGATGCTCAAATGCAATTATTCTCTAAATATTATAACATACACTTCCAGAGCTGTTGTTTAGTTAACAGAGTTGTTGTTTATTTCACAGAACTTCAAACTCAAAAGGTAAGCACTTACAAGCTTGAAGCTGTATTTCTATGAGGTTTCAAGGCATCTGAAATTCAAAACTGCAATGTTCAGCCAAAGGGTCTGCATCCCTGTTCTTGTCAGAGGCTGTTTCTGGTATGGGCACTGTGGAAGAAGTGCCCACCTTTTTATCCCTTGAAAGGCCCTCAAGGCACCAAACCATTAAGTAGCTCCTCCCACATTTTTCCCGCTCTTTTCCGAGCTTGCTTGGTGAAGATTTTGAAAGTATAGAGAGATGGTTTTCTGTAGTGGGGATAGTGCAACAATTGCTCACCTAACATAGAAGCACTTACTAACTAAAGAAAAATAGAAAGAAGTCCTGTTAGGTGAACACCTGATGCTCAAATGCAATCCATCCCTAAATAGTATACCATGTACTTCCAGAGTTGTTGTTTATTTCACAGAACTTCAAACTCAAAAGGTAAGCACTTATAACCATGAAGCTGTATTTCTATGAGGTTTCAAGACATCTGAAATTCAAAACTGCAATGATCAGCCAGTTGGCCTGCATCACTGTTGTCATCCGAGGCCGTTCCTGCTATGGGCACTGTGGAGAAGGGCCCACCTTTTTATCCCTTGAAAGGCCCTCAAGGCACCAGACCATTAAGTAGCTCCTCCCACATTTTTCCCGCTCTTTTCTGAGGTTGCTTGGTGAAGATTTTGAAAGTATAGAGAGATGGTTTTCTGTAGTGGGGATATTGCAACAATTGCTCACCTAACATGGAAGCACTTACTAACTAAAGAAAAATAGAAAGAACTCCTGTTAGGTGAACACCTGATGCTCAAATGCAATCCATCCCTAAATATTATACCATGTACTTCCAGAGTTGTTGTTTATTTCACAGAACTTCAAACTCAAAAGGTAAGCACTTACAAGCTTGAAGCTGTATTTCTATGAGGTTTCAAGGCATCTGAAATTCAAAACTGCAATGTTCAGCCAAAGGGTCTGCATCCCTGTTCTTGTCAGAGGCTGTTTCTGGTATGGGCACTGTGGAATAAGTGCTCGCCTTTTTATCCCTTGAAAGGCCCTGAAGGCACCAAATCATTAAGTAGCTCCTCCCACATTTTTCCCGCTCTTTTCTGAGCTTGCTTGGTGAAGATTTTGAAAGTATAGAGAGATGGTTTTCTGTAGTGGGGATAGTGCAACAGTTGCTCACCTAACATAGAAGCACTTACTAACTAAAGAAAAATAGAAAGAACTCCTGTTAGGTGAACACCTGATGATCAAATGCAATCCATCCTAAATATTATAACATACACTTCCAAAGTTGCTGTTTAGTTCACAGAACTTCAACCTCAAAAGGTAAGCACTTATAACCATGAAGCTGTATTTCTATGAGGTTTCAAGACATCTGAAATTCAAAACTGCAATGTTCAGCCACTGGGTCTGCATCCCTGTTCTTGTCTGAGGCTGTTACTGTTATGGGCACTGTGGAAGAAGTGCTCGCCTTTTTATCCCTTGAAAGGCCCTGAAGGCACCAAACCATTAAGTAGCTCCTCCCACATTTTTCCCGCTCTTTTCTGAGCTTGCTTGGTGAAGATTTTGAAAGTATAGAGAGATGGTTTTCTGTAGTGGAGATATTGCAACAATTGCTCACCTAACATGGAAGCACTTACTAACTAAAGAAAAATAGAAAGAACTCCTGTTAGGTGAGCACCTGATGTTCAAATGCAATCCATCCTAAATATTATAACATACACTTCCAAAGTTGCTGTTTAGTTCACAGAACTTCAACCTCAAAAGGTAAGCACTTATAACCATGAAGCTGTATTTCTATGAGGTTTCAAGACATCTGAAATTCAAAACTGCAATGTTCAGCCAATGGGTCTGCATCCCTGTTCTTGTCTGAGGCTGTTCCTGTTATGGGCACTGTGGAAGAAGTGCTCGCCTTTTTATCCCTTGAAAGGCCCTGAAGGCACCAAACCATTAAGTAGCTCCTCCCACATTTTTCCCGCTCTTTTCTGAGCTTGCTTGGTGAAGATTTTGAAAGTATAGAGAGATGGTTTTCTGTAGTGGAGATATTGCAACAATTGCTCACCTAACATGGAAGCACTTACTAACTAAAGAAAAATAGAAATAACTCCTGTTAGGTGAGCACCTGATGTTCAAATGCAATCCATCCTAAATATTATAACATACACTTCCAAAATTGCTGTTTAGTTCACAGAACTTCAACCTCAAAAGGGAAGCACTTACACATATATAAAACGCAGGTGCCAACCTTAAAGCTGTATTTCTGTGAGGTTCCAAGACATCTGAAATTCAAAACTGCAATGTTCAGCCAGTGGGTCTGCATCCCTGTTCTTGTCTGAGGCTGTTCCTGTTATGGGCACTGTGGAAGAAGTGCTCGCCTTTTTATCCCTTGAAAGGCCCTGAAGGCACCAAAACATTAAATAGCTCCTCCCACATTTTTCCCGCTCTTTTCTGAGCTTGATTGGTGAAGATTTTGAAAGTATAGAGAGATGGTTTTCTGTAGTGGAGATATTGCAACAATTGCTCACCTAACATGGAAGCACTTACTAACTAAAGAAAAATAGAAAGAACTCCTGTTAGGTGAGCACCTGATGCTCAAATGCAATTATTCTCTAAATATTATAACATACACTTCCAGAGCTGTTGTTTAGTTAACAGAGTTGTTGTTTATTTCACAGAACTTCAAACTCAAAAGGTAAGCACTTACAAGCTTGAAGCTGTATTTCTATGAGGTTTCAAGGCATCTGAAATTCAAAACTGCAATGTTCAGCCAAAGGGTCTGCATCCCTGTTCTTGTCAGAGGCTGTTTCTGGTATGGGCACTGTGGAAGAAGTGCCCACCTTTTTATCCCTTGAAAGGCCCTCAAGGCACCAAACCATTAAGTAGCTCCTCCCACATTTTTCCCGCTCTTTTCCAAGCTTGCTTGGTGAAGATTTTGAAAGTATAGAGAGATGGTTTTCTGTAGTGGGGATAGTGCAACAATTGCTCACCTAACATAGAAGCACTTACTAACTAAAGAAAAATAGAAAGAACTCCTGTTAGGTGAACACCTGATGCTCAAATGCAATCCATCCCTAAATAGTATACCACGTACTTCCAGAGTTGTTGTTTATTTCACAGAACTTCAAACTCAAAAGGTAAGCACTTATAACCATGAAGCTGTATTTCTATGAGGTTTCAAGACATCTGAAATTCAAAACTGCAATGTTCAGCCAGTTGGCCTGCATCACTGTTGTCATCCGAGGCCGTTCCTGCTATGGGCACTGTGGAGAAGGGCCCACCTTTTTATCCCTTGAAAGGCCCTCAAGGCACCAGACCATTAAGTAGCTCCTCCCACATTTTCCCCGCTCTTTTCTGAGGTTGCTTGGTGAAGATTTTGAAAGTATAGAGAGATGGTTTTCTGTAGTGGGGATATTGCAACAATTGCTCACCTAACATGGAAGCACTTACTAACTAAAGAAAAATAGAAAGAACTCCTGTTAGGTGAACACCTGATGCTCAAATGCAATCCATCCCTAAATATTATACCATGTACTTCCAGAGTTGTTGTTTATTTCACAGAACTTCAAACTCAAAAGGTAAGCACTTACAAGCTTGAAGCTGTATTTCTATGAGGTTTCAAGGCATCTGAAATTCCAAACTGCAATGTTCAGCCAAAGGGTCTGCATCCCTGTTCTTGTCAGAGGCTGTTTCTGGTATGGGCACTGTGGAATAAGTGCTCGCCTTTTTATCCCTTGAAAGGCCCTCAAGGCACCAAACCATTAAGTAGCTCCTCCCACATTTTTCCCGCTCTTTTCTGAGCTTGCTTGGTGAAGATTTTGAAAGTATAGAGAGATGGTTTTCTGTAGTGGGGATATTGCAACAATTGCTCACCTAACATGGAAGCACTTACTAACTAAAGAAAATAGAAAGAACTCCTGTTAGGTGAGCACCTGATGTTCAAATGCAATCCATCCTAAATATTATAACATACACTTCCAAAGTTGCTGTTTAGTTCACAGAACTTCAACCTCAAAAGGTAAGCACTTATAACCATGAAGCTGTATTTCTATGAGGTTTCAAGACATCTGAAATTCAAAACTGCAATGTTCAGCCAATGGGTCTGCATCCCTGTTCTTGTCTGAGGCTGTTCCTGTTATGGGCACTGTGGAAGAAGTGCTCGCCTTTTTATCCCTTGAAAGGCCCTGAAGGCACCAAACCATTAAGTAGCTCCTCCCACATTTTTCCCGCTCTTTCTGAGCTTGCTTGGTGAAGATTTTGAAAGTATAGAGAGATGGTTTTCTGTAGTGGGGATATTGCAACAATTGCTCACCTAACATGGAAGCACTTACTAACTAAAGAAAAATAGAAAGAACTCCTGTTAGGTGAACACCTGATGTTCAAATGCAACCCATCCCTAAATATTATACCATGTACTTCCAGAGTTGTTGTTTATTTCACAGAACTTCAAACTCAAAAGGTAAGCACTTACAACCATGAAGCTGTATTTCTATGAGGTTTCAAGATATCTGAAATTCAAAACTGCAATGTTCAGCCAGTTGGCCTGCATCACTGTTCTCATCCGAGGCCGTTCCTGCTATGGGCACTGTGGAAGAAGTGCCCACCTTTTTATTCCTTGAAAGGCACTCAAGGCACCAAACCATTAAGTAGCTCCTCCCACATTTTTCCCGCTCTTTTCTGAGCTTGCTTGGTGAAGATTTTGAAAGTATAGAGAGATGGTTTTCTGTAGTAGAGATATTGCAACAATTGCTCACCTAACATGGAAGCACTTACTAACTAAAGAAAAATAGAAAGAACTCCTGTTAGTTGAGCACCTGATGCTCAAATGCAATTATTCTCTAAATATTATAACATACACTTCCAGAGCTGTTGTTTAGTTAACAGAACTTCAACCTCAATAGGTAAGCACTTACAAGCTTGAAGCTGTATTTCTATGAGGTTTCAAGACATCTGAAATTCAAAACTGCAATGTTCAGCCAGTTGACCTGCATCACTGTTCTCATCCGAGGCCGTTCCTGCTATGGGCACTGTGGAAGAAGTGCCCACCTTTTTATCCCTTGAAAGGCCCTCAAGGCACCAAACCATTAAGTAGCTCCTCCCACATTTTTCCCGCTCTTTTCTGAGCTTGCTTGGTGAAGATTTTGAAAGTATAGAGAGATGGTTTTCTGTAGTGGGGATATTGCAACAATTGCTCACCTAACATGGAAGCACTTACTAACTAAAGAAAAATAGAAAGAACTCCTGTTAGGTGAGCACCTGATGTTCAAATGCAATCCATCCTAAATATTATAACATACACTTCCAGAGTTGTTGTTTATTTCACAGAACTTCAAACTCAAAAGGTAAGCACTTACAAGCTTGAAGCTGTATTTCTATGAGGTTTCAAGATATCTGAAATTCAAAACTGCAATGTTCAGCCAGTTGGCCTGCATCACTGTTCTCATCCGAGGCCGTTCCTGCTATGGGCACTGTGGAAGAAGTGCCCACCTTTTTATGCCTTGAAAGGCACTCAAGGCACCAAACCATTAAGTAGCTCCTCCCACATTTTTCCCGCTCTTTTCCGAGCTTGCTTGGTGAAGATTTTGAAAGTATAGAGAGATGGTTTTCTGTAGTGGGGATAGTGCAACAATTGCTCACCTAACATAGAAGCACTTACTAACTAAAGAAAAATAGAAAGAACTCCTGTTAGGTGAACACCTGATGATCAAATGCAATCCATCCCTAAATAGTATACCATGTACTTCCAGAGTTGTTGTTTATTTTACAGAACTTCAAACTCAAAAGGTAAGCACTTATAACCATGAAGCTGTATTTCTATGAGGTTTCAAGACATCTGAAATTCAAAACTGCAATGTTCAGCCAAAGGGTCTGCATCTCTGTTCTTGTCAGAGGCTGTTTCTGGTATGGGCACTGTGGAATAAGTGCTCGCCTTTTTATCCCTTGAAAGGCCCTGAAGGCACCAAATCATTAAGTAGCTCCTCCCACATTTTTCCCGCTCTTTTCTGAGCTTGCTTGGTGAAGATTTTGAAAGTATAGAGAGATGGTTTTCTGTAGTGGGGATAGTGCAACAGTTGCTCACCTAACATGGAAGCACTTACTAACTAAAGAAAAATAGAAAGAACTCCTGTTAGGTGAGCACCTGATGCTCAAATGCAATTATTCTCTAAATATTATAACAGACACTTCCAGAGCTGTTGTTTAGTTAACAGAACTTCAACCTCAATAGGTAAGCACTTACAAGCTTGAAGCTGTATTTCTGTGAGGTTCCAAGACATCTGAAATTCAAAACTGCAATGTTCAGCCAGTGGGTCTGCATCCCTGTTCTTGTCTCAGGCTGTTCCTGTTATGGGCACTGTGGAAGAAGTGCTCGCCTTTTTATCCCTTGAAAGGCCCTGAAGGCACCAAAACATTAAGTAGCTCCTCCCACATTTTTCCCGCTCTTTTCTGAGCTTGATTGGTGAAGATTTTGAAAGTATAGAGAGATGGTTTTCTGTAGTGGGGATATTGCAACAATTGCTCACCTAACATGGAAGCACTTACTAACTAAAGAAAAATAGAAAGAACTCCTGTTAGGTGAGCATCTGATGCTCAAATGCAATTATTCTCTAAATATTATAACATACACTTCCAGAGCTGTTGTTTAGTTAACAGAGTTGTTGTTTATTTCACAGAACTTCAAACTCAAAAGGTAAGCACTTACAAGCTTGAAGCTGTATTTCTATGAGGTTTCAAGGCATCTGAAATTCAAAACTGCAATGTTCAGCCAAAGGGTCTGCATCCCTGTTCTTGTCAGAGGCTGTTTCTGGTATGGGCACTGTGGAAGAAGTGCCCACCTTTTTATCCCTTGAAAGGCCCTCAAGGCACCAAACCATTAAGTAGCTCCTCCCACATTTTTCCCGCTCTTTTCCGAGCTTGCTTGGTGAAGATTTTGAAAGTATAGAGAGATGGTTTTCTGTAGTGGGGATAGTGCAACAATTGCTCACCTAACATAGAAGCACTTACTAACTAAAGAAAAATAGAAAGAAGTCCTGTTAGGTGAACACCTGATGCTCAAATGCAATCCATCCCTAAATAGTATACCATGTACTTCCAGAGTTGTTGTTTATTTCACAGAACTTCAAACTCAAAAGGTAAGCACTTATAACCATGAAGCTGTATTTCTATGAGGTTTCAAGACATCTGAAATTCAAAACTGCAATGATCAGCCAGTTGGCCTGCATCACTGTTGTCATCCGAGGCCGTTCCTGCTATGGGCACTGTGGAGAAGGGCCCACCTTTTTATCCCTTGAAAGGCCCTCAAGGCACCAGACCATTAAGTAGCTCCTCCCACATTTTTCCCGCTCTTTTCTGAGGTTGCTTGGTGAAGATTTTGAAAGTATAGAGAGATGGTTTTCTGTAGTGGGGATATTGCAACAATTGCTCACCTAACATGGAAGCACTTACTAACTAAAGAAAAATAGAAAGAACTCCTGTTAGGTGAACACCTGATGCTCAAATGCAATCCATCCCTAAATATTATACCATGTACTTCCAGAGTTGTTGTTTATTTCACAGAACTTCAAACTCAAAAGGTAAGCACTTACAAGCTTGAAGCTGTATTTCTATGAGGTTTCAAGGCATCTGAAATTCAAAACTGCAATGTTCAGCCAAAGGGTCTGCATCCCTGTTCTTGTCAGAGGCTGTTTCTGGTATGGGCACTGTGGAATAAGTGCTCGCCTTTTTATCCCTTGAAAGGCCCTGAAGGCACCAAATCATTAAGTAGCTCCTCCCACATTTTTCCCGCTCTTTTCTGAGCTTGCTTGGTGAAGATTTTGAAAGTATAGAGAGATGGTTTTCTGTAGTGGGGATAGTGCAACAGTTGCTCACCTAACATAGAAGCACTTACTAACTAAAGAAAAATAGAAAGAACTCCTGTTAGGTGAACACCTGATGATCAAATGCAATCCATCCTAAATATTATAACATACACTTCCAAAGTTGCTGTTTAGTTCACAGAACTTCAACCTCAAAAGGTAAGCACTTATAACCATGAAGCTGTATTTCTATGAGGTTTCAAGACATCTGAAATTCAAAACTGCAATGTTCAGCCACTGGGTCTGCATCCCTGTTCTTGTCTGAGGCTGTTACTGTTATGGGCACTGTGGAAGAAGTGCTCGCCTTTTTATCCCTTGAAAGGCCCTGAAGGCACCAAACCATTAAGTAGCTCCTCCCACATTTTTCCCGCTCTTTTCTGAGCTTGCTTGGTGAAGATTTTGAAAGTATAGAGAGATGGTTTTCTGTAGTGGAGATATTGCAACAATTGCTCACCTAACATGGAAGCACTTACTAACTAAAGAAAAATAGAAAGAACTCCTGTTAGGTGAGCACCTGATGTTCAAATGCAATCCATCCTAAATATTATAACATACACTTCCAAAGTTGCTGTTTAGTTCACAGAACTTCAACCTCAAAAGGTAAGCACTTATAACCATGAAGCTGTATTTCTATGAGGTTTCAAGACATCTGAAATTCAAAACTGCAATGTTCAGCCAATGGGTCTGCATCCCTGTTCTTGTCTGAGGCTGTTCCTGTTATGGGCACTGTGGAAGAAGTGCTCGCCTTTTTATCCCTTGAAAGGCCCTGAAGGCACCAAACCATTAAGTAGCTCCTCCCACATTTTTCCCGCTCTTTTCTGAGCTTGCTTGGTGAAGATTTTGAAAGTATAGAGAGATGGTTTTCTGTAGTGGAGATATTGCAACAATTGCTCACCTAACATGGAAGCACTTACTAACTAAAGAAAAATAGAAATAACTCCTGTTAGGTGAGCACCTGATGTTCAAATGCAATCCATCCTAAATATTATAACATACACTTCCAAAATTGCTGTTTAGTTCACAGAACTTCAACCTCAAAAGGGAAGCACTTACACATATATAAAACGCAGGTGCCAACCTTAAAGCTGTATTTCTGTGAGGTTCCAAGACATCTGAAATTCAAAACTGCAATGTTCAGCCAGTGGGTCTGCATCCCTGTTCTTGTCTGAGGCTGTTCCTGTTATGGGCACTGTGGAAGAAGTGCTCGCCTTTTTATCCCTTGAAAGGCCCTGAAGGCACCAAAACATTAAGTAGCTCCTCCCACATTTTTCCCGCTCTTTTCTGAGCTTGATTGGTGAAGATTTTGAAAGTATAGAGAGATGGTTTTCTGTAGTGGAGATATTGCAACAATTGCTCACCTAACATGGAAGCACTTACTAACTAAAGAAAAATAGAAAGAACTCCTGTTAGGTGAGCACCTGATGCTCAAATGCAATTATTCTCTAAATATTATAACATACACTTCCAGAGCTGTTGTTTAGTTAACAGAGTTGTTGTTTATTTCACAGAACTTCAAACTCAAAAGGTAAGCACTTACAAGCTTGAAGCTGTATTTCTATGAGGTTTCAAGGCATCTGAAATTCAAAACTGCAATGTTCAGCCAAAGGGTCTGCATCCCTGTTCTTGTCAGAGGCTGTTTCTGGTATGGGCACTGTGGAAGAAGTGCCCACCTTTTTATCCCTTGAAAGGCCCTCAAGGCACCAAACCATTAAGTAGCTCCTCCCACATTTTTCCCGCTCTTTTCCAAGCTTGCTTGGTGAAGATTTTGAAAGTATAGAGAGATGGTTTTCTGTAGTGGGGATAGTGCAACAATTGCTCACCTAACATAGAAGCACTTACTAACTAAAGAAAAATAGAAAGAACTCCTGTTAGGTGAACACCTGATGCTCAAATGCAATCCATCCCTAAATAGTATACCACGTACTTCCAGAGTTGTTGTTTATTTCACAGAACTTCAAACTCAAAAGGTAAGCACTTATAACCATGAAGCTGTATTTCTATGAGGTTTCAAGACATCTGAAATTCAAAACTGCAATGTTCAGCCAGTTGGCCTGCATCACTGTTGTCATCCGAGGCCGTTCCTGCTATGGGCACTGTGGAGAAGGGCCCACCTTTTTATCCCTTGAAAGGCCCTCAAGGCACCAGACCATTAAGTAGCTCCTCCCACATTTTCCCCGCTCTTTTCTGAGGTTGCTTGGTGAAGATTTTGAAAGTATAGAGAGATGGTTTTCTGTAGTGGGGATATTGCAACAATTGCTCACCTAACATGGAAGCACTTACTAACTAAAGAAAAATAGAAAGAACTCCTGTTAGGTGAACACCTGATGCTCAAATGCAATCCATCCCTAAATATTATACCATGTACTTCCAGAGTTGTTGTTTATTTCACAGAACTTCAAACTCAAAAGGTAAGCACTTACAAGCTTGAAGCTGTATTTCTATGAGGTTTCAAGGCATCTGAAATTCCAAACTGCAATGTTCAGCCAAAGGGTCTGCATCCCTGTTCTTGTCAGAGGCTGTTTCTGGTATGGGCACTGTGGAATAAGTGCTCGCCTTTTTATCCCTTGAAAGGCCCTCAAGGCACCAAACCATTAAGTAGCTCCTCCCACATTTTTCCCGCTCTTTTCTGAGCTTGCTTGGTGAAGATTTTGAAAGTATAGAGAGATGGTTTTCTGTAGTGGGGATATTGCAACAATTGCTCACCTAACATGGAAGCACTTACTAACTAAAGAAAATAGAAAGAACTCCTGTTAGGTGAGCACCTGATGTTCAAATGCAATCCATCCTAAATATTATAACATACACTTCCAAAGTTGCTGTTTAGTTCACAGAACTTCAACCTCAAAAGGTAAGCACTTATAACCATGAAGCTGTATTTCTATGAGGTTTCAAGACATCTGAAATTCAAAACTGCAATGTTCAGCCAATGGGTCTGCAT
The DNA here is from genome assembly GCF_040938575.1 of Ambystoma mexicanum. Classification (NCBI taxonomy): domain Eukaryota; kingdom Metazoa; phylum Chordata; class Amphibia; order Caudata; family Ambystomatidae; genus Ambystoma; species Ambystoma mexicanum. Next base: position 1,142,572,847 of record NC_090941.1, on the reverse strand, counting down.
CCCTGTTCTTGTCTGAGGCTGTTCCTGTTATGGGCACTGTGGAAGAAGTGCTCGCCTTTTTATCCCTTGAAAGGCCCTGAAGGCACCAAACCATTAAGTAGCTCCTCCCACATTTTTCCCGCTCTTTCTGAGCTTGCTTGGTGAAGATTTTGAAAGTATAGAGAGATGGTTTTCTGTAGTGGGGATATTGCAACAATTGCTCACCTAACATGGAAGCACTTACTAACTAAAGAAAAATAGAAAGAACTCCTGTTAGGTGAACACCTGATGTTCAAATGCAACCCATCCCTAAATATTATACCATGTACTTCCAGAGTTGTTGTTTATTTCACAGAACTTCAAACTCAAAAGGTAAGCACTTACAACCATGAAGCTGTATTTCTATGAGGTTTCAAGATATCTGAAATTCAAAACTGCAATGTTCAGCCAGTTGGCCTGCATCACTGTTCTCATCCGAGGCCGTTCCTGCTATGGGCACTGTGGAAGAAGTGCCCACCTTTTTATTCCTTGAAAGGCACTCAAGGCACCAAACCATTAAGTAGCTCCTCCCACATTTTTCCCGCTCTTTTCTGAGCTTGCTTGGTGAAGATTTTGAAAGTATAGAGAGATGGTTTTCTGTAGTAGAGATATTGCAACAATTGCTCACCTAACATGGAAGCACTTACTAACTAAAGAAAAATAGAAAGAACTCCTGTTAGTTGAGCACCTGATGCTCAAATGCAATTATTCTCTAAATATTATAACATACACTTCCAGAGCTGTTGTTTAGTTAACAGAACTTCAACCTCAATAGGTAAGCACTTACAAGCTTGAAGCTGTATTTCTATGAGGTTTCAAGACATCTGAAATTCAAAACTGCAATGTTCAGCCAGTTGACCTGCATCACTGTTCTCATCCGAGGCCGTTCCTGCTATGGGCACTGTGGAAGAAGTGCCCACCTTTTTATCCCTTGAAAGGCCCTCAAGGCACCAAACCATTAAGTAGCTCCTCCCACATTTTTCCCGCTCTTTTCTGAGCTTGCTTGGTGAAGATTTTGAAAGTATAGAGAGATGGTTTTCTGTAGTGGGGATATTGCAACAATTGCTCACCTAACATGGAAGCACTTACTAACTAAAGAAAAATAGAAAGAACTCCTGTTAGGTGAGCACCTGATGTTCAAATGCAATCCATCCTAAATATTATAACATACACTTCCAAAGTTGCTGTTTAGTTCACAGAACTTCAACCTCAAAAGGTAAGCACTTATAACCATGAAGCTGTATTTCTATGAGGTTTCAAGACATCTGAAATTCAAAACTGCAATGTTCAGCCAATGGGTCTGCATCCCTGTTCTTGTCTGAGGCTGTTCCTGTTATGGGCACTGTGGAAGAAGTGCTCGCCTTTTTATCCCTTGAAAGGCCCTGAAGGCACCAAACCATTAAGTAGCTCCTCCCACATTTTTCCCGCTCTTTCTGAGCTTGCTTGGTGAAGATTTTGAAAGTATAGAGAGATGGTTTTCTGTAGTGGGGATATTGCAACAATTGCTCACCTAACATGGAATCACTTACTAACTAAAGAAAAATAGAAAGAACTCCTGTTAGGTGAACACCTGATGCTCAAATGTAATCCATCCCTAAATATTATACCATGTACTTCCAGAGTTGTTGTTTATTTCACAGAACTTCAAACTCAAAAGGTAAGCACTTACAAGCTTGATGCTGTATTTCTATGAGGTTTCAAGACATCTGAAATTCAAAACTGCAATGTTCAGCCAAAGGGTCTGCATCCCTGTTCTTGTCAGAGGCTGTTTCTGGTATGGGCACTGTGGAATAAGTGCTCGCCTTTTTATCCCTTGAAAGGCCCTGAAGGCACCAAACCATTAAGTAGCTCCTCCCACATTTTTCCCGCTCTTTTCTGAGCTTGCTTGGTGAAGATTTTGAAAGTATAGAGAGATGGTTTTCTGTAGTGGGGATATTGCAACAATTGCTCACCTAACATGGAAGCACTTACTAACTAAAGAAAAATAGAAAGAACTCCTGTTAGGTGAACACCTAATGCTCAAATGCAATCCATCCCTAAATATTATACCATGTACTTTCAGAGTTGTTGTTTATTTCACAGAACTTCAAACTCAAAAGGTAAGCACTTACAAGCTTGAAGCTGTATTTCTATGAGGTTTCAAGACATCTGAAATTCAAAACTGCAATGTTCAGCCAAAGGGTCTGCATCCCTGTTCTTGTCTGAGGCTGTTCCTGGTATGGGCACTGTGGAAGAAGTGCTCGCCTTTTTATCCCTTGAAAGGCCCTGAAGGCACCAAACCATTAAGTAGCTCCTCCCACATTTTTCCCGCTCTTTTCTGAGCTTGCTTGGTGAAGATTTGGAAAGTATAGAGAGATGGTTTTCTGTAGTGGGGATATTGCAACAATTGCTCACCTAACATGGAAGCACTTACTAACTAAAGAAAAATAGAAAGAACTCCTGTTAGGTGAACACCTAATGCTCAAATGCAATCCATCCCTAAATATTATACCATGTACTTCCAGAGTTGTTGTTTATTTCACAGAACTTCAAACTCAAAAGGTAAGCACTTACAAGCTTGAAGCTGTATTTCTATGAGGTTTCAAGATATCTGAAATTCAAAACTGCAATGTTCAGCCAGTTGGCCTGCATCACTGTTCTCATCCGAGGCCGTTCCTGCTATGGGCACTGTGGAAGAAGTGCCCACCTTTTTATGCCTTGAAAGGCACTCAAGGCACCAAACCATTAAGTAGCTCCTCCCACATTTTTCCCGCTCTTTTCCGAGCTTGCTTGGTGAAGATTTTGAAAGTATAGAGAGATGGTTTTCTGTAGTGGGGATAGTGCAACAATTGCTCACCTAACATAGAAGCACTTACTAACTAAAGAAAAATAGAAAGAACTCCTGTTAGGTGAACACCTGATGATCAAATGCAATCCATCCCTAAATAGTATACCATGTACTTCCAGAGTTGTTGTTTATTTTACAGAACTTCAAACTCAAAAGGTAAGCACTTATAACCATGAAGCTGTATTTCTATGAGGTTTCAAGACATCTGAAATTCAAAACTGCAATGTTCAGCCAGTTGGCCTGCATCACTGTTGTCATCCGAGGCCGTTCCTGCTATGGGCACTGTGGAGAAGTGCCCACCTTTTTATCCCTTGAAAGGCCCTCAAGGCACCAGACCATTAAGTAGCTCCTCCCATATTTTTCCCGCTCTTTTCTGAGCTTGCTTGGTGAAGATTTTGAAAGTATAGAGAGATGGTTTTCTGTAGTGGGGATATTGCAACAATTGCTCACCTAACATGGAAGCACTTACTAACTAAAGAAAAATAGAAAGAACTCCTGTTAGGTGAACACCTGATGCTCAAATGCAATCCATCCCTAAATATTTTACCATGTACTTCCAGAGTTGTTGTTTATTTCACAGAACTTCAAACTCAAAAGGTAAGCACTTACAAGCTTGAAGCTGTATTTCTATGAGGTTTCAAGGCATCTGAAATTCAAAACTGCAATGTTCAGCCAGTGGGTCTGCATCCCTGTTCTTGTCTGAGGCTGTTCCTGTTATGGGCACTGTGGAAGAAGTGCTCGCCTTTTTATCCCTTGAAAGGCCCTGAAGGCACCAAAACATTAAGTAGCTCCTCCCACATTTTTCCCGCTCTTTTCTGAGCTTGATTGGTGAAGATTTTGAAAGTATAGAGAGATGGTTTTCTGTAGTGGAGATATTGCAACAATTGCTCACCTAACATGGAAGCACTTACTAACTAAAGAAAAATAGAAAGAACTCCTGTTAGGTGAGCACCTGATGCTCAAATGCAATTATTCTCTAAATATTATAACATACACTTCCAGAGCTGTTGTTTAGTTAACAGAGTTGTTGTTTATTTCACAGAACTTCAAACTCAAAAGGTAAGCACTTACAAGCTTGAAGCTGTATTTCTATGAGGTTTCAAGGCATCTGAAATTCAAAACTGCAATGTTCAGCCAAAGGGTCTGCATCCCTGTTCTTGTCAGAGGCTGTTTCTGGTATGGGCACTGTGGAAGAAGTGCCCACCTTTTTATCCCTTGAAAGGCCCTCAAGGCACCAAACCATTAAGTAGCTCCTCCCACATTTTTCCCGCTCTTTTCCAAGCTTGCTTGGTGAAGATTTTGAAAGTATAGAGAGATGGTTTTCTGTAGTGGGGATAGTGCAACAATTGCTCACCTAACATAGAAGCACTTACTAACTAAAGAAAAATAGAAAGAACTCCTGTTAGGTGAACACCTGATGCTCAAATGCAATCCATCCCTAAATAGTATACCACGTACTTCCAGAGTTGTTGTTTATTTCACAGAACTTCAAACTCAAAAGGTAAGCACTTATAACCATGAAGCTGTATTTCTATGAGGTTTCAAGACATCTGAAATTCAAAACTGCAATGTTCAGCCAGTTGGCCTGCATCACTGTTGTCATCCGAGGCCGTTCCTGCTATGGGCACTGTGGAGAAGGGCCCACCTTTTTATCCCTTGAAAGGCCCTCAAGGCACCAGACCATTAAGTAGCTCCTCCCACATTTTCCCCGCTCTTTTCTGAGGTTGCTTGGTGAAGATTTTGAAAGTATAGAGAGATGGTTTTCTGTAGTGGGGATATTGCAACAATTGCTCACCTAACATGGAAGCACTTACTAACTAAAGAAAAATAGAAAGAACTCCTGTTAGGTGAACACCTGATGCTCAAATGCAATCCATCCCTAAATATTATACCATGTACTTCCAGAGTTGTTGTTTATTTCACAGAACTTCAAACTCAAAAGGTAAGCACTTACAAGCTTGAAGCTGTATTTCTATGAGGTTTCAAGGCATCTGAAATTCCAAACTGCAATGTTCAGCCAAAGGGTCTGCATCCCTGTTCTTGTCAGAGGCTGTTTCTGGTATGGGCACTGTGGAATAAGTGCTCGCCTTTTTATCCCTTGAAAGGCCCTCAAGGCACCAAACCATTAAGTAGCTCCTCCCACATTTTTCCCGCTCTTTTCTGAGCTTGCTTGGTGAAGATTTTGAAAGTATAGAGAGATGGTTTTCTGTAGTGGGGATATTGCAACAATTGCTCACCTAACATGGAAGCACTTACTAACTAAAGAAAATAGAAAGAACTCCTGTTAGGTGAGCACCTGATGTTCAAATGCAATCCATCCTAAATATTATAACATACACTTCCAAAGTTGCTGTTTAGTTCACAGAACTTCAACCTCAAAAGGTAAGCACTTATAACCATGAAGCTGTATTTCTATGAGGTTTCAAGACATCTGAAATTCAAAACTGCAATGTTCAGCCAATGGGTCTGCATCCCTGTTCTTGTCTGAGGCTGTTCCTGTTATGGGCACTGTGGAAGAAGTGCTCGCCTTTTTATCCCTTGAAAGGCCCTGAAGGCACCAAACCATTAAGTAGCTCCTCCCACATTTTTCCCGCTCTTTCTGAGCTTGCTTGGTGAAGATTTTGAAAGTATAGAGAGATGGTTTTCTGTAGTGGGGATATTGCAACAATTGCTCACCTAACATGGAAGCACTTACTAACTAAAGAAAAATAGAAAGAACTCCTGTTAGGTGAACACCTGATGTTCAAATGCAACCCATCCCTAAATATTATACCATGTACTTCCAGAGTTGTTGTTTATTTCACAGAACTTCAAACTCAAAAGGTAAGCACTTACAACCATGAAGCTGTATTTCTATGAGGTTTCAAGATATCTGAAATTCAAAACTGCAATGTTCAGCCAGTTGGCCTGCATCACTGTTCTCATCCGAGGCCGTTCCTGCTATGGGCACTGTGGAAGAAGTGCCCACCTTTTTATTCCTTGAAAGGCACTCAAGGCACCAAACCATTAAGTAGCTCCTCCCACATTTTTCCCGCTCTTTTCTGAGCTTGCTTGGTGAAGATTTTGAAAGTATAGAGAGATGGTTTTCTGTAGTAGAGATATTGCAACAATTGCTCACCTAACATGGAAGCACTTACTAACTAAAGAAAAATAGAAAGAACTCCTGTTAGTTGAGCACCTGATGCTCAAATGCAATTATTCTCTAAATATTATAACATACACTTCCAGAGCTGTTGTTTAGTTAACAGAACTTCAACCTCAATAGGTAAGCACTTACAAGCTTGAAGCTGTATTTCTATGAGGTTTCAAGACATCTGAAATTCAAAACTGCAATGTTCAGCCAGTTGACCTGCATCACTGTTCTCATCCGAGGCCGTTCCTGCTATGGGCACTGTGGAAGAAGTGCCCACCTTTTTATCCCTTGAAAGGCCCTCAAGGCACCAAACCATTAAGTAGCTCCTCCCACATTTTTCCCGCTCTTTTCTGAGCTTGCTTGGTGAAGATTTTGAAAGTATAGAGAGATGGTTTTCTGTAGTGGGGATATTGCAACAATTGCTCACCTAACATGGAAGCACTTACTAACTAAAGAAAAATAGAAAGAACTCCTGTTAGGTGAGCACCTGATGTTCAAATGCAATCCATCCTAAATATTATAACATACACTTCCAAAGTTGCTGTTTAGTTCACAGAACTTCAACCTCAAAAGGTAAGCACTTATAACCATGAAGCTGTATTTCTATGAGGTTTCAAGACATCTGAAATTCAAAACTGCAATGTTCAGCCAATGGGTCTGCATCCCTGTTCTTGTCTGAGGCTGTTCCTGTTATGGGCACTGTGGAAGAAGTGCTCGCCTTTTTATCCCTTGAAAGGCCCTGAAGGCACCAAACCATTAAGTAGCTCCTCCCACATTTTTCCCGCTCTTTCTGAGCTTGCTTGGTGAAGATTTTGAAAGTATAGAGAGATGGTTTTCTGTAGTGGGGATATTGCAACAATTGCTCACCTAACATGGAATCACTTACTAACTAAAGAAAAATAGAAAGAACTCCTGTTAGGTGAACACCTGATGCTCAAATGTAATCCATCCCTAAATATTATACCATGTACTTCCAGAGTTGTTGTTTATTTCACAGAACTTCAAACTCAAAAGGTAAGCACTTACAAGCTTGATGCTGTATTTCTATGAGGTTTCAAGACATCTGAAATTCAAAACTGCAATGTTCAGCCAAAGGGTCTGCATCCCTGTTCTTGTCAGAGGCTGTTTCTGGTATGGGCACTGTGGAATAAGTGCTCGCCTTTTTATCCCTTGAAAGGCCCTGAAGGCACCAAACCATTAAGTAGCTCCTCCCACATTTTTCCCGCTCTTTTCTGAGCTTGCTTGGTGAAGATTTTGAAAGTATAGAGAGATGGTTTTCTGTAGTGGGGATATTGCAACAATTGCTCACCTAACATGGAAGCACTTACTAACTAAAGAAAAATAGAAAGAACTCCTGTTAGGTGAACACCTAATGCTCAAATGCAATCCATCCCTAAATATTATACCATGTACTTTCAGAGTTGTTGTTTATTTCACAGAACTTCAAACTCAAAAGGTAAGCACTTACAAGCTTGAAGCTGTATTTCTATGAGGTTTCAAGACATCTGAAATTCAAAACTGCAATGTTCAGCCAGTTGGCCTGCATCACTGTTCTCATCCGAGGCCGTTCCTGCTATGGGCACTGTGGAAGAAGTGCCCACCTTTTTATGCCTTGAAAGGCACTCAAGGCACCAAACCATTAAGTAGCTCCTCCCACATTTTTCCCGCTCTTTTCCGAGCTTGCTTGGTGAAGATTTTGAAAGTATAGAGAGATGGTTTTCTGTAGTGGGGATAGTGCAACAATTGCTCACCTAACATAGAAGCACTTACTAACTAAAGAAAAATAGAAAGAACTCCTGTTAGGTGAACACCTGATGATCAAATGCAATCCATCCCTAAATAGTATACCATGTACTTCCAGAGTTGTTGTTTATTTTACAGAACTTCAAACTCAAAAGGTAAGCACTTATAACCATGAAGCTGTATTTCTATGAGGTTTCAAGACATCTGAAATTCAAAACTGCAATGTTCAGCCAGTTGGCCTGCATCACTGTTGTCATCCGAGGCCGTTCCTGCTATGGGCACTGTGGAGAAGTGCCCACCTTTTTATCCCTTGAAAGGCCCTCAAGGCACCAGACCATTAAGTAGCTCCTCCCATATTTTTCCCGCTCTTTTCTGAGCTTGCTTGGTGAAGATTTTGAAAGTATAGAGAGATGGTTTTCTGTAGTGGAGATATTGCAACAATTGCTCACCTAACATGGAAGCACTTACTAACTAAAGAAAAATAGAAAGAACTCCTGTTAGGTGAACACCTGATGCTCAAATGCAATCCATCCCTAAATATTATACCATGTACTTCCAGAGTTGTTGTTTATTTCACAGAACTTCAAACTCAAAAGGTAAGCACTTACAAGCTTGAAGCTGTATTTCTATGAGGTTTCAAGGCATCTGAAATTCAAAACTGCAATGTTCAGCCAAAGGGTCTGCACCCCTGTTCTTGTCAGAGGCTGTTTCTGGTATGGGCACTGTGGAATAAGTGCTCGCCTTTTTATCCCTTGAAAGGCCCTGAAGGCACCAAACCATTAAGTAGCTCCTCCCACATTTTTCCCGCTCTTTTCTGAGCTTGCTTGGTGAAGATTTTGAAAGTATAGAGAGATGGTTTTCTGTAGTGGGGATATTGCAACAATTGCTCACCTAACATGGAAGCACTTACTAACTAAAGAAAAATAGAAAGAACTCCTGTTAGGTGAACACCTGATGCTCAAATGCAATCCATCCCTAAATATTTTACCATGTACTTCCAGAGTTGTTGTTTATTTCACAGAACTTCAAACTCAAAAGGTAAGCACTTACAAGCTTGAAGCTGTATTTCTATGAGGTTTCAAGGCATCTGAAATTCAAAACTGCAATGTTCAGCCAAAGGGTCTGCATCCCTGTTCTTGTCGAGGCTGTTCCTGGTATGGGCACTGTGGAAGAAGTTCTAGCCTTTTTATCCCTTGAAAGTCCCTGAAGGCACCAAACCATTAAGAAGCTCCTCCCACATTTTTCCCGCTCTTTTCTGAGCTTGCTTGGTGAAGATTTTGAAAGTATAGAGAGATGGTTTTCTGTAGTGGAGATATTGCAACAATTGCTCACCTAACATGGAAGCACTTACTAACTAAAGAAAAATAGAAAGAACTCCTGTTAGGTGAGCACCTGATGTTCAAATGCAATCCACCCTAAATATTATAACATACACTTCCAAAATTGCTGTTTAGTTCACAGAACTTCAACCTCAAAAGGGAAGCACTTACACATATATAAAACGCAGGTGCCAACCTTGAAGCTGTATTTCTGTGAGGTTCCAAGACATCTGAAATTCAAAACTGCAATGTTCAGGCAGTGGGTCTGCATCCCTGTTCTTGTCTGAGGCTGGTATGGGCACTGTGGAATAAGTGCTAGCCTTTTTATCACTTGAAAGGCCCTGAAGGCACCAAACCATTAAGTAGCTCCTCCCACATTTTTCCCGCTCTTTTCTGAGCTTGCTTGGTGAAGATTTTGAAAGTATAGAGGGATGGTTTTCTGTAGTGGAGATATTGCAACAATTGCTCACCTAACATGGAAGCACTTACTAACTAAAGAAAAATAGAAAGAACTCCTGTTAGGTGAGCACCTGATGCTCAAATGCAATTATTCTCTAAATATTATAACATACACTTCCAGAGCTGTTGTTTAGTTAACAGAACTTCAACCTCAATAGGTAAGCACTTACAAGCTTGAAGCTGTATTTCTATGAGGTTTCAAGACATCTGAAATTCAAAACTGCAATGTTCAGCCAGTTGGCCTGCATCACTGTTCTCATCCGAGGCCGTTCCTGCTATGGGCACTGTGGAAGAAGTGCCCACCTTTTTATCCCTTGAAAGGCCCTCAAGGCACCAAACCATTAAGTAGCTCCTCCCACATTTTTCCCGCTCTTTTCTGAGCTTGCTTGGTGAAGATTTTGAAAGTATAGAGAGATGGTTTTCTGTAGTGGGGATATTGCAACAATTGCTCACCTAACATGGAAGCACTTACTAACTAAAGAAAAATAGAAAGAACTCCTGTTAGGTGAGCACCTGATGTTCAAATGCAATCCATCCTAAATATTATAACATACACTTCCAAAGTTGCTGTTTAGTTCACAGAACTTCAACCTCAAAAGGTAAGCACTTATAACCATGAAGCTGTATTTCTATGAGGTTTCAAGACATCTGAAATTCAAAACTGCAATGTTCAGCCAATGGGTCTGCATCCCTGTTCTTGTCTGAGGCTGTTACTGTTATGGGCACTGTGGAAGAAGTGCTCGCCTTTTTATCCCTTGAAAGGCCCTGAAGGCACCAAACCATTAAGTAGCTCCTCCCACATTTTTCCCGCTCTTTTCTGAGCTTGCTTGGTGAAGATTTTGAAAGTATAGAGAGATGGTTTTCTGTAGTGGGGATATTGCAACAATTGCTCACCTAACATGGAAGCACTTACTAACTAAAGAAAAATAGAAAGAACTCCTGTTAGGTGAGCACCTGATGCTCAAATGCAATTATTCTCTAAATATTATAACATACACTTCCAGAGCTGTTGTTTAGTTAACAGAACTTCAACCTCAATAGGTAAGCACTTACAAGCTTGAAGCTGTATTTCTGTGAGGTTCCAAGACATCTGAAATTCAAAACTGCAATGTTCAGCCAGTGGGTCTGCATCCCTGTTCTTGTCAGAGGCTGTTTCTGGTATGGGCACTGTGGAAGAAGTGCCCACCTTTTTATCCCTTGAAAGGCCCTCAAGGCACCAAACCATTAAGTAGCTCCTCCCACATTTTTCCCGCTCTTTTCCGAGCTTGCTTGGTGAAGATTTTGAAAGTATAGAGAGATGGTTTTCTGTAGTGGGGATATTGCAACAATTGCTCACCTAACATGGAAGCACTTACTAACTAAAGAAAAATAGAAAGAACTCCTGTTAGGTGAACACCTGATGCTCAAATGCAATCCATCCCTAAATATTTTACCATGTACTTCCAGAGTTGTTGTGGGGATAGTGCAACAATTGCTCACCTAACATAGAAGCACTTACTAACTAAAGAAAAATAGAAAGAACTCCTGTTAGGTGAACACCTGATGCTCAAATGCAATCCATCCCTAAATAGTATACCATGTACTTCCAGAGTTGTTGTTTATTTCACAGAACTTCAAACTCAAAAGGTAAGCACTTATAACCATGAAGCTGTATTTCTATGAGGTTTCAAGACATCTGAAATTCAAAACTGCAATGTTCAGCCAGTTGGCCTGCATCACTGTTGTCATCCGAGGCCGTTCCTGCTATGGGCACTGTGGAAGAAGTGCTCGCCTTTTTATCCCTTGAAAGGCCCTCAAGGCACCAGACCATTAAGTAGCTCCTCCCACATTTTTCCTGCTCTTTCTGAGCTTGCTTGGTGAAGATTTTGAAAGTATAGAGAGATGGTTTTCTGTAGTGGGGATATTGCAACAATTGCTCACCTAACATGGAAGCACTTACTAACTAAAGAAAAATAGAAAGAACTCCTGTTAGGTGAACACCTGATGCTCAAATGCAATCCATCCCTAAATATTATACCATGTACTTCCAGAGTTGTTGTTTATTTCACAGAACTTCAAACTCAAAAGGTAAGCACTTACAAGCTTGAAGCTGTATTTCTATGAGGTTTCAAGACATCTGAAATTCAAAACTGCAATGTTCAGCCAAAGGGTCTGCATCCCTGTTCTTGTCTGAGGCTGTTCCTGGTATGGGCACTGTGGAAGAAGTTCTAGCCTTTTTATCCCTTGAAAGTCCCTGAAGGCACCAAACCATTAAGAAGCTCCTCCCACATTTTTCCCGCTCTTTTCTGAGCTTGCTTGGTGAAGATTTTGAAAGTATAGAGAGATGGTTTTCTGTAGTGGAGATATTGCAACAATTGCTCACCTAACATGGAAGCACTTACTAACTAAAGAAAAATAGAAATAACTCCTGTTAGGTGAGCACCTGATGTTCAAATGCAATCCATCCTAAATATTATAACATACACTTCCAAAATTGCTGTTTAGTTCACAGAACTTCAACCTCAAAAGGGAAGCACTTACACATATATAAAACGCAGGTGCCAACCTTGAAGCTGTATTTCTGTGAGGTTCCAAGACATCTGAAATTCAAAACTGCAATGTTCAGCCAGTGGGTGTGCATCCCTGTTCTTGTCTGAGGCTGTTCCTGTTATGGGCACTGTGGAAGAAGTGCTCGCCTTTTTATCCCTTGAAAGGCCCTGAAGGCACCAAAACATTAAGTAGCTCCTCCCACATTTTTCCCGCTCTAACATGGAAGCACTTACTAACTAAAGAAAAATAGAAAGAACTCCTGTTAGGTGAACACCTGATGCTCAAATGTAATCCATCCCTAAATATTATACCATGTACTTCCAGAGTTGTTGTTTATTTCACAGAACTTCAAACTCAAAAGGTAAGCACTTACAAGCTTGAAGCTGTATTTCTATGAGGTTTCAAGACATCTGAAATTCAAAACTGCAATGTTCAGCCAAAGGGTCTGCATCCCTGTTCTTGTCTGAGGCTGTTCCTGGTATGGGCACTGTGGAAGAAGTTCTAGCCTTTTTATCCCTTGAAAGTCCCGGAAGGCACCAAACCATTAAGAAGCTCCTCCCACATTTTTCCCGCTCTTTTCTGAGCTTGCTTGGTGAAGATTTTGAAAGTATAGAGAGATGGTTTTCTGTAGTGGAGATATTGCAACAATTGCTCACCTAACATGGAAGCACTTACTAACTAAAGAAAAATAGAAATAACTCCTGTTAGGTGAGCACCTGATGTTCAAATGCAATCCATCCTAAATATTATAACATACACTTCCAAAATTGCTGTTTAGTTCACAGAACTTCAACCTCAAAAGGGAAGCACTTACACATATATAAAACGCAGGTGCCAACCTTGAAGCTGTATTTCTGTGAGGTTCCAAGACATCTGAAATTCAAAACTGCAATGTTCAGCCAGTGGGTGTGCATCCCTGTTCTTGTCTGAGGCTGTTCCTGTTATGGGCACTGTGGAAGAAGTGCTCGCCTTTTTATCCCTTGAAAGGCCCTGAAGGCACCAAAACATTAAGTAGCTCCTCCCACATTTTTTCCCGCTCTTTTCTGAGCTTGATTGGTGAAGATTTTGAAAGTATAGAGAGATGGTTTTCTGTAGTGGGGATATTGCAACAATTGCTCACCTAACATGGAAGCACTTACTAACTAAAGAAAAATAGAAAGAACTCCTGTTAGGTGAGCACCTGATGCTCAAATGCAATTATTCTCTAAATATTATAACAGACACTTCCAGAGCTGTTGTTTAGTTAACAGAACTTCAACCTCAATAGGTAAGCACTTACAAGCTTGAAGCTGTATTTCTGTGAGGTTCCAAGACATCTGAAATTCAAAACTGCAATGTTCAGCCAGTGGGTCTGCATCCTTGTTCTTGTCTCAGGCTGTTCCTGTTATGGGCACTGTGGAAGAAGTGCTCGCCTTTTTATCCCTTGAAAGGCCCTCAAGGCACCAGACCATTAAGTAGCTCCTCCCACATTTTTCCTGCTCTTTCTGAGCTTGCTTGGTGAAGATTTTGAAAGTATAGAGAGATGGTTTTCTGTAGTGGGGATATTGCAACAATTGCTCACCTAACATGGAAGCACTTACTAACTAAAGAAAAATAGAAAGAACTCCTGTTAGGTGAGCACCTGATGTTCAAATGCAATCCATCCTAAATATTATAACATACACTTCCAAAATTGCTGTTTAGTTCACAGAACTTCAACCTCAAAAGGGAAGCACTTACAAGCTTGAAGCTGTATTTCTGTGAGGTTCCAAGACATCTGAAATTCAAAACTGCAATGTTCAGCCAGTGGGTCTGCATCCTTGTTCTTGTCTCAGGCTGTTCCTGTTATGGGCACTGTGGAAGAAGTGCTCGCCTTTTTATCCCTTGAAAGGCCCTGAAGGCACCAAAACATTAAGTAGCTCCTCCCACATTTTTCCCGCTCTTTTCTGAGCTTGATTGGTGAAGATTTTGAAAGTATAGAGAGATGGTTTTCTGTAGTGGGGATATTGCAACAATTGCTCACCTAACATGGAAGCACTTACTAACTAAAGAAAAATAGAAAGAACTCCTGTTAGGTGAGCATCTGATGCTCAAATGCAATTATTCTCTAAATATTATAACATACACTTCCAGAGCTGTTGTTTAGTTAACAGAGTTGTTGTTTATTTCACAGAACTTCAAACTCAAAAGGTAAGCACTTACAAGCTTGAAGCTGTATTTCTATGAGGTTTCAAGGCATCTGAAATTCAAAACTGCAATGTTCAGCCAAAGGGTCTGCATCCCTGTTCTTGTCAGAGGCTGTTTCTGGTATGGGCACTGTGGAAGAAGTGCCCACCTTTTTATCCCTTGAAAGGCCCTCAAGGCACCAAACCATTAAGTAGCTCCTCCCACATTTTTCCCGCTCTTTTCCGAGCTTGCTTGGTGAAGATTTTGAAAGTATAGAGAGATGGTTTTCTGTAGTGGGGATAGTGCAACAATTGCTCACCTAACATAGAAGCACTTACTAACTAAAGAAAAATAGAAAGAAGTCCTGTTAGGTGAACAACTGATGCTCAAATGCAATCCATCCCTAAATAGTATACCATGTACTTCCAGAGTTGTTGTTTATTTCACAGAACTTCAAACTCAAAAGGTAAGCACTTATAACCATGAAGCTGTATTTCTATGAGGTTTCAAGACATCTGAAATTCAAAACTGCAATGTTCAGCCAGTTGGCCTGCATCACTGTTGTCATCCGAGGCCGTTCCTGCTATGGGCACTGTGGAGAAGGGCCCACCTTTTTATCCCTTGAAAGGCCCTCAAGGCACCAGACCATTAAGTAGCTCCTCCCACATTTTTCCCGCTCTTTTCTGAGGTTGCTTGGTGAAGATTTTGAAAGTATAGAGAGATGGTTTTCTGTAGTGGGGATATTGCAACAATTGCTCACCTAACATGGAAGCACTTACTAACTAAAGAAAAATAGAAAGAACTCCTGTTAGGTGAACACCTGATGCTCAAATGCAATCCATCCCTAAATATTATACCATGTACTTCCAGAGTTGTTGTTTATTTCACAGAACTTCAAACTCAAAAGGTAAGCACTTACAAGCTTGAAGCTGTATTTCTATGAGGTTTCAAGGCATCTGAAATTCAAAACTGCAATGTTCAGCCAAAGGGTCTGCATCCCTGTTCTTGTCAGAGGCTGTTTCTGGTATGGGCACTGTGGAATAAGTGCTCGCCTTTTTATACCTTGAAAGGCCCTGAAGGCACCAAATCATTAAGTAGCTCCTCCCACATTTTTCCCGCTCTTTTCTGAGCTTGCTTGGTGAAGATTTTGAAAGTATAGAGAGATGGTTTTCTGTAGTGGGGATAGTGCAACAGTTGCTCACCTAACATAGAAGCACTTACTAACTAAAGAAAAATAGAAAGAACTCCTGTTAGGTGAACACCTGATGATCAAATGCAATCCATCCTAAATATTATAACATACACTTCCAAAGTTGCTGTTTAGTTCACAGAACTTCAACCTCAAAAGGTAAGCACTTATAACCATGAAGCTGTATTTCTATGAGGTTTCCAGACATCTGAAATTCAAAACTGCAATGTTCAGCCACTGGGTCTGCATCCCTGTTCTTGTCTGAGGCTGTTACTGTTATGGGCACTGTGGAAGAAGTGCTCGCCTTTTTATCCCTTGAAAGGCCCTGAAGGCACCAAACCATTAAGTAGCTCCTCCCACATTTTTCCCGCTCTTTTCTGAGCTTGCTTGGTGAAGATTTTGAAAGTATAGAGAGATGGTTTTCTGTAGTGGAGATATTGCAACAATTGCTCACCTAACATGGAAGCACTTACTAACTAAAGAAAAATAGAAAGAACTCCTGTTAGGTGAGCACCTGATGTTCAAATGCAATCCATCCTAAATATTATAACATACACTTCCAAAGTTGCTGTTTAGTTCACAGAACTTCAACCTCAAAAGGTAAGCACTTATAACCATGAAGCTGTATTTCTATGAGGTTTCAAGACATCTGAAATTCAAAACTGCAATGTTCAGCCAATGGGTCTGCATCCCTGTTCTTGTCTGAGGCTGTTCCTGTTATGGGCACTGTGGAAGAAGTGCTCGCCTTTTTATCCCTTGAAAGGCCCTGAAGGCACCAAACCATTAAGTAGCTCCTCCCACATTTTTCCCGCTCTTTTCAGAGCTTGCTTGGTGAAGATTTTGAAAGTATAGAGAGATGGTTTTCTGTAGTGGGGATATTGCAACAATTGCTCACCTAACATGGAAGCACTTACTAACTAAAGAAAAATAGAAAGAACTCCTGTTAGGTGAACACCTGATGCTCAAATGCAATCCATCCCTAAATATTTTACCATGTACTTCCAGAGTTGTTGTTTATTTCACAGAACTTCAAACTCAAAAGGTAAGCACTTACAAGCTTGAAGCTGTATTTCTATGAGGTTTCAAGACATCTGAAATTCAAAACTGCAATGTTCAGCCAGTTGGCCTGCATCACTGTTCTCATCCGAGGCCGTTCCTGCTATGGGCACTGTGGAAGAAGTGCCCACCTTTTTATCCCTTGAAAGGCCCTCAAGGCACCAAACCATTAAGTAGCTCCTCCCACATTTTTCCCGCTCTTTTCTGAGCTTGCTTGGTGAAGATTTTGAAAGTATAGAGAGATGGTTTTCTGTAGTGGGGATATTGCAACAATTGCTCACCTAACATGGAAGCACTTACTAACTAAAGAAAAATAGAAAGAACTCCTGTTAGGTGAGCACCTGATGTTCAAATGCAATCCATCCTAAATATTATAACATACACTTCCAAAGTTGCTGTTTAGTTCACAGAACTTCAACCTCAAAAGGTAAGCACTTATAACCATGAAGCTGTATTTCTATGAGGTTTCAAGACATCTGAAATTCAAAACTGCAATGTTCAGCCAATGGGTCTGCATCCCTGTTCTTGTCTGAGGCTGTTACTGTTATGGGCACTGTGGAAGAAGTGCTCGCCTTTTTATCCCTTGAAAGGCCCTGAAGGCACCAAACCATTAAGTAGCTCCTCCCACATTTTTCCCGCTCTTTTCTGAGCTTGCTTGGTGAAGATTTTGAAAGTATAGAGAGATGGTTTTCTGTAGTGGGGATATTGCAACAATTGCTCACCTAACATGGAAGCACTTACTAACTAAAGAAAAATAGAAAGAACTCCTGTTAGGTGAGCACCTGATGTTCAAATGCAATTATTCTCTAAATATTATAACCTACACTTCCAGAGCTGTTGTTTAGTTAACAGAACTTCAACCTCAATAGGTAAGCACTTACAAGCTTGAAGCTGTATTTCTGTGAGGTTCCAAGACATCTGAAATTCAAAACTGCAATGTTCAGCCAGTGGGTCTGCATCCCTGTTCTTGTCAGAGGCTGTTTCTGGTATGGGCACTGTGGAAGAAGTGCCCACCTTTTTATCCCTTGAAAGGCCCTCAAGGCACCAAACCATTAAGTAGCTCCTCCCACATTTTTCCCGCTCTTTTCCGAGCTTGCTTGGTGAAGATTTTGAAAGTATAGAGAGATGGTTTTCTGTAGTGGGGATATTGCAACAATTGCTCACCTAACATGGAAGCACTTACTAACTAAAGAAAAATAGAAAGAACTCCTGTTAGGTGAACACCTGATGCTCAAATGCAATCCATCCCTAAATATTTTACCATGTACTTCCAGAGTTGTTGTGGGGATAGTGCAACAATTGCTCACCTAACATAGAAGCACTTACTAACTAAAGAAAAATAGAAAGAACTCCTGTTAGGTGAACACCTGATGCTCAAATGCAATCCATCCCTAAATAGTATACCATGTACTTCCAGAGTTGTTGTTTATTTCACAGAACTTCAAACTCAAAAGGTAAGCACTTATAACCATGAAGCTGTATTTCTATGAGGTTTCAAGACATCTGAAATTCAAAACTGCAATGTTCAGCCAGTTGGCCTGCATCACTGTTGTCATCCGAGGCCGTTCCTGCTATGGGCACTGTGGAAGAAGTGCTCGCCTTTTTATCCCTTGAAAGGCCCTCAAGGCACCAGACCATTAAGTAGCTCCTCCCACATTTTTCCCGCTCTTTCTGAGCTTGCTTGGTGAAGATTTTGAAAGTATAGAGAGATGGTTTTCTGTAGTGGGGATATTGCAACAATTGCTCACCTAACATGGAAGCACTTACTAACTAAAGAAAAATAGAAAGAACTCCTGTTAGGTGAACACCTGATGCTCAAATGCAATCCATCCCTAAATATTATACCATGTACTTCCAGAGTTGTTGTTTATTTCACAGAACTTCAAACTCAAAAGGTAAGCACTTACAAGCTTGAAGCTGTATTTCTATGAGGTTTCAAGACATCTGAAATTCAAAACTGCAATGTTCAGCCAAAGGGTCTGCATCCCTGTTCTTGTCTGAGGCTGTTCCTGGTATGGGCACTGTGGAAGAAGTTCTAGCCTTTTTATCCCTTGAAAGTCCCTGAAGGCACCAAACCATTAAGAAGCTCCTCCCACATTTTTCCCGCTCTTTTCTGAGCTTGCTTGGTGAAGATTTTGAAAGTATAGAGAGATGGTTTTCTGTAGTGGAGATATTGCAACAATTGCTCACCTAACATGGAAGCACTTACTAACTAAAGAAAAATAGAAATAACTCCTGTTAGGTGAGCACCTGATGTTCAAATGCAATCCATCCTAAATATTATAACATACACTTCCAAAATTGCTGTTTAGTTCACAGAACTTCAACCTCAAAAGGGAAGCACTTACACATATATAAAACGCAGGTGCCAACCTTGAAGCTGTATTTCTGTGAGGTTCCAAGACATCTGAAATTCAAAACTGCAATGTTCAGCCAGTGGGTGTGCATCCCTGTTCTTGTCTGAGGCTGTTCCTGTTATGGGCACTGTGGAAGAAGTGCTCGCCTTTTTATCCCTTGAAAGGCCCTGAAGGCACCAAAACATTAAGTAGCTCCTCCCACATTTTTCCCGCTCTAACATGGAAGCACTTACTAACTAAAGAAAAATAGAAAGAACTCCTGTTAGGTGAACACCTGATGCTCAAATGTAATCCATCCCTAAATATTATACCATGTACTTCCAGAGTTGTTGTTTATTTCACAGAACTTCAAACTCAAAAGGTAAGCACTTACAAGCTTGAAGCTGTATTTCTATGAGGTTTCAAGACATCTGAAATTCAAAACTGCAATGTTCAGCCAAAGGGTCTGCATCCCTGTTCTTGTCTGAGGCTGTTCCTGGTATGGGCACTGTGGAAGAAGTTCTAGCCTTTTTATCCCTTGAAAGTCCCGGAAGGCACCAAACCATTAAGAAGCTCCTCCCACATTTTTCCCGCTCTTTTCTGAGCTTGCTTGGTGAAGATTTTGAAAGTATAGAGAGATGGTTTTCTGTAGTGGAGATATTGCAACAATTGCTCACCTAACATGGAAGCACTTACTAACTAAAGAAAAATAGAAATAACTCCTGTTAGGTGAGCACCTGATGTTCAAATGCAATCCATCCTAAATATTATAACATACACTTCCAAAATTGCTGTTTAGTTCACAGAACTTCAACCTCAAAAGGGAAGCACTTACACATATATAAAACGCAGGTGCCAACCTTGAAGCTGTATTTCTGTGAGGTTCCAAGACATCTGAAATTCAAAACTGCAATGTTCAGCCAGTGGGTGTGCATCCCTGTTCTTGTCTGAGGCTTTTCCTGTTTTGGGCACTGTGGAAGAAGTGCTCGCCTTTTTATCCCTTGAAAGGCCCTGAAGGCACCAAAACATTAAGTAGCTCCTCCCACATTTTTTCCCGCTCTTTTCTGAGCTTGATTGGTGAAGATTTTGAAAGTATAGAGAGATGGTTTTCTGTAGTGGGGATATTGCAACAATTGCTCACCTAACATGGAAGCACTTACTAACTAAAGAAAAATAGAAAGAACTCCTGTTAGGTGAGCACCTGATGCTCAAATGCAATTATTCTCTAAATATTATAACAGACACTTCCAGAGCTGTTGTTTAGTTAACAGAACTTCAACCTCAATAGGTAAGCACTTACAAGCTTGAAGCTGTATTTCTGTGAGGTTCCAAGACATCTGAAATTCAAAACTGCAATGTTCAGCCAGTGGGTCTGCATCCTTGTTCTTGTCTCAGGCTGTTCCTGTTATGGGCACTGTGGAAGAAGTGCTCGCCTTTTTATCCCTTGAAAGGCCCTGAAGGCACCAAAACATTAAGTAGCTCCTCCCACATTTTTCCCGCTCTTTTCTGAGCTTGATTGGTGAAGATTTTGAAAGTATAGAGAGATGGTTTTCTGTAGTGGGGATATTGCAACAATTGCTCACCTAACATGGAAGCACTTACTAACTAAAGAAAAATAGAAAGAACTCCTGTTAGGTGAGCATCTGATGCTCAAATGCAATTATTCTCTAAATATTATAACATACACTTCCAGAGCTGTTGTTTAGTTAACAGAGTTGTTGTTTATTTCACAGAACTTCAAACTCAAAAGGTAAGCACTTACAAGCTTGAAGCTGTATTTCTATGAGGTTTCAAGGCATCTGAAATTCAAAACTGCAATGTTCAGCCAAAGGGTCTGCATCCCTGTTCTTGTCAGAGGCTGTTTCTGGTATGGGCACTGTGGAAGAAGTGCCCACCTTTTTATCCCTTGAAAGGCCCTCAAGGCACCAAACCATTAAGTAGCTCCTCCCACATTTTTCCCGCTCTTTTCCGAGCTTGCTTGGTGAAGATTTTGAAAGTATAGAGAGATGGTTTTCTGTAGTGGGGATAGTGCAACAATTGCTCACCTAACATAGAAGCACTTACTAACTAAAGAAAAATAGAAAGAAGTCCTGTTAGGTGAACACCTGATGCTCAAATGCAATACATCCCTAAATAGTATACCATGTACTTCCAGAGTTGTTGTTTATTTCACAGAACTTCAAACTCAAAAGGTAAGCACTTATAACCATGAAGCTGTATTTCTATGAGGTTTCAAGACATCTGAAATTCAAAACTGCAATGTTCAGCCAGTTGGCCTGCATCACTGTTGTCATCCGAGGCCGTTCCTGCTATGGGCACTGTGGAGAAGGGCCCACCTTTTTATCCCTTGAAAGGCCCTCAAGGCACCAGACCATTAAGTAGCTCCTCCCACATTTTCCCGCTCTTTTCTGAGGTTGCTTGGTGAAGATTTTGAAAGTATAGAGAGATGGTTTTCTGTAGTGGGGATATTGCAACAATTGCTCACCTAACATGGAAGCACTTACTAACTAAAGAAAAATAGAAAGAACTCCTGTTAGGTGAACACCTGATGCTCAAATGCAATCCATCCCTAAATATTATACCATGTACTTCCAGAGTTGTTGTTTATTTCACAGAACTTCAAACTCAAAAGGTAAGCACTTACAAGCTTGAAGCTGTATTTCTATGAGGTTTCAAGGCATCTGAAATTCAAAACTGCAATGTTCAGCCAAAGGGTCTGCATCCCTGTTCTTGTCAGAGGCTGTTTCTGGTATGGGCACTGTGGAATAAGTGCTCGCCTTTTTATCCCTTGAAAGGCCCTGAAGGCACCAAATCATTAAGTAGCTCCTCCCACATTTTTCCCGCTCTTTTCTGAGCTTGCTTGGTGAAGATTTTGAAAGTATAGAGAGATGGTTTTCTGTAGTGGGGATAGTGCAACAGTTGCTCACCTAACATAGAAGCACTTACTAACTAAAGAAAAATAGAAAGAACTCCTGTTAGGTGAACACCTGATGATCAAATGCAATCCATCCTAAATATTATAACATACACTTCCAAAGTTGCTGTTTAGTTCACAGAACTTCAACCTCAAAAGGTAAGCACTTATAACCATGAAGCTGTATTTCTATGAGGTTTCAAGACATCTGAAATTCAAAACTGCAATGTTCAGCCACTGGGTCTGCATCCCTGTTCTTGTCTGAGGCTGTTACTGTTATGGGCACTGTGGAAGAAGTGCTCGCCTTTTTATCCCTTGAAAGGCCCTGAAGGCACCAAACCATTAAGTAGCTCCTCCCACATTTTTCCCGCTCTTTTCTGAGCTTGCTTGGTGAAGATTTTGAAAGTATAGAGAGATGGTTTTCTGTAGTGGAGATATTGCACCAATTGCTCACCTAACATGGAAGCACTTACTAACTAAAGAAAAATAGAAAGAACTCCTGTTAGGTGAGCACCTGATGTTCAAATGCAATCCATCCTAAATATTATAACATACACTTCCAAAGTTGCTGTTTAGTTCACAGAACTTCAACCTCAAAAGGTAAGCACTTATAACCATGAAGCTGTATTTCTATGAGGTTTCAAGACATCTGAAATTCAAAACTGCAATGTTCAGCCAATGGGTCTGCATCCCTGTTCTTGTCTGAGGCTGTTCCTGTTATGGGCACTGTGGAAGAAGTGCTCGCCTTTTTATCCCTTGAAAGGCCCTGAAGGCACCAAACCATTAAGTAGCTCCTCCCACATTTTTCCCGCTCTTTTCAGAGCTTGCTTGGTGAAGATTTTGAAAGTATAGAGAGATGGTTTTCTGTAGTGGGGATATTGCAACAATTGCTCACCTAACATGGAAGCACTTACTAACTAAAGAAAAATAGAAAGAACTCCTGTTAGGTGAACACCTGATGCTCAAATGCAATCCATCCCTAAATATTTTACCATGTACTTCCAGAGTTGTTGTTTATTTCACAGAACTTCAAACTCAAAAGGTAAGCACTTACAAGCTTGAAGCTGTATTTCTATGAGGTTTCAAGGCATCTGAAATTCAAAACTGCAATGTTCAGCCAAAGGGTCTGCATCCCTGTTCTTGTCGAGGCTGTTCCTGTTATGGGCACTGTGGAAGAAGTTCTAGCCTTTTTATCCCTTGAAAGGCCCTCAAGGCACCAAACCATTAAGTAGCTCCTCCCACATTTTTCCCGCTCTTTTCTGAGCTTGCTTGGTGAAGATTTTGAAAGTATAGAGAGATGGTTTTCTGTAGTGGGGATATTGCAACAATTGCTCACCTAACATGGAAGCACTTACTAACTAAAGAAAAATAGAAAGAACTCCTGTTAGGTGAACACCTGATGCTCAAATGCAATCCATCCCTAAATATTTTACCATGTACTTCCAGAGTTGTTGTGGGGATAGTGCAACAATTGCTCACCTAACATAGAAGCACTTACTAACTAAAGAAAAATAGAAAGAACTCCTGTTAGGTGAACACCTGATGCTCAAATGCAATCCATCCCTAAATAGTATACCATGTACTTCCAGAGTTGTTGTTTATTTCACAGAACTTCAAACTCAAAAGGTAAGCACTTATAACCATGAAGCTGTATTTCTATGAGGTTTCAAGACATCTGAAATTCAAAACTGCAATGTTCAGCCAGTTGGCCTGCATCACTGTTGTGATCCGAGGCCGTTCCTGCTATGGGCACTGTGGAAGAAGTGCTCGCCTTTTTATCCCTTGAAAGGCCCTCAAGGCACCAGACCATTAAGTAGCTCCTCCCACATTTTTCCCGCTCTTTCTGAGCTTGCTTGGTGAAGATTTTGAAAGTATAGAGAGATGGTTTTCTGTAGTGGGGATATTGCAACAATTGCTCACCTAACATGGAAGCACTTACTAACTAAAGAAAAATAGAAAGAACTCCTGTTAGGTGAACACCTGATGCTCAAATGCAATCCATCCCTAAATATTATACCATGTACTTCCAGAGTTGTTGTTTATTTCACAGAACTTCAAACTCAAAAGGTAAGCACTTACAAGCTTGAAGCTGTATTTCTATGAGGTTTCAAGACATCTGAAATTCAAAACTGCAATGTTCAGCCAAAGGGTCTGCATCCCTGTTCTTGTCTGAGGCTGTTCCTGGTATGGGCACTGTGGAAGAAGTTCTAGCCTTTTTATCCCTTGAAAGTCCCTGAAGGCACCAAACCATTAAGAAGCTCCTCCCACATTTTTCCCGCTCTTTTCTGAGCTTGCTTGGTGAAGATTTTGAAAGTATAGAGAGATGGTTTTCTGTAGTGGAGATATTGCAACAATTGCTCACCTAACATGGAAGCACTTACTAACTAAAGAAAAATAGAAATAACTCCTGTTAGGTGAGCACCTGATGTTCAAATGCAATCCATCCTAAATATTATAACATACACTTCCAAAATTGCTGTTTAGTTCACAGAACTTCAACCTCAAAAGGGAAGCACTTACACATATATAAAACGCAGGTGCCAACCTTGAAGCTGTATTTCTGTGAGGTTCCAAGACATCTGAAATTCAAAACTGCAATGTTCAGCCAGTGGGTGTGCATCCCTGTTCTTGTCTGAGGCTGTTCCTGTTATGGGCACTGTGGAAGAAGTGCTCGCCTTTTTATCACTTGAAAGGCCCTGAAGGCACCAAAACATTAAGTAGCTCCTCCCACATTTTTCCCGCTCTAACATGGAAGCACTTACTAACTAAAGAAAAATAGAAAGAACTCCTGTTAGGTGAACACCTGATGCTCAAATGTAATCCATCCCTAAATATTATACCATGTACTTCCAGAGTTGTTGTTTATTTCACAGAACTTCAAACTCAAAAGGTAAGCACTTACAAGCTTGAAGCTGTATTTCTATGAGGTTTCAAGACATCTGAAATTCAAAACTGCAATGTTCAGCCAAAGGGTCTGCATCCCTGTTCTTGTCTGAGGCTGTTCCTGGTATGGGCACTGTGGAAGAAGTTCTAGCCTTTTTATCCCTTGAAAGTCCCTGAAGGCACCAAACCATTAAGAAGCTCCTCCCACATTTTTCCCGCTCTTTTCTGAGCTTGCTTGGTGAAGATTTTGAAAGTATAGAGAGATGGTTTTCTGTAGTGGAGATATTGCAACAATTGCTCACCTAACATGGAAGCACTTACTAACTAAAGAAAAATAGAAATAACTCCTGTTAGGTGAGCACCTGATGTTCAAATGCAATCCATCCTAAATATTATAACATACACTTCCAAAATTGCTGTTTAGTTCACAGAACTTCAACCTCAAAAGGGAAGCACTTACACATATATAAAACGCAGGTGCCAACCTTGAAGCTGTATTTCTGTGAGGTTCCAAGACATCTGAAATTCAAAACTGCAATGTTCAGCCAGTGGGTGTGCATCCCTGTTCTTGTCTGAGGCTGTTCCTGTTATGGGCACTGTGGAAGAAGTGCTCGCCTTTTTATCCCTTGAAAGGCCCTGAAGGCACCAAAACATTAAGTAGCTCCTCCCACATTTTTCCCGCTCTTTTCTGAGCTTGATTGGTGAAGATTTTGAAAGTATAGAGAGATGGTTTTCTGTAGTGGGGATATTGCAACAATTGCTCACCTAACATGGAAGCACTTACTAACTAAAGAAAAATAGAAAGAACTCCTGTTAGGTGAGCACCTGATGCTCAAATGCAATTATTCTCTAAATATTATAACAGACACTTCCAGAGCTGTTGTTTAGTTAACAGAACTTCAACCTCAATAGGTAAGCACTTACAAGCTTGAAGCTGTATTTCTGTGAGGTTCCAAGACATCTGAAATTCAAAACTGCAATGTTCAGCCAGTGGGTCTGCATCCCTGTTCTTGTCTCAGGCTGTTCCTGTTATGGGCACTGTGGAAGAAGTGCTCGCCTTTTTATCCCTTGAAAGGCCCTGAAGGCACCAAAACATTAAGTAGCTCCTCCCACATTTTTCCCGCTCTTTTCTGAGCTTGATTGGTGAAGATTTTGAAAGTATAGAGAGATGGTTTTCTGTAGTGGGGATATTGCAACAATTGCTCACCTAACATGGAAGCACTTACTAACTAAAGAACAATAGAAAGAACTCCTGTTAGGTGAGCATCTGATGCTCAAATGCAATTATTCTCTAAATATTATAACATACACTTCCAGAGCTGTTGTTTAGTTAACAGAGTTGTTGTTTATTTCACAGAACTTCAAACTCAAAAGGTAAGCACTTACAAGCTTGAAGCTGTATTTCTATGAGGTTTCAAGGCATCTGAAATTCAAAACTGCAATGTTCAGCCAAAGGGTCTGCATCCCTGTTCTTGTCAGAGGCTGTTTCTGGTATGGGCACTGTGGAAGAAGTGCCCACCTTTTTATCCCTTGAAAGGCCCTCAAGGCACCAAACCATTAAGTAGCTCCTCCCACATTTTTCCCGCTCTTTTCCGAGCTTGCTTGGTGAAGATTTTGAAAGTATAGAGAGATGGTTTTCTGTAGTGGGGATAGTGCAACAATTGCTCACCTAACATAGAAGCACTTACTAACTAAAGAAAAATAGAAAGAAGTCCTGTTAGGTGAACACCTGATGCTCAAATGCAATCCATCCCTAAATAGTATACCATGTACTTCCAGAGTTGTTGTTTATTTCACAGAACTTCAAACTCAAAAGGTAAGCACTTATAACCATGAAGCTGTATTTCTATGAGGTTTCAAGACATCTGAAATTCAAAACTGCAATGATCAGCCAGTTGGCCTGCATCACTGTTGTCATCCGAGGCCGTTCCTGCTATGGGCACTGTGGAGAAGGGCCCACCTTTTTATCCCTTGAAAGGCCCTCAAGGCACCAGACCATTAAGTAGCTCCTCCCACATTTTTCCCGCTCTTTTCTGAGGTTGCTTGGTGAAGATTTTGAAAGTATAGAGAGATGGTTTTCTGTAGTGGGGATATTGCAACAATTGCTCACCTAACATGGAAGCACTTACTAACTAAAGAAAAATAGAAAGAACTCCTGTTAGGTGAACACCTGATGCTCAAATGCAATCCATCCCTAAATATTATACCATGTACTTCCAGAGTTGTTGTTTATTTCACAGAACTTCAAACTCAAAAGGTAAGCACTTACAAGCTTGAAGCTGTATTTCTATGAGGTTTCAAGGCATCTGAAATTCAAAACTGCAATGTTCAGCCAAAGGGTCTGCATCCCTGTTCTTGTCAGAGGCTGTTTCTGGTATGGGCACTGTGGAATAAGTGCTCGCCTTTTTATCCCTTGAAAGGCCCTGAAGGCACCAAATCATTAAGTAGCTCCTCCCACATTTTTCCCGCTCTTTTCTGAGCTTGCTTGGTGAAGATTTTGAAAGTATAGAGAGATGGTTTTCTGTAGTGGGGATAGTGCAACAGTTGCTCACCTAACATAGAAGCACTTACTAACTAAAGAAAAAT
Source organism: Ambystoma mexicanum (assembly GCF_040938575.1). Taxonomy (NCBI): domain Eukaryota; kingdom Metazoa; phylum Chordata; class Amphibia; order Caudata; family Ambystomatidae; genus Ambystoma; species Ambystoma mexicanum. The sequence goes on along the minus strand of NC_090941.1, from coordinate 1,142,545,710 downwards.
AGAAAGAACTCCTGTTAGGTGAACACCTGATGATCAAATGCAATCCATCCTAAATATTATAACATACACTTCCAAAGTTGCTGTTTAGTTCACAGAACTTCAACCTCAAAAGGTAAGCACTTATAACCATGAAGCTGTATTTCTATGAGGTTTCAAGACATCTGAAATTCAAAACTGCAATGTTCAGCCACTGGGTCTGCATCCCTGTTCTTGTCTGAGGCTGTTACTGTTATGGGCACTGTGGAAGAAGTGCTCGCCTTTTTATCCCTTGAAAGGCCCTGAAGGCACCAAACCATTAAGTAGCTCCTCCCACATTTTTCCCGCTCTTTTCTGAGCTTGCTTGGTGAAGATTTTGAAAGTATAGAGAGATGGTTTTCTGTAGTGGAGATATTGCAACAATTGCTCACCTAACATGGAAGCACTTACTAACTAAAGAAAAATAGAAAGAACTCCTGTTAGGTGAGCACCTGATGTTCAAATGCAATCCATCCTAAATATTATAACATACACTTCCAAAGTTGCTGTTTAGTTCACAGAACTTCAACCTCAAAAGGTAAGCACTTATAACCATGAAGCTGTATTTCTATGAGGTTTCAAGACATCTGAAATTCAAAACTGCAATGTTCAGCCAATGGGTCTGCATCCCTGTTCTTGTCTGAGGCTGTTCCTGTTATGGGCACTGTGGAAGAAGTGCTCGCCTTTTTATCCCTTGAAAGGCCCTGAAGGCACCAAACCATTAAGTAGCTCCTCCCACATTTTTCCCGCTCTTTTCTGAGCTTGCTTGGTGAAGATTTTGAAAGTATAGAGAGATGGTTTTCTGTAGTGGAGATATTGCAACAATTGCTCACCTAACATGGAAGCACTTACTAACTAAAGAAAAATAGAAATAACTCCTGTTAGGTGAGCACCTGATGTTCAAATGCAATCCATCCTAAATATTATAACATACACTTCCAAAATTGCTGTTTAGTTCACAGAACTTCAACCTCAAAAGGGAAGCACTTACACATATATAAAACGCAGGTGCCAACCTTAAAGCTGTATTTCTGTGAGGTTCCAAGACATCTGAAATTCAAAACTGCAATGTTCAGCCAGTGGGTCTGCATCCCTGTTCTTGTCTGAGGCTGTTCCTGTTATGGGCACTGTGGAAGAAGTGCTCGCCTTTTTATCCCTTGAAAGGCCCTGAAGGCACCAAAACATTAAGTAGCTCCTCCCACATTTTTCCCGCTCTTTTCTGAGCTTGATTGGTGAAGATTTTGAAAGTATAGAGAGATGGTTTTCTGTAGTGGAGATATTGCAACAATTGCTCACCTAACATGGAAGCACTTACTAACTAAAGAAAAATAGAAAGAACTCCTGTTAGGTGAGCACCTGATGCTCAAATGCAATTATTCTCTAAATATTATAACATACACTTCCAGAGCTGTTGTTTAGTTAACAGAGTTGTTGTTTATTTCACAGAACTTCAAACTCAAAAGGTAAGCACTTACAAGCTTGAAGCTGTATTTCTATGAGGTTTCAAGGCATCTGAAATTCAAAACTGCAATGTTCAGCCAAAGGGTCTGCATCCCTGTTCTTGTCAGAGGCTGTTTCTGGTATGGGCACTGTGGAAGAAGTGCCCACCTTTTTATCCCTTGAAAGGCCCTCAAGGCACCAAACCATTAAGTAGCTCCTCCCACATTTTTCCCGCTCTTTTCCAAGCTTGCTTGGTGAAGATTTTGAAAGTATAGAGAGATGGTTTTCTGTAGTGGGGATAGTGCAACAATTGCTCACCTAACATAGAAGCACTTACTAACTAAAGAAAAATAGAAAGAACTCCTGTTAGGTGAACACCTGATGCTCAAATGCAATCCATCCCTAAATAGTATACCACGTACTTCCAGAGTTGTTGTTTATTTCACAGAACTTCAAACTCAAAAGGTAAGCACTTATAACCATGAAGCTGTATTTCTATGAGGTTTCAAGACATCTGAAATTCAAAACTGCAATGTTCAGCCAGTTGGCCTGCATCACTGTTGTCATCCGAGGCCGTTCCTGCTATGGGCACTGTGGAGAAGGGCCCACCTTTTTATCCCTTGAAAGGCCCTCAAGGCACCAGACCATTAAGTAGCTCCTCCCACATTTTCCCCGCTCTTTTCTGAGGTTGCTTGGTGAAGATTTTGAAAGTATAGAGAGATGGTTTTCTGTAGTGGGGATATTGCAACAATTGCTCACCTAACATGGAAGCACTTACTAACTAAAGAAAAATAGAAAGAACTCCTGTTAGGTGAACACCTGATGCTCAAATGCAATCCATCCCTAAATATTATACCATGTACTTCCAGAGTTGTTGTTTATTTCACAGAACTTCAAACTCAAAAGGTAAGCACTTACAAGCTTGAAGCTGTATTTCTATGAGGTTTCAAGGCATCTGAAATTCCAAACTGCAATGTTCAGCCAAAGGGTCTGCATCCCTGTTCTTGTCAGAGGCTGTTTCTGGTATGGGCACTGTGGAAGAAGTGCTCGCCTTTTTATCCCTTGAAAGGCCCTGAAGGCACCAAACCATTAAGTAGCTCCTCCCACATTTTTCCCGCTCTTTCTGAGCTTGCTTGGTGAAGATTTTGAAAGTATAGAGAGATGGTTTTCTGTAGTGGGGATATTGCAACAATTGCTCACCTAACATGGAATCACTTACTAACTAAAGAAAAATAGAAAGAACTCCTGTTAGGTGAACACCTGATGCTCAAATGTAATCCATCCCTAAATATTATACCATGTACTTCCAGAGTTGTTGTTTATTTCACAGAACTTCAAACTCAAAAGGTAAGCACTTACAAGCTTGAAGCTGTATTTCTATGAGGTTTCAAGATATCTGAAATTCAAAACTGCAATGTTCAGCCAGTTGGCCTGCATCACTGTTCTCATCCGAGGCCGTTCCTGCTATGGGCACTGTGGAAGAAGTGCCCACCTTTTTATGCCTTGAAAGGCACTCAAGGCACCAAACCATTAAGTAGCTCCTCCCACATTTTTCCCGCTCTTTTCCGAGCTTGCTTGGTGAAGATTTTGAAAGTATAGAGAGATGGTTTTCTGTAGTGGGGATAGTGCAACAATTGCTCACCTAACATAGAAGCACTTACTAACTAAAGAAAAATAGAAAGAACTCCTGTTAGGTGAACACCTGATGATCAAATGCAATCCATCCCTAAATAGTATACCATGTACTTCCAGAGTTGTTGTTTATTTTACAGAACTTCAAACTCAAAAGGTAAGCACTTATAACCATGAAGCTGTATTTCTATGAGGTTTCAAGACATCTGAAATTCAAAACTGCAATGTTCAGCCAAAGGGTCTGCATCCCTGTTCTTGTCAGAGGCTGTTTCTGGTATGGGCACTGTGGAATAAGTGCTCGCCTTTTTATCCCTTGAAAGGCCCTGAAGGCACCAAATCATTAAGTAGCTCCTCCCACATTTTTCCCGCTCTTTTCTGAGCTTGCTTGGTGAAGATTTTGAAAGTATAGAGAGATGGTTTTCTGTAGTGGGGATAGTGCAACAGTTGCTCACCTAACATGGAAGCACTTACTAACTAAAGAAAAATAGAAAGAACTCCTGTTAGGTGAGCACCTGATGCTCAAATGCAATTATTCTCTAAATATTATAACAGACACTTCCAGAGCTGTTGTTTAGTTAACAGAACTTCAACCTCAATAGGTAAGCACTTACAAGCTTGAAGCTGTATTTCTGTGAGGTTCCAAGACATCTGAAATTCAAAACTGCAATGTTCAGCCAGTGGGTCTGCATCCCTGTTCTTGTCTCAGGCTGTTCCTGTTATGGGCACTGTGGAAGAAGTGCTCGCCTTTTTATCCCTTGAAAGGCCCTGAAGGCACCAAAACATTAAGTAGCTCCTCCCACATTTTTCCCGCTCTTTTCTGAGCTTGATTGGTGAAGATTTTGAAAGTATAGAGAGATGGTTTTCTGTAGTGGGGATATTGCAACAATTGCTCACCTAACATGGAAGCACTTACTAACTAAAGAAAAATAGAAAGAACTCCTGTTAGGTGAGCATCTGATGCTCAAATGCAATTATTCTCTAAATATTATAACATACACTTCCAGAGCTGTTGTTTAGTTAACAGAGTTGTTGTTTATTTCACAGAACTTCAAACTCAAAAGGTAAGCACTTACAAGCTTGAAGCTGTATTTCTATGAGGTTTCAAGGCATCTGAAATTCAAAACTGCAATGTTCAGCCAAAGGGTCTGCATCCCTGTTCTTGTCAGAGGCTGTTTCTGGTATGGGCACTGTGGAAGAAGTGCCCACCTTTTTATCCCTTGAAAGGCCCTCAAGGCACCAAACCATTAAGTAGCTCCTCCCACATTTTTCCCGCTCTTTTCCGAGCTTGCTTGGTGAAGATTTTGAAAGTATAGAGAGATGGTTTTCTGTAGTGGGGATAGTGCAACAATTGCTCACCTAACATAGAAGCACTTACTAACTAAAGAAAAATAGAAAGAAGTCCTGTTAGGTGAACACCTGATGCTCAAATGCAATCCATCCCTAAATAGTATACCATGTACTTCCAGAGTTGTTGTTTATTTCACAGAACTTCAAACTCAAAAGGTAAGCACTTATAACCATGAAGCTGTATTTCTATGAGGTTTCAAGACATCTGAAATTCAAAACTGCAATGATCAGCCAGTTGGCCTGCATCACTGTTGTCATCCGAGGCTGTTCCTGCTATGGGCACTGTGGAGAAGGGCCCACCTTTTTATCCCTTGAAAGGCCCTCAAGGCACCAGACCATTAAGTAGCTCCTCCCACATTTTTCCCGCTCTTTTCTGAGGTTGCTTGGTGAAGATTTTGAAAGTATAGAGAGATGGTTTTCTGTAGTGGGGATATTGCAACAATTGCTCACCTAACATGGAAGCACTTACTAACTAAAGAAAAATAGAAAGAACTCCTGTTAGGTGAACACCTGATGCTCAAATGCAATCCATCCCTAAATATTATACCATGTACTTCCAGAGTTGTTGTTTATTTCACAGAACTTCAAACTCAAAAGGTAAGCACTTACAAGCTTGAAGCTGTATTTCTATGAGGTTTCAAGGCATCTGAAATTCAAAACTGCAATGTTCAGCCAAAGGGTCTGCATCCCTGTTCTTGTCAGAGGCTGTTTCTGGTATGGGCACTGTGGAATAAGTGCTCGCCTTTTTATCCCTTGAAAGGCCCTGAAGGCACCAAATCATTAAGTAGCTCCTCCCACATTTTTCCCGCTCTTTTCTGAGCTTGCTTGGTGAAGATTTTGAAAGTATAGAGAGATGGTTTTCTGTAGTGGGGATAGTGCAACAGTTGCTCACCTAACATAGAAGCACTTACTAACTAAAGAAAAATAGAAAGAACTCCTGTTAGGTGAACACCTGATGATCAAATGCAATCCATCCTAAATATTATAACATACACTTCCAAAGTTGCTGTTTAGTTCACAGAACTTCAACCTCAAAAGGTAAGCACTTATAACCATGAAGCTGTATTTCTATGAGGTTTCAAGACATCTGAAATTCAAAACTGCAATGTTCAGCCACTGGGTCTGCATCCCTGTTCTTGTCTGAGGCTGTTACTGTTATGGGCACTGTGGAAGAAGTGCTCGCCTTTTTATCCCTTGAAAGGCCCTGAAGGCACCAAACCATTAAGTAGCTCCTCCCACATTTTTCCCGCTCTTTTCTGAGCTTGCTTGGTGAAGATTTTGAAAGTATAGAGAGATGGTTTTCTGTAGTGGAGATATTGCAACAATTGCTCACCTAACATGGAAGCACTTACTAACTAAAGAAAAATAGAAAGAACTCCTGTTAGGTGAGCACCTGATGTTCAAATGCAATCCATCCTAAATATTATAACATACACTTCCAAAGTTGCTGTTTAGTTCACAGAACTTCAACCTCAAAAGGTAAGCACTTATAACCATGAAGCTGTATTTCTATGAGGTTTCAAGACATCTGAAATTCAAAACTGCAATGTTCAGCCAATGGGTCTGCATCCCTGTTCTTGTCTGAGGCTGTTCCTGTTATGGGCACTGTGGAAGAAGTGCTCGCCTTTTTATCCCTTGAAAGGCCCTGAAGGCACCAAACCATTAAGTAGCTCCTCCCACATTTTTCCCGCTCTTTTCTGAGCTTGCTTGGTGAAGATTTTGAAAGTATAGAGAGATGGTTTTCTGTAGTGGAGATATTGCAACAATTGCTCACCTAACATGGAAGCACTTACTAACTAAAGAAAAATAGAAATAACTCCTGTTAGGTGAGCACCTGATGTTCAAATGCAATCCATCCTAAATATTATAACATACACTTCCAAAATTGCTGTTTAGTTCACAGAACTTCAACCTCAAAAGGGAAGCACTTACACATATATAAAACGCAGGTGCCAACCTTAAAGCTGTATTTCTGTGAGGGTCCAAGACATCTGAAATTCAAAACTGCAATGTTCAGCCAGTGGGTCTGCATCCCTGTTCTTGTCTGAGGCTGTTCCTGTTATGGGCACTGTGGAAGAAGTGCTCGCCTTTTTATCCCTTGAAAGGCCCTGAAGGCACCAAAACATTAAGTAGCTCCTCCCACATTTTTCCCGCTCTTTTCTGAGCTTGATTGGTGAAGATTTTGAAAGTATAGAGAGATGGTTTTCTGTAGTGGAGATATTGCAACAATTGCTCACCTAACATGGAAGCACTTACTAACTAAAGAAAAATAGAAAGAACTCCTGTTAGGTGAGCACCTGATGCTCAAATGCAATTATTCTCTAAATATTATAACATACACTTCCAGAGCTGTTGTTTAGTTAACAGAGTTGTTGTTTATTTCACAGAACTTCAAACTCAAAAGGTAAGCACTTACAAGCTTGAAGCTGTATTTCTATGAGGTTTCAAGGCATCTGAAATTCAAAACTGCAATGTTCAGCCAAAGGGTCTGCATCCCTGTTCTTGTCAGAGGCTGTTTCTGGTATGGGCACTGTGGAAGAAGTGCCCACCTTTTTATCCCTTGAAAGGCCCTCAAGGCACCAAACCATTAAGTAGCTCCTCCCACATTTTTCCCCCTCTTTTCCAAGCTTGCTTGGTGAAGATTTTGAAAGTATAGAGAGATGGTTTTCTGTAGTGGGGATAGTGCAACAATTGCTCACCTAACATAGAAGCACTTACTAACTAAAGAAAAATAGAAAGAACTCCTGTTAGGTGAACACCTGATGCTCAAATGCAATCCATCCCTAAATAGTATACCACGTACTTCCAGAGTTGTTGTTTATTTCACAGAACTTCAAACTCAAAAGGTAAGCACTTATAACCATGAAGCTGTATTTCTATGAGGTTTCAAGACATCTGAAATTCAAAACTGCAATGTTCAGCCAGTTGGCCTGCATCACTGTTGTCATCCGAGGCCGTTCCTGCTATGGGCACTGTGGAGAAGGGCCCACCTTTTTATCCCTTGAAAGGCCCTCAAGGCACCAGACCATTAAGTAGCTCCTCCCACATTTTCCCCGCTCTTTTCTGAGGTTGCTTGGTGAAGATTTTGAAAGTATAGAGAGATGGTTTTCTGTAGTGGGGATATTGCAACAATTGCTCACCTAACATGGAAGCACTTACTAACTAAAGAAAAATAGAAAGAACTCCTGTTAGGTGAACACCTGATGCTCAAATGCAATCCATCCCTAAATATTATACCATGTACTTCCAGAGTTGTTGTTTATTTCACAGAACTTCAAACTCAAAAGGTAAGCACTTACAAGCTTGAAGCTGTATTTCTATGAGGTTTCAAGGCATCTGAAATTCCAAACTGCAATGTTCAGCCAAAGGGTCTGCATCCCTGTTCTTGTCAGAGGCTGTTTCTGGTATGGGCACTGTGGAATAAGTGCTCGCCTTTTTATCCCTTGAAAGGCCCTCAAGGCACCAAACCATTAAGTAGCTCCTCCCACATTTTTCCCGCTCTTTTCTGAGCTTGCTTGGTGAAGATTTTGAAAGTATAGAGAGATGGTTTTCTGTAGTGGGGATATTGCAACAATTGCTCACCTAACATGGAAGCACTTACTAACTAAAGAAAATAGAAAGAACTCCTGTTAGGTGAGCACCTGATGTTCAAATGCAATCCATCCTAAATATTATAACATACACTTCCAAAGTTGCTGTTTAGTTCACAGAACTTCAACCTCAAAAGGTAAGCACTTATAACCATGAAGCTGTATTTCTATGAGGTTTCAAGACATCTGAAATTCAAAACTGCAATGTTCAGCCAATGGGTCTGCATCCCTGTTCTTGTCTGAGGCTGTTCCTGTTATGGGCACTGTGGAAGAAGTGCTCGCCTTTTTATCCCTTGAAAGGCCCTGAAGGCACCAAACCATTAAGTAGCTCCTCCCACATTTTTCCCGCTCTTTCTGAGCTTGCTTGGTGAAGATTTTGAAAGTATAGAGAGATGGTTTTCTGTAGTGGGGATATTGCAACAATTGCTCACCTAACATGGAAGCACTTACTAACTAAAGAAAAATAGAAAGAACTCCTGTTAGGTGAACACCTGATGTTCAAATGCAACCCATCCCTAAATATTATACCATGTACTTCCAGAGTTGTTGTTTATTTCACAGAACTTCAAACTCAAAAGGTAAGCACTTACAACCATGAAGCTGTATTTCTATGAGGTTTCAAGATATCTGAAATTCAAAACTGCAATGTTCAGCCAGTTGGCCTGCATCACTGTTCTCATCCGAGGCCGTTCCTGCTATGGGCACTGTGGAAGAAGTGCCCACCTTTTTATTCCTTGAAAGGCACTCAAGGCACCAAACCATTAAGTAGCTCCTCCCACATTTTTCCCGCTCTTTTCTGAGCTTGCTTGGTGAAGATTTTGAAAGTATAGAGAGATGGTTTTCTGTAGTAGAGATATTGCAACAATTGCTCACCTAACATGGAAGCACTTACTAACTAAAGAAAAATAGAAAGAACTCCTGTTAGTTGAGCACCTGATGCTCAAATGCAATTATTCTCTAAATATTATAACATACACTTCCAGAGCTGTTGTTTAGTTAACAGAACTTCAACCTCAATAGGTAAGCACTTACAAGCTTGAAGCTGTATTTCTATGAGGTTTCAAGACATCTGAAATTCAAAACTGCAATGTTCAGCCAGTTGACCTGCATCACTGTTCTCATCCGAGGCCGTTCCTGCTATGGGCACTGTGGAAGAAGTGCCCACCTTTTTATCCCTTGAAAGGCCCTCAAGGCACCAAACCATTAAGTAGCTCCTCCCACATTTTTCCCGCTCTTTTCTGAGCTTGCTTGGTGAAGATTTTGAAAGTATAGAGAGATGGTTTTCTGTAGTGGGGATATTGCAACAATTGCTCAACTAACATGGAAGCACTTACTAACTAAAGAAAAATAGAAAGAACTCCTGTTAGGTGAGCACCTGATGTTCAAATGCAATCCATCCTAAATATTATAACATACACTTCCAAAGTTGCTGTTTAGTTCACAGAACTTCAACCTCAAAAGGTAAGCACTTATAACCATGAAGCTGTATTTCTATGAGGTTTCAAGACATCTGAAATTCAAAACTGCAATGTTCAGCCAATGGGTCTGCATCCCTGTTCTTGTCTGAGGCTGTTCCTGTTATGGGCACTGTGGAAGAAGTGCTCGCCTTTTTATCCCTTGAAAGGCCCTGAAGGCACCAAACCATTAAGTAGCTCCTCCCACATTTTTCCCGCTCTTTCTGAGCTTGCTTGGTGAAGATTTTGAAAGTATAGAGAGATGGTTTTCTGTAGTGGGGATATTGCAACAATTGCTCACCTAACATGGAATCACTTACTAACTAAAGAAAAATAGAAAGAACTCCTGTTAGGTGAACACCTGATGCTCAAATGTAATCCATCCCTAAATATTATACCATGTACTTCCAGAGTTGTTGTTTATTTCACAGAACTTCAAACTCAAAAGGTAAGCACTTACAAGCTTGATGCTGTATTTCTATGAGGTTTCAAGACATCTGAAATTCAAAACTGCAATGTTCAGCCAAAGGGTCTGCATCCCTGTTCTTGTCAGAGGCTGTTTCTGGTATGGGCACTGTGGAATAAGTGCTCGCCTTTTTATCCCTTGAAAGGCCCTGAAGGCACCAAACCATTAAGTAGCTCCTCCCACATTTTTCCCGCTCTTTTCTGAGCTTGCTTGGTGAAGATTTTGAAAGTATAGAGAGATGGTTTTCTGTAGTGGGGATATTGCAACAATTGCTCACCTAACATGGAAGCACTTACTAACTAAAGAAAAATAGAAAGAACTCCTGTTAGGTGAACACCTAATGCTCAAATGCAATCCATCCCTAAATATTATACCATGTACTTTCAGAGTTGTTGTTTATTTCACAGAACTTCAAACTCAAAAGGTAAGCACTTACAAGCTTGAAGCTGTATTTCTATGAGGTTTCAAGACATCTGAAATTCAAAACTGCAATGTTCAGCCAAAGGGTCTGCATCCCTGTTCTTGTCTGAGGCTGTTCCTGGTATGGGCACTGTGGAAGAAGTGCTCGCCTTTTTATCCCTTGAAAGGCCCTGAAGGCACCAAACCATTAAGTAGCTCCTCCCACATTTTTCCCGCTCTTTTCTGAGCTTGCTTGGTGAAGATTTGGAAAGTATAGAGAGATGGTTTTCTGTAGTGGGGATATTGCAACAATTGCTCACCTAACATGGAAGCACTTACTAACTAAAGAAAAATAGAAAGAACTCCTGTTAGGTGAACACCTAATGCTCAAATGCAATCCATCCCTAAATATTATACCATGTACTTCCAGAGTTGTTGTTTATTTCACAGAACTTCAAACTCAAAAGGTAAGCACTTACAAGCTTGAAGCTGTATTTCTATGAGGTTTCAAGATATCTGAAATTCAAAACTGCAATGTTCAACCAGTTGGCCTGCATCACTGTTCTCATCCGAGGCCGTTCCTGCTATGGGCACTGTGGAAGAAGTGCCCACCTTTTTATGCCTTGAAAGGCACTCAAGGCACCAAACCATTAAGTAGCTCCTCCCACATTTTTCCCGCTCTTTTCCGAGCTTGCTTGGTGAAGATTTTGAAAGTATAGAGAGATGGTTTTCTGTAGTGGGGATAGTGCAACAATTGCTCACCTAACATAGAAGCACTTACTAACTAAAGAAAAATAGAAAGAACTCCTGTTAGGTGAACACCTGATGATCAAATGCAATCCATCCCTAAATAGTATACCATGTACTTCCAGAGTTGTTGTTTATTTTACAGAACTTCAAACTCAAAAGGTAAGCACTTATAACCATGAAGCTGTATTTCTATGAGGTTTCAAGACATCTGAAATTCAAAACTGCAATGTTCAGCCAGTTGGCCTGCATCACTGTTCTCATCCGAGGCCGTTCCTGCTATGGGCACTGTGGAAGAAGTGCCCACCTTTTTATGCCTTGAAAGGCACTCAAGGCACCAAACCATTAAGTAGCTCCTCCCATATTTTTCCCGCTCTTTTCTGAGCTTGCTTGGTGAAGATTTTGAAAGTATAGAGAGATGGTTTTCTGTAGTGGAGATATTGCAACAATTGCTCACCTAACATGGAAGCACTTACTAACTAAAGAAAAATAGAAAGAACTCCTGTTAGGTGAACACCTGATGCTCAAATGCAATCCATCCCTAAATATTATACCATGTACTTCCAGAGTTGTTGTTTATTTCACAGAACTTCAAACTCAAAAGGTAAGCACTTACAAGCTTGAAGCTGTATTTCTATGAGGTTTCAAGGCATCTGAAATTCAAAACTGCAATGTTCAGCCAAAGGGTCTGCATCCCTGTTCTTGTCAGAGGCTGTTTCTGGTATGGGCACTGTGGAATAAGTGCTCGCCTTTTTATCCCTTGAAAGGCCCTGAAGGCACCAAACCATTAAGTAGCTCCTCCCACATTTTTCCCGCTCTTTTCTGAGCTTGCTTGGTGAAGATTTTGAAAGTATAGAGAGATGGTTTTCTGTAGTGGGGATATTGCAACAATTGCTCACCTAACATGGAAGCACTTACTAACTAAAGAAAAATAGAAAGAACTCCTGTTAGGTGAACACCTGATGCTCAAATGCAATCCATCCCTAAATATTTTACCATGTACTTCCAGAGTTGTTGTTTATTTCACAGAACTTCAAACTCAAAAGGTAAGCACTTACAAGCTTGAAGCTGTATTTCTATGAGGTTTCAAGGCATCTGAAATTCAAAACTGCAATGTTCAGCCAAAGGGTCTGCATCCCTGTTCTTGTCGAGGCTGTTCCTGGTATGGGCACTGTGGAAGAAGTTCTAGCCTTTTTATCCCTTGAAAGTCCCTGAAGGCACCAAACCATTAAGAAGCTCCTCCCACATTTTTCCCGCTCTTTTCTGAGCTTGCTTGGTGAAGATTTTGAAAGTATAGAGAGATGGTTTTCTGTAGTGGAGATATTGCAACAATTGCTCACCTAACATGGAAGCACTTACTAACTAAAGAAAAATAGAAAGAACTCCTGTTAGGTGAGCACCTGATGTTCAAATGCAATCCACCCTAAATATTATAACATACACTTCCAAAATTGCTGTTTAGTTCACAGAACTTCAACCTCAAAAGGGAAGCACTTACACATATATAAAACGCAGGTGCCAACCTTGAAGCTGTATTTCTGTGAGGTTCCAAGACATCTGAAATTCAAAACTGCAATGTTCAGGCAGTGGGTCTGCATCCCTGTTCTTGTCTGAGGCTGGTATGGGCACTGTGGAATAAGTGCTAGCCTTTTTATCACTTGAAAGGCCCTGAAGGCACCAAACCATTAAGTAGCTCCTCCCACATTTTTCCCGCTCTTTTCTGAGCTTGCTTGGTGAAGATTTTGAAAGTATAGAGGGATGGTTTTCTGTAGTGGAGATATTGCAACAATTGCTCACCTAACATGGAAGCACTTACTAACTAAAGAAAAATAGAAAGAACTCCTGTTAGGTGAGCACCTGATGCTCAAATGCAATTATTCTCTAAATATTATAACATACACTTCCAGAGCTGTTGTTTAGTTAACAGAACTTCAACCTCAATAGGTAAGCACTTACAAGCTTGAAGCTGTATTTCTATGAGGTTTCAAGACATCTGAAATTCAAAACTGCAATGTTCAGCCAGTTGGCCTGCATCACTGTTCTCATCCGAGGCCGTTCCTGCTATGGGCACTGTGGAAGAAGTGCCCACCTTTTTATCCCTTGAAAGGCCCTCAAGGCACCAAACCATTAAGTAGCTCCTCCCACATTTTTCCCGCTCTTTTCTGAGCTTGCTTGGTGAAGATTTTGAAAGTATAGAGAGATGGTTTTCTGTAGTGGGGATATTGCAACAATTGCTCACCTAACATGGAAGCACTTACTAACTAAAGAAAAATAGAAAGAACTCCTGTTAGGTGAGCACCTGATGTTCAAATGCAATCCATCCTAAATATTATAACATACACTTCCAAAGTTGCTGTTTAGTTCACAGAACTTCAACCTCAAAAGGTAAGCACTTATAACCATGAAGCTGTATTTCTATGAGGTTTCAAGACATCTGAAATTCAAAACTGCAATGTTCAGCCAATGGGTCTGCATCCCTGTTCTTGTCTGAGGCTGTTACTGTTATGGGCACTGTGGAAGAAGTGCTCGCCTTTTTATCCCTTGAAAGGCCCTGAAGGCACCAAACCATTAAGTAGCTCCTCCCACATTTTTCCCGCTCTTTTCTGAGCTTGCTTGGTGAAGATTTTGAAAGTATAGAGAGATGGTTTTCTGTAGTGGGGATATTGCAACAATTGCTCACCTAACATGGAAGCACTTACTAACTAAAGAAAAATAGAAAGAACTCCTGTTAGGTGAGCACCTGATGCTCAAATGCAATTATTCTCTAAATATTATAACATACACTTCCAGAGCTGTTGTTTAGTTAACAGAACTTCAACCTCAATAGGTAAGCACTTACAAGCTTGAAGCTGTATTTCTGTGAGGTTCCAAGACATCTGAAATTCAAAACTGCAATGTTCAGCCAGTGGGTCTGCATCCCTGTTCTTGTCAGAGGCTGTTTCTGGTATGGGCACTGTGGAAGAAGTGCCCACCTTTTTATCCCTTGAAAGGCCCTCAAGGCACCAAACCATTAAGTAGCTCCTCCCACATTTTTCCCGCTCTTTTCCGAGCTTGCTTGGTGAAGATTTTGAAAGTATAGAGAGATGGTTTTCTGTAGTGGGGATATTGCAACAATTGCTCACCTAACATGGAAGCACTTACTAACTAAAGAAAAATAGAAAGAACTCCTGTTAGGTGAACACCTGATGCTCAAATGCAATCCATCCCTAAATATTTTACCATGTACTTCCAGAGTTGTTGTGGGGATAGTGCAACAATTGCTCACCTAACATAGAAGCACTTACTAACTAAAGAAAAATAGAAAGAACTCCTGTTAGGTGAACACCTGATGCTCAAATGCAATCCATCCCTAAATAGTATACCATGTACTTCCAGAGTTGTTGTTTATTTCACAGAACTTCAAACTCAAAAGGTAAGCACTTATAACCATGAAGCTGTATTTCTATGAGGTTTCAAGACATCTGAAATTCAAAACTGCAATGTTCAGCCAGTTGGCCTGCATCACTGTTGTCATCCGAGGCCGTTCCTGCTATGGGCACTGTGGAAGAAGTGCTCGCCTTTTTATCCCTTGAAAGGCCCTCAAGGCACCAGACCATTAAGTAGCTCCTCCCACATTTTTCCCGCTCTTTCTGAGCTTGCTTGGTGAAGATTTTGAAAGTATAGAGAGATGGTTTTCTGTAGTGGGGATATTGCAACAATTGCTCACCTAACATGGAAGCACTTACTAACTAAAGAAAAATAGAAAGAACTCCTGTTAGGTGAACACCTGATGCTCAAATGCAATCCATCCCTAAATATTATACCATGTACTTCCAGAGTTGTTGTTTATTTCACAGAACTTCAAACTCAAAAGGTAAGCACTTACAAGCTTGAAGCTGTATTTCTATGAGGTTTCAAGACATCTGAAATTCAAAACTGCAATGTTCAGCCAAAGGGTCTGCATCCCTGTTCTTGTCTGAGGCTGTTCCTGGTATGGGCACTGTGGAAGAAGTTCTAGCCTTTTTATCCCTTGAAAGTCCCTGAAGGCACCAAACCATTAAGAAGCTCCTCCCACATTTTTCCCGCTCTTTTCTGAGCTTGCTTGGTGAAGATTTTGAAAGTATAGAGAGATGGTTTTCTGTAGTGGAGATATTGCAACAATTGCTCACCTAACATGGAAGCACTTACTAACTAAAGAAAAATAGAAATAACTCCTGTTAGGTGAGCACCTGATGTTCAAATGCAATCCATCCTAAATATTATAACATACACTTCCAAAATTGCTGTTTAGTTCACAGAACTTCAACCTCAAAAGGGAAGCACTTACACATATATAAAACGCAGGTGCCAACCTTGAAGCTGTATTTCTGTGAGGTTCCAAGACATCTGAAATTCAAAACTGCAATGTTCAGCCAGTGGGTGTGCATCCCTGTTCTTGTCTGAGGCTGTTCCTGTTATGGGCACTGTGGAAGAAGTGCTCGCCTTTTTATCCCTTGAAAGGCCCTGAAGGCACCAAAACATTAAGTAGCTCCTCCCACATTTTTCCCGCTCTAACATGGAAGCACTTACTAACTAAAGAAAAATAGAAAGAACTCCTGTTAGGTGAACACCTGATGATCAAATGCAATCCATCCCT
Source organism: Ambystoma mexicanum (assembly GCF_040938575.1). NCBI lineage: Eukaryota > Metazoa > Chordata > Amphibia > Caudata > Ambystomatidae > Ambystoma > Ambystoma mexicanum. The sequence goes on along the minus strand of NC_090941.1, from coordinate 1,142,530,005 downwards.
AAATAGTATACCATGTACTTCCAGAGTTGTTGTTTATTTTACAGAACTTCAAACTCAAAAGGTAAGCACTTATAACCATGAAGCTGTATTTCTATGAGGTTTCAAGACATCTGAAATTCAAAACTGCAATGTTCAGCCAAAGGGTCTGCATCCCTGTTCTTGTCAGAGGCTGTTTCTGGTATGGGCACTGTGGAATAAGTGCTCGCCTTTTTATCCCTTGAAAGGCCCTGAAGGCACCAAATCATTAAGTAGCTCCTCCCACATTTTTCCCGCTCTTTTCTGAGCTTGCTTGGTGAAGATTTTGAAAGTATAGAGAGATGGTTTTCTGTAGTGGGGATAGTGCAACAGTTGCTCACCTAACATGGAAGCACTTACTAACTAAAGAAAAATAGAAAGAACTCCTGTTAGGTGAGCACCTGATGCTCAAATGCAATTATTCTCTAAATATTATAACAGACACTTCCAGAGCTGTTGTTTAGTTAACAGAACTTCAACCTCAATAGGTAAGCACTTACAAGCTTGAAGCTGTATTTCTGTGAGGTTCCAAGACATCTGAAATTCAAAACTGCAATGTTCAGCCAGTGGGTCTGCATCCCTGTTCTTGTCTCAGGCTGTTCCTGTTATGGGCACTGTGGAAGAAGTGCTCGCCTTTTTATCCCTTGAAAGGCCCTGAAGGCACCAAAACATTAAGTAGCTCCTCCCACATTTTTCCCGCTCTTTTCTGAGCTTGATTGGTGAAGATTTTGAAAGTATAGAGAGATGGTTTTCTGTAGTGGGGATATTGCAACAATTGCTCACCTAACATGGAAGCACTTACTAACTAAAGAAAAATAGAAAGAACTCCTGTTAGGTGAGCATCTGATGCTCAAATGCAATTATTCTCTAAATATTATAACATACACTTCCAGAGCTGTTGTTTAGTTAACAGAGTTGTTGTTTATTTCACAGAACTTCAAACTCAAAAGGTAAGCACTTACAAGCTTGAAGCTGTATTTCTATGAGGTTTCAAGGCATCTGAAATTCAAAACTGCAATGTTCAGCCAAAGGGTCTGCATCCCTGTTCTTGTCAGAGGCTGTTTCTGGTATGGGCACTGTGGAAGAAGTGCCCACCTTTTTATCCCTTGAAAGGCCCTCAAGGCACCAAACCATTAAGTAGCTCCTCCCACATTTTTCCCGCTCTTTTCCGAGCTTGCTTGGTGAAGATTTTGAAAGTATAGAGAGATGGTTTTCTGTAGTGGGGATAGTGCAACAATTGCTCACCTAACATAGAAGCACTTACTAACTAAAGAAAAATAGAAAGAAGTCCTGTTAGGTGAACACCTGATGCTCAAATGCAATCCATCCCTAAATAGTATACCATGTACTTCCAGAGTTGTTGTTTATTTCACAGAACTTCAAACTCAAAAGGTAAGCACTTATAACCATGAAGCTGTATTTCTATGAGGTTTCAAGACATCTGAAATTCAAAACTGCAATGATCAGCCAGTTGGCCTGCATCACTGTTGTCATCCGAGGCTGTTCCTGCTATGGGCACTGTGGAGAAGGGCCCACCTTTTTATCCCTTGAAAGGCCCTCAAGGCACCAGACCATTAAGTAGCTCCTCCCACATTTTTCCCGCTCTTTTCTGAGGTTGCTTGGTGAAGATTTTGAAAGTATAGAGAGATGGTTTTCTGTAGTGGGGATATTGCAACAATTGCTCACCTAACATGGAAGCACTTACTAACTAAAGAAAAATAGAAAGAACTCCTGTTAGGTGAACACCTGATGCTCAAATGCAATCCATCCCTAAATATTATACCATGTACTTCCAGAGTTGTTGTTTATTTCACAGAACTTCAAACTCAAAAGGTAAGCACTTACAAGCTTGAAGCTGTATTTCTATGAGGTTTCAAGGCATCTGAAATTCAAAACTGCAATGTTCAGCCAAAGGGTCTGCATCCCTGTTCTTGTCAGAGGCTGTTTCTGGTATGGGCACTGTGGAATAAGTGCTCGCCTTTTTATCCCTTGAAAGGCCCTGAAGGCACCAAATCATTAAGTAGCTCCTCCCACATTTTTCCCGCTCTTTTCTGAGCTTGCTTGGTGAAGATTTTGAAAGTATAGAGAGATGGTTTTCTGTAGTGGGGATAGTGCAACAGTTGCTCACCTAACATAGAAGCACTTACTAACTAAAGAAAAATAGAAAGAACTCCTGTTAGGTGAACACCTGATGATCAAATGCAATCCATCCTAAATATTATAACATACACTTCCAAAGTTGCTGTTTAGTTCACAGAACTTCAACCTCAAAAGGTAAGCACTTATAACCATGAAGCTGTATTTCTATGAGGTTTCAAGACATCTGAAATTCAAAACTGCAATGTTCAGCCACTGGGTCTGCATCCCTGTTCTTGTCTGAGGCTGTTACTGTTATGGGCACTGTGGAAGAAGTGCTCGCCTTTTTATCCCTTGAAAGGCCCTGAAGGCACCAAACCATTAAGTAGCTCCTCCCACATTTTTCCCGCTCTTTTCTGAGCTTGCTTGGTGAAGATTTTGAAAGTATAGAGAGATGGTTTTCTGTAGTGGAGATATTGCAACAATTGCTCACCTAACATGGAAGCACTTACTAACTAAAGAAAAATAGAAAGAACTCCTGTTAGGTGAGCACCTGATGTTCAAATGCAATCCATCCTAAATATTATAACATACACTTCCAAAGTTGCTGTTTAGTTCACAGAACTTCAACCTCAAAAGGTAAGCACTTATAACCATGAAGCTGTATTTCTATGAGGTTTCAAGACATCTGAAATTCAAAACTGCAATGTTCAGCCAATGGGTCTGCATCCCTGTTCTTGTCTGAGGCTGTTCCTGTTATGGGCACTGTGGAAGAAGTGCTCGCCTTTTTATCCCTTGAAAGGCCCTGAAGGCACCAAACCATTAAGTAGCTCCTCCCACATTTTTCCCGCTCTTTTCTGAGCTTGCTTGGTGAAGATTTTGAAAGTATAGAGAGATGGTTTTCTGTAGTGGAGATATTGCAACAATTGCTCACCTAACATGGAAGCACTTACTAACTAAAGAAAAATAGAAATAACTCCTGTTAGGTGAGCACCTGATGTTCAAATGCAATCCATCCTAAATATTATAACATACACTTCCAAAATTGCTGTTTAGTTCACAGAACTTCAACCTCAAAAGGGAAGCACTTACACATATATAAAACGCAGGTGCCAACCTTAAAGCTGTATTTCTGTGAGGGTCCAAGACATCTGAAATTCAAAACTGCAATGTTCAGCCAGTGGGTCTGCATCCCTGTTCTTGTCTGAGGCTGTTCCTGTTATGGGCACTGTGGAAGAAGTGCTCGCCTTTTTATCCCTTGAAAGGCCCTGAAGGCACCAAAACATTAAGTAGCTCCTCCCACATTTTTCCCGCTCTTTTCTGAGCTTGATTGGTGAAGATTTTGAAAGTATAGAGAGATGGTTTTCTGTAGTGGAGATATTGCAACAATTGCTCACCTAACATGGAAGCACTTACTAACTAAAGAAAAATAGAAAGAACTCCTGTTAGGTGAGCACCTGATGCTCAAATGCAATTATTCTCTAAATATTATAACATACACTTCCAGAGCTGTTGTTTAGTTAACAGAGTTGTTGTTTATTTCACAGAACTTCAAACTCAAAAGGTAAGCACTTACAAGCTTGAAGCTGTATTTCTATGAGGTTTCAAGGCATCTGAAATTCAAAACTGCAATGTTCAGCCAAAGGGTCTGCATCCCTGTTCTTGTCAGAGGCTGTTTCTGGTATGGGCACTGTGGAAGAAGTGCCCACCTTTTTATCCCTTGAAAGGCCCTCAAGGCACCAAACCATTAAGTAGCTCCTCCCACATTTTTCCCCCTCTTTTCCAAGCTTGCTTGGTGAAGATTTTGAAAGTATAGAGAGATGGTTTTCTGTAGTGGGGATAGTGCAACAATTGCTCACCTAACATAGAAGCACTTACTAACTAAAGAAAAATAGAAAGAACTCCTGTTAGGTGAACACCTGATGCTCAAATGCAATCCATCCCTAAATAGTATACCACGTACTTCCAGAGTTGTTGTTTATTTCACAGAACTTCAAACTCAAAAGGTAAGCACTTATAACCATGAAGCTGTATTTCTATGAGGTTTCAAGACATCTGAAATTCAAAACTGCAATGTTCAGCCAGTTGGCCTGCATCACTGTTGTCATCCGAGGCCGTTCCTGCTATGGGCACTGTGGAGAAGGGCCCACCTTTTTATCCCTTGAAAGGCCCTCAAGGCACCAGACCATTAAGTAGCTCCTCCCACATTTTCCCCGCTCTTTTCTGAGGTTGCTTGGTGAAGATTTTGAAAGTATAGAGAGATGGTTTTCTGTAGTGGGGATATTGCAACAATTGCTCACCTAACATGGAAGCACTTACTAACTAAAGAAAAATAGAAAGAACTCCTGTTAGGTGAACACCTGATGCTCAAATGCAATCCATCCCTAAATATTATACCATGTACTTCCAGAGTTGTTGTTTATTTCACAGAACTTCAAACTCAAAAGGTAAGCACTTACAAGCTTGAAGCTGTATTTCTATGAGGTTTCAAGGCATCTGAAATTCCAAACTGCAATGTTCAGCCAAAGGGTCTGCATCCCTGTTCTTGTCAGAGGCTGTTTCTGGTATGGGCACTGTGGAATAAGTGCTCGCCTTTTTATCCCTTGAAAGGCCCTCAAGGCACCAAACCATTAAGTAGCTCCTCCCACATTTTTCCCGCTCTTTTCTGAGCTTGCTTGGTGAAGATTTTGAAAGTATAGAGAGATGGTTTTCTGTAGTGGGGATATTGCAACAATTGCTCACCTAACATGGAAGCACTTACTAACTAAAGAAAATAGAAAGAACTCCTGTTAGGTGAGCACCTGATGTTCAAATGCAATCCATCCTAAATATTATAACATACACTTCCAAAGTTGCTGTTTAGTTCACAGAACTTCAACCTCAAAAGGTAAGCACTTATAACCATGAAGCTGTATTTCTATGAGGTTTCAAGACATCTGAAATTCAAAACTGCAATGTTCAGCCAATGGGTCTGCATCCCTGTTCTTGTCTGAGGCTGTTCCTGTTATGGGCACTGTGGAAGAAGTGCTCGCCTTTTTATCCCTTGAAAGGCCCTGAAGGCACCAAACCATTAAGTAGCTCCTCCCACATTTTTCCCGCTCTTTCTGAGCTTGCTTGGTGAAGATTTTGAAAGTATAGAGAGATGGTTTTCTGTAGTGGGGATATTGCAACAATTGCTCACCTAACATGGAAGCACTTACTAACTAAAGAAAAATAGAAAGAACTCCTGTTAGGTGAACACCTGATGTTCAAATGCAACCCATCCCTAAATATTATACCATGTACTTCCAGAGTTGTTGTTTATTTCACAGAACTTCAAACTCAAAAGGTAAGCACTTACAACCATGAAGCTGTATTTCTATGAGGTTTCAAGATATCTGAAATTCAAAACTGCAATGTTCAGCCAGTTGGCCTGCATCACTGTTCTCATCCGAGGCCGTTCCTGCTATGGGCACTGTGGAAGAAGTGCCCACCTTTTTATTCCTTGAAAGGCACTCAAGGCACCAAACCATTAAGTAGCTCCTCCCACATTTTTCCCGCTCTTTTCTGAGCTTGCTTGGTGAAGATTTTGAAAGTATAGAGAGATGGTTTTCTGTAGTAGAGATATTGCAACAATTGCTCACCTAACATGGAAGCACTTACTAACTAAAGAAAAATAGAAAGAACTCCTGTTAGTTGAGCACCTGATGCTCAAATGCAATTATTCTCTAAATATTATAACATACACTTCCAGAGCTGTTGTTTAGTTAACAGAACTTCAACCTCAATAGGTAAGCACTTACAAGCTTGAAGCTGTATTTCTATGAGGTTTCAAGACATCTGAAATTCAAAACTGCAATGTTCAGCCAGTTGACCTGCATCACTGTTCTCATCCGAGGCCGTTCCTGCTATGGGCACTGTGGAAGAAGTGCCCACCTTTTTATCCCTTGAAAGGCCCTCAAGGCACCAAACCATTAAGTAGCTCCTCCCACATTTTTCCCGCTCTTTTCTGAGCTTGCTTGGTGAAGATTTTGAAAGTATAGAGAGATGGTTTTCTGTAGTGGGGATATTGCAACAATTGCTCAACTAACATGGAAGCACTTACTAACTAAAGAAAAATAGAAAGAACTCCTGTTAGGTGAGCACCTGATGTTCAAATGCAATCCATCCTAAATATTATAACATACACTTCCAAAGTTGCTGTTTAGTTCACAGAACTTCAACCTCAAAAGGTAAGCACTTATAACCATGAAGCTGTATTTCTATGAGGTTTCAAGACATCTGAAATTCAAAACTGCAATGTTCAGCCAATGGGTCTGCATCCCTGTTCTTGTCTGAGGCTGTTCCTGTTATGGGCACTGTGGAAGAAGTGCTCGCCTTTTTATCCCTTGAAAGGCCCTGAAGGCACCAAACCATTAAGTAGCTCCTCCCACATTTTTCCCGCTCTTTCTGAGCTTGCTTGGTGAAGATTTTGAAAGTATAGAGAGATGGTTTTCTGTAGTGGGGATATTGCAACAATTGCTCACCTAACATGGAATCACTTACTAACTAAAGAAAAATAGAAAGAACTCCTGTTAGGTGAACACCTGATGCTCAAATGTAATCCATCCCTAAATATTATACCATGTACTTCCAGAGTTGTTGTTTATTTCACAGAACTTCAAACTCAAAAGGTAAGCACTTACAAGCTTGATGCTGTATTTCTATGAGGTTTCAAGACATCTGAAATTCAAAACTGCAATGTTCAGCCAAAGGGTCTGCATCCCTGTTCTTGTCAGAGGCTGTTTCTGGTATGGGCACTGTGGAATAAGTGCTCGCCTTTTTATCCCTTGAAAGGCCCTGAAGGCACCAAACCATTAAGTAGCTCCTCCCACATTTTTCCCGCTCTTTTCTGAGCTTGCTTGGTGAAGATTTTGAAAGTATAGAGAGATGGTTTTCTGTAGTGGGGATATTGCAACAATTGCTCACCTAACATGGAAGCACTTACTAACTAAAGAAAAATAGAAAGAACTCCTGTTAGGTGAACACCTAATGCTCAAATGCAATCCATCCCTAAATATTATACCATGTACTTTCAGAGTTGTTGTTTATTTCACAGAACTTCAAACTCAAAAGGTAAGCACTTACAAGCTTGAAGCTGTATTTCTATGAGGTTTCAAGACATCTGAAATTCAAAACTGCAATGTTCAGCCAAAGGGTCTGCATCCCTGTTCTTGTCTGAGGCTGTTCCTGGTATGGGCACTGTGGAAGAAGTGCTCGCCTTTTTATCCCTTGAAAGGCCCTGAAGGCACCAAACCATTAAGTAGCTCCTCCCACATTTTTCCCGCTCTTTTCTGAGCTTGCTTGGTGAAGATTTGGAAAGTATAGAGAGATGGTTTTCTGTAGTGGGGATATTGCAACAATTGCTCACCTAACATGGAAGCACTTACTAACTAAAGAAAAATAGAAAGAACTCCTGTTAGGTGAACACCTAATGCTCAAATGCAATCCATCCCTAAATATTATACCATGTACTTCCAGAGTTGTTGTTTATTTCACAGAACTTCAAACTCAAAAGGTAAGCACTTACAAGCTTGAAGCTGTATTTCTATGAGGTTTCAAGATATCTGAAATTCAAAACTGCAATGTTCAACCAGTTGGCCTGCATCACTGTTCTCATCCGAGGCCGTTCCTGCTATGGGCACTGTGGAAGAAGTGCCCACCTTTTTATGCCTTGAAAGGCACTCAAGGCACCAAACCATTAAGTAGCTCCTCCCACATTTTTCCCGCTCTTTTCCGAGCTTGCTTGGTGAAGATTTTGAAAGTATAGAGAGATGGTTTTCTGTAGTGGGGATAGTGCAACAATTGCTCACCTAACATAGAAGCACTTACTAACTAAAGAAAAATAGAAAGAACTCCTGTTAGGTGAACACCTGATGATCAAATGCAATCCATCCCTAAATAGTATACCATGTACTTCCAGAGTTGTTGTTTATTTTACAGAACTTCAAACTCAAAAGGTAAGCACTTATAACCATGAAGCTGTATTTCTATGAGGTTTCAAGACATCTGAAATTCAAAACTGCAATGTTCAGCCAGTTGGCCTGCATCACTGTTCTCATCCGAGGCCGTTCCTGCTATGGGCACTGTGGAAGAAGTGCCCACCTTTTTATGCCTTGAAAGGCACTCAAGGCACCAAACCATTAAGTAGCTCCTCCCATATTTTTCCCGCTCTTTTCTGAGCTTGCTTGGTGAAGATTTTGAAAGTATAGAGAGATGGTTTTCTGTAGTGGAGATATTGCAACAATTGCTCACCTAACATGGAAGCACTTACTAACTAAAGAAAAATAGAAAGAACTCCTGTTAGGTGAACACCTGATGCTCAAATGCAATCCATCCCTAAATATTATACCATGTACTTCCAGAGTTGTTGTTTATTTCACAGAACTTCAAACTCAAAAGGTAAGCACTTACAAGCTTGAAGCTGTATTTCTATGAGGTTTCAAGGCATCTGAAATTCAAAACTGCAATGTTCAGCCAAAGGGTCTGCATCCCTGTTCTTGTCAGAGGCTGTTTCTGGTATGGGCACTGTGGAATAAGTGCTCGCCTTTTTATCCCTTGAAAGGCCCTGAAGGCACCAAACCATTAAGTAGCTCCTCCCACATTTTTCCCGCTCTTTTCTGAGCTTGCTTGGTGAAGATTTTGAAAGTATAGAGAGATGGTTTTCTGTAGTGGGGATATTGCAACAATTGCTCACCTAACATGGAAGCACTTACTAACTAAAGAAAAATAGAAAGAACTCCTGTTAGGTGAACACCTGATGCTCAAATGCAATCCATCCCTAAATATTTTACCATGTACTTCCAGAGTTGTTGTTTATTTCACAGAACTTCAAACTCAAAAGGTAAGCACTTACAAGCTTGAAGCTGTATTTCTATGAGGTTTCAAGGCATCTGAAATTCAAAACTGCAATGTTCAGCCAAAGGGTCTGCATCCCTGTTCTTGTCGAGGCTGTTCCTGGTATGGGCACTGTGGAAGAAGTTCTAGCCTTTTTATCCCTTGAAAGTCCCTGAAGGCACCAAACCATTAAGAAGCTCCTCCCACATTTTTCCCGCTCTTTTCTGAGCTTGCTTGGTGAAGATTTTGAAAGTATAGAGAGATGGTTTTCTGTAGTGGAGATATTGCAACAATTGCTCACCTAACATGGAAGCACTTACTAACTAAAGAAAAATAGAAAGAACTCCTGTTAGGTGAGCACCTGATGTTCAAATGCAATCCACCCTAAATATTATAACATACACTTCCAAAATTGCTGTTTAGTTCACAGAACTTCAACCTCAAAAGGGAAGCACTTACACATATATAAAACGCAGGTGCCAACCTTGAAGCTGTATTTCTGTGAGGTTCCAAGACATCTGAAATTCAAAACTGCAATGTTCAGGCAGTGGGTCTGCATCCCTGTTCTTGTCTGAGGCTGGTATGGGCACTGTGGAATAAGTGCTAGCCTTTTTATCACTTGAAAGGCCCTGAAGGCACCAAACCATTAAGTAGCTCCTCCCACATTTTTCCCGCTCTTTTCTGAGCTTGCTTGGTGAAGATTTTGAAAGTATAGAGGGATGGTTTTCTGTAGTGGAGATATTGCAACAATTGCTCACCTAACATGGAAGCACTTACTAACTAAAGAAAAATAGAAAGAACTCCTGTTAGGTGAGCACCTGATGCTCAAATGCAATTATTCTCTAAATATTATAACATACACTTCCAGAGCTGTTGTTTAGTTAACAGAACTTCAACCTCAATAGGTAAGCACTTACAAGCTTGAAGCTGTATTTCTATGAGGTTTCAAGACATCTGAAATTCAAAACTGCAATGTTCAGCCAGTTGGCCTGCATCACTGTTCTCATCCGAGGCCGTTCCTGCTATGGGCACTGTGGAAGAAGTGCCCACCTTTTTATCCCTTGAAAGGCCCTCAAGGCACCAAACCATTAAGTAGCTCCTCCCACATTTTTCCCGCTCTTTTCTGAGCTTGCTTGGTGAAGATTTTGAAAGTATAGAGAGATGGTTTTCTGTAGTGGGGATATTGCAACAATTGCTCACCTAACATGGAAGCACTTACTAACTAAAGAAAAATAGAAAGAACTCCTGTTAGGTGAGCACCTGATGTTCAAATGCAATCCATCCTAAATATTATAACATACACTTCCAAAGTTGCTGTTTAGTTCACAGAACTTCAACCTCAAAAGGTAAGCACTTATAACCATGAAGCTGTATTTCTATGAGGTTTCAAGACATCTGAAATTCAAAACTGCAATGTTCAGCCAATGGGTCTGCATCCCTGTTCTTGTCTGAGGCTGTTACTGTTATGGGCACTGTGGAAGAAGTGCTCGCCTTTTTATCCCTTGAAAGGCCCTGAAGGCACCAAACCATTAAGTAGCTCCTCCCACATTTTTCCCGCTCTTTTCTGAGCTTGCTTGGTGAAGATTTTGAAAGTATAGAGAGATGGTTTTCTGTAGTGGGGATATTGCAACAATTGCTCACCTAACATGGAAGCACTTACTAACTAAAGAAAAATAGAAAGAACTCCTGTTAGGTGAGCACCTGATGCTCAAATGCAATTATTCTCTAAATATTATAACATACACTTCCAGAGCTGTTGTTTAGTTAACAGAACTTCAACCTCAATAGGTAAGCACTTACAAGCTTGAAGCTGTATTTCTGTGAGGTTCCAAGACATCTGAAATTCAAAACTGCAATGTTCAGCCAGTGGGTCTGCATCCCTGTTCTTGTCAGAGGCTGTTTCTGGTATGGGCACTGTGGAAGAAGTGCCCACCTTTTTATCCCTTGAAAGGCCCTCAAGGCACCAAACCATTAAGTAGCTCCTCCCACATTTTTCCCGCTCTTTTCCGAGCTTGCTTGGTGAAGATTTTGAAAGTATAGAGAGATGGTTTTCTGTAGTGGGGATATTGCAACAATTGCTCACCTAACATGGAAGCACTTACTAACTAAAGAAAAATAGAAAGAACTCCTGTTAGGTGAACACCTGATGCTCAAATGCAATCCATCCCTAAATATTTTACCATGTACTTCCAGAGTTGTTGTGGGGATAGTGCAACAATTGCTCACCTAACATAGAAGCACTTACTAACTAAAGAAAAATAGAAAGAACTCCTGTTAGGTGAACACCTGATGCTCAAATGCAATCCATCCCTAAATAGTATACCATGTACTTCCAGAGTTGTTGTTTATTTCACAGAACTTCAAACTCAAAAGGTAAGCACTTATAACCATGAAGCTGTATTTCTATGAGGTTTCAAGACATCTGAAATTCAAAACTGCAATGTTCAGCCAGTTGGCCTGCATCACTGTTGTCATCCGAGGCCGTTCCTGCTATGGGCATTGTGGAAGAAGTGCTCGCCTTTTTATCCCTTGAAAGGCCCTCAAGGCACCAGACCATTAAGTAGCTCCTCCCACATTTTTCCCGCTCTTTCTGAGCTTGCTTGGTGAAGATTTTGAAAGTATAGAGAGATGGTTTTCTGTAGTGGGGATATTGCAACAATTGCTCACCTAACATGGAAGCACTTACTAACTAAAGAAAAATAGAAAGAACTCCTGTTAGGTGAACACCTGATGCTCAAATGCAATCCATCCCTAAATATTATACCATGTACTTCCAGAGTTGTTGTTTATTTCACAGAACTTCAAACTCAAAAGGTAAGCACTTACAAGCTTGAAGCTGTATTTCTATGAGGTTTCAAGACATCTGAAATTCAAAACTGCAATGTTCAGCCAAAGGGTCTGCATCCCTGTTCTTGTCTGAGGCTGTTCCTGGTATGGGCACTGTGGAAGAAGTTCTAGCCTTTTTATCCCTTGAAAGTCCCTGAAGGCACCAAACCATTAAGAAGCTCCTCCCACATTTTTCCCGCTCTTTTCTGAGCTTGCTTGGTGAAGATTTTGAAAGTATAGAGAGATGGTTTTCTGTAGTGGAGATATTGCAACAATTGCTCACCTAACATGGAAGCACTTACTAACTAAAGAAAAATAGAAATAACTCCTGTTAGGTGAGCACCTGATGTTCAAATGCAATCCATCCTAAATATTATAACATACACTTCCAAAATTGCTGTTTAGTTCACAGAACTTCAACCTCAAAAGGGAAGCACTTACACATATATAAAACGCAGGTGCCAACCTTGAAGCTGTATTTCTGTGAGGTTCCAAGACATCTGAAATTCAAAACTGCAATGTTCAGCCAGTGGGTGTGCATCCCTGTTCTTGTCTGAGGCTGTTCCTGTTATGGGCACTGTGGAAGAAGTGCTCGCCTTTTTATCCCTTGAAAGGCCCTGAAGGCACCAAAACATTAAGTAGCTCCTCCCACATTTTTCCCGCTCTAACATGGAAGCACTTACTAACTAAAGAAAAATAGAAAGAACTCCTGTTAGGTGAACACCTGATGCTCAAATGTAATCCATCCCTAAATATTATACCATGTACGTCCAGAGTTGTTGTTTATTTCACAGAACTTCAAACTCAAAAGGTAAGCACTTACAAGCTTGAAGCTGTATTTCTATGAGGTTTCAAGACATCTGAAATTCAAAACTGCAATGTTCAGCCAAAGGGTCTGCATCCCTGTTCTTGTCTGAGGCTGTTCCTGGTATGGGCACTGTGGAAGAAGTTCTAGCCTTTTTATCCCTTGAAAGTCCCTGAAGGCACCAAACCATTAAGAAGCTCCTCCCACATTTTTCCCGCTCTTTTCTGAGCTTGCTTGGTGAAGATTTTGAAAGTATAGAGAGATGGTTTTCTGTAGTGGAGATATTGCAACAATTGCTCACCTAACATGGAAGCACTTACTAACTAAAGAAAAATAGAAATAACTCCTGTTAGGTGAGCACCTGATGTTCAAATGCAATCCATCCTAAATATTATAACATACACTTCCAAAATTGCTGTTTAGTTCACAGAACTTCAACCTCAAAAGGGAAGCACTTACACATATATAAAACGCAGGTGCCAACCTTGAAGCTGTATTTCTGTGAGGTTCCAAGACATCTGAAATTCAAAACTGCAATGTTCAGCCAGTGGGTGTGCATCCCTGTTCTTGTCTGAGGCTGTTCCTGTTATGGGCACTGTGGAAGAAGTGCTCGCCTTTTTATCCCTTGAAAGGCCCTGAAGGCACCAAAACATTAAGTAGCTCCTCCCACATTTTTTCCCGCTCTTTTCTGAGCTTGATTGGTGAAGATTTTGAAAGTATAGAGAGATGGTTTTCTGTAGTGGGGATATTGCAACAATTGCTCACCTAACATGGAAGCACTTACTAACTAAAGAAAAATAGAAAGAACTCCTGTTAGGTGAGCACCTGATGCTCAAATGCAATTATTCTCTAAATATTATAACAGACACTTCCAGAGCTGTTGTTTAGTTAACAGAACTTCAACCTCAATAGGTAAGCACTTACAAGCTTGAAGCTGTATTTCTGTGAGGTTCCAAGACATCTGAAATTCAAAACTGCAATGTTCAGCCAGTGGGTCTGCATCCTTGTTCTTGTCTCAGGCTGTTCCTGTTATGGGCACTGTGGAAGAAGTGCTCGCCTTTTTATCCCTTGAAAGGCCCTGAAGGCACCAAAACATTAAGTAGCTCCTCCCACATTTTTCCCGCTCTTTTCTGAGCTTGATTGGTGAAGATTTTGAAAGTATAGAGAGATGGTTTTCTGTAGTGGGGATATTGCAACAATTGCTCACCTAACATGGAAGCACTTACTAACTAAAGAAAAATAGAAAGAACTCCTGTTAGGTGAACACCTGATGCTCAAATGCAATCCATCCCTAAATATTATACCATGTACTTCCAGAGTTGTTGTTTATTTCACAGAACTTCAAACTCAAAAGGTAAGCACTTACAAGCTTGAAGCTGTATTTCTATGAGGTTTCAAGGCATCTGAAATTCAAAACTGCAATGTTCAGCCAAAGGGTCTGCATCCCTGTTCTTGTCAGAGGCTGTTTCTGGTATGGGCACTGTGGAATAAGTGCTCGCCTTTTTATCCCTTGAAAGGCCCTGAAGGCACCAAATCATTAAGTAGCTCCTCCCACATTTTTCCCGCTCTTTTCTGAGCTTGCTTGGTGAAGATTTTGAAAGTATAGAGAGATGGTTTTCTGTAGTGGGGATAGTGCAACAGTTGCTCACCTAACATAGAAGCACTTACTAACTAAAGAAAAATAGAAAGAACTCCTGTTAGGTGAACACCTGATGATCAAATGCAATCCATCCTAAATATTATAACATACACTTCCAAAGTTGCTGTTTAGTTCACAGAACTTCAACCTCAAAAGGTAAGCACTTATAACCATGAAGCTGTATTTCTATGAGGTTTCAAGACATCTGAAATTCAAAACTGCAATGTTCAGCCACTGGGTCTGCATCCCTGTTCTTGTCTGAGGCTGTTACTGTTATGGGCACTGTGGAAGAAGTGCTCGCCTTTTTATCCCTTGAAAGGCCCTGAAGGCACCAAACCATTAAGTAGCTCCTCCCACATTTTTCCCGCTCTTTTCTGAGCTTGCTTGGTGAAGATTTTGAAAGTATAGAGAGATGGTTTTCTGTAGTGGAGATATTGCAACAATTGCTCACCTAACATGGAAGCACTTACTAACTAAAGAAAAATAGAAAGAACTCCTGTTAGGTGAGCACCTGATGTTCAAATGCAATCCATCCTAAATATTATAACATACACTTCCAAAGTTGCTGTTTAGTTCACAGAACTTCAACCTCAAAAGGTAAGCACTTATAACCATGAAGCTGTATTTCTATGAGGTTTCAAGACATCTGAAATTCAAAACTGCAATGTTCAGCCAATGGGTCTGCATCCCTGTTCTTGTCTGAGGCTGTTCCTGTTATGGGCACTGTGGAAGAAGTGCTCGCCTTTTTATCCCTTGAAAGGCCCTGAAGGCACCAAACCATTAAGTAGCTCCTCCCACATTTTTCCCGCTCTTTTCTGAGCTTGCTTGGTGAAGATTTTGAAAGTATAGAGAGATGGTTTTCTGTAGTGGAGATATTGCAACAATTGCTCACCTAACATGGAAGCACTTACTAACTAAAGAAAAATAGAAATAACTCCTGTTAGGTGAGCACCTGATGTTCAAATGCAATCCATCCTAAATATTATAACATACACTTCCAAAATTGCTGTTTAGTTCACAGAACTTCAACCTCAAAAGGGAAGCACTTACACATATATAAAACGCAGGTGCCAACCTTAAAGCTGTATTTCTGTGAGGTTCCAAGACATCTGAAATTCAAAACTGCAATGTTCAGCCAGTGGGTCTGCATCCCTGTTCTTGTCTGAGGCTGTTCCTGTTATGGGCACTGTGGAAGAAGTGCTCGCCTTTTTATCCCTTGAAAGGCCCTGAAGGCACCAAAACATTAAGTAGCTCCTCCCACATTTTTCCCGCTCTTTTCTGAGCTTGATTGGTGAAGATTTTGAAAGTATAGAGAGATGGTTTTCTGTAGTGGAGATATTGCAACAATTGCTCACCTAACATGGAAGCACTTACTAACTAAAGAAAAATAGAAAGAACTCCTGTTAGGTGAGCACCTGATGCTCAAATGCAATTATTCTCTAAATATTATAACATACACTTCCAGAGCTGTTGTTTAGTTAACAGAGTTGTTGTTTATTTCACAGAACTTCAAACTCAAAAGGTAAGCACTTACAAGCTTGAAGCTGTATTTCTATGAGGTTTCAAGGCATCTGAAATTCAAAACTGCAATGTTCAGCCAAAGGGTCTGCATCCCTGTTCTTGTCAGAGGCTGTTTCTGGTATGGGCACTGTGGAAGAAGTGCCCACCTTTTTATCCCTTGAAAGGCCCTCAAGGCACCAAACCATTAAGTAGCTCCTCCCACATTGTTCCCGCTCTTTTCCAAGCTTGCTTGGTGAAGATTTTGAAAGTATAGAGAGATGGTTTTCTGTAGTGGGGATAGTGCAACAATTGCTCACCTAACATAGAAGCACTTACTAACTAAAGAAAAATAGAAAGAACTCCTGTTAGGTGAACACCTGATGCTCAAATGCAATCCATCCCTAAATAGTATACCACGTACTTCCAGAGTTGTTGTTTATTTCACAGAACTTCAAACTCAAAAGGTAAGCACTTATAACCATGAAGCTGTATTTCTATGAGGTTTCAAGACATCTGAAATTCAAAACTGCAATGTTCAGCCAGTTGGCCTGCATCACTGTTGTCATCCGAGGCCGTTCCTGCTATGGGCACTGTGGAGAAGGGCCCACCTTTTTATCCCTTGAAAGGCCCTCAAGGCACCAGACCATTAAGTAGCTCCTCCCACATTTTCCCCGCTCTTTTCTGAGGTTGCTTGGTGAAGATTTTGAAAGTATAGAGAGATGGTTTTCTGTAGTGGGGATATTGCAACAATTGCTCACCTAACATGGAAGCACTTACTAACTAAAGAAAAATAGAAAGAACTCCTGTTAGGTGAACACCTGATGCTCAAATGCAATCCATCCCTAAATATTATACCATGTACTTCCAGAGTTGTTGTTTATTTCACAGAACTTCAAACTCAAAAGGTAAGCACTTACAAGCTTGAAGCTGTATTTCTATGAGGTTTCAAGGCATCTGAAATTCCAAACTGCAATGTTCAGCCAAAGGGTCTGCATCCCTGTTCTTGTCAGAGGCTGTTTCTGGTATGGGCACTGTGGAATAAGTGCTCGCCTTTTTATCCCTTGAAAGGCCCTGAAGGCACCAAACCATTAAGTAGCTCCTCCCACATTTTTCCCGCTCTTTTCTGAGCTTGCTTGGTGAAGATTTTGAAAGTATAGAGAGATGGTTTTCTGTAGTGGGGATATTGCAACAATTGCTCACCTAACATGGAAGCACTTACTAACTAAAGAAAAATAGAAAGAACTCCTGTTAGGTGATCACCTAATGCTCAAATGCAATCCATCCCTAAATATTATACCATGTACTTCCAGAGTTGTTGTTTATTTCACAGAACTTCAAACTCAAAAGGTAAGCACTTACAACCATGAAGCTGTATTTCTATGAGGTTTCAAGATATCTGAAATTCAAAACTGCAATGTTCAGCCAGTTGGCCTGCATCACTGTTCTCATCCGAGGCCGTTCCTGCTATGGGCACTGTGGAAGAAGTGCCCACCTTTTTATGCCTTGAAAGGCACTCAAGGCACCAAACCATTAAGTAGCTCCTCCCACATTTTTCCCGCTCTTTTCTGAGCTTGCTTGGTGAAGATTTTGAAAGTATAGAGAGATGGTTTTCTGTAGTAGAGATATTGCAACAATTGCTCACCTAACATGGAAGCACTTACTAACTAAAGAAAAATAGAAAGAACTCCTGTTAGGTGAGCACCTGATGCTCAAATGCAATTATTCTCTAAATATTATAACATACACTTCCAGAGCTGTTGTTTAGTTAACAGAACTTCAACCTCAATAGGTAAGCACTTACAAGCTTGAAGCTGTATTTCTATGAGGTTTCAAGACATCTGAAATTCAAAACTGCAATGTTCAGCAAGTTGGCCTGCATCACTGTTCTCATCCGAGGCCATTCCTGCTATGGGCACTGTGGAAGAAGTGCCCACCTTTTTATCCCTTGAAAGGCCCTCAAGGCACCAAACCATTAAGTAGCTCCTCCCACATTTTTCCCGCTCTTTTCTGAGCGTGCTTGCTGAAGATTTTGAAAGTATAGAGAGATGGTTTTCTGTAGTGGGGATATTGCAACAATTGCTCACCTAACATGGAAGCACTTACTAACTAAAGAAAAATAGAAAGAACTCCTGTTAGGTGAGCACCTGATGTTCAAATGCAATCCATCCTAAATATTATAACATACACTTCCAAAGTTGCTGTTTAGTTCACAGAACTTCAACCTCAAAAGGTAAGCACTTATAACCATGAAGCTGTATTTCTATGAGGTTTCAAGACATCTGAAATTCAAAACTGCAATGTTCAGCCAAAGGGTCTGCATCCCTGTTCTTGTCTGAGGCTGTTCCTGGTATGGGCACTGTGGAAGAAGTTCTAGCCTTTTTATCCCTTGAAAGTCCCTGAAGGCACCAAACCATTAAGAAGCTCCTCCCACATTTTTCCTGCTCTTTTCTGAGCTTGCTTGGTGAAGATTTTGAAAGTATAGAGAGATGGTTTTCTGTAGTGGAGATATTGCAACAATTGCTCACCTAACATGGAAGCACTTACTAACTAAAGAAAAATAGAAATAACTCCTGTTAGGTGAGCACCTGATGTTCAAATGCAATCCATCCTAAATATTATAACATACACTTCCAAAATTGCTGTTTAGTTCACAGAACTTCAACCTCAAAAGGGAAGCACTTACACATATATAAAACGCAGGTGCCAACCTTGAAGCTGTATTTCTGTGAGGTTCCAAGACATCTGAAATTCAAAACTGCAATGTTCAGCCATTGGGTCTGCATCCCTGTTCTTGTCTGAGGCTGTTCCTGTTATGGGCACTGTGGAAGAAGTGCTCGCCTTTTTATCCCTTGAAAGGCCCTGAAGGCACCAAAACATTAAGTAGCTCCTCCCACATTTTTCCCGCTCTTTTCTGAGCTTGATTGGTGAAGATTTTGAAAGTATAGAGAGATGGTTTTCTGTAGTGGGGATATTGCAACAATTGCTCACCTAACATGGAAGCACTTACTAACTAAAGAAAAATAGAAAGAACTCCTGTTAGGTGAACACCTGATGCTCAAATGTAATCCATCCCTAAATATTATACCATGTACTTCCAGAGTTGTTGTTTATTTCACAGAACTTCAAACTCAAAAGGTAAGCACTTACAAGCTTGAAGCTGTATTTCTATGAGGTTTCAAGACATCTGAAATTCAAAACTGCAATGTTCAGCCAAAGGGTCTGCATCCCTGTTCTTGTCTGAGGCTGTTCCTGGTATGGGCACTGTGGAAGAAGTTCTAGCCTTTTTATCCCTTGAAAGTCCCTGAAGGCACCAAACCATTAAGAAGCTCCTCCCACATTTTTCCCGCTCTTTTCTGAGCTTGCTTGGTGAAGATTTTGAAAGTATAGAGAGATGGTTTTCTGTAGTGGAGATATTGCAACAATTGCTCACCTAACATGGAAGCACTTACTAACTAAAGAAAAATAGAAATAACTCCTGTTAGGTGAGCACCTGATGTTCAAATGCAATCCATCCTAAATATTATAACATACACTTCCAAAATTGCTGTTTAGTTCACAGAACTTCAACCTCAAAAGGGAAGCACTTACACATATATAAAACGCAGGTGCCAACCTTGAAGCTGTATTTCTGTGAGGTTCCAAGACATCTGAAATTCAAAACTGCAATGTTCAGCCAGTGGGTCTGCATCCCTGTTCTTGTCTGAGGCTGTTCCTGTTATGGGCACTGTGGAAGAAGTGCTCGCCTTTTTATCCCTTGAAAGGCCCTGAAGGCACCAAACCATTAAGAAGCTCCTCCCACATTTTTCCCGCTCTTTTCTGAGCTTGCTTGGTGAAGATTTTGAAAGTATAGAGAGATGGTTTTCTGTAGTGGAGATATTGCAACAATTGCTCACCTAACATGGAAGCACTTACTAACTAAAGAAAAATAGAAAGAACTCCTGTTAGGTGAGCACCTGATGTTCAAATGCAATCCACCCTAAATATTATAACATACACTTCCAAAATTGCTGTTTAGTTCACAGAACTTCAACCTCAAAAGGGAAGCACTTACACATATATAAAACGCAGGTGCCAACCTTGAAGCTGTATTTCTGTGAGGTTCCAAGACATCTGAAATTCAAAACTGCAATGTTCAGGCAGTGGGTCTGCATCCCTGTTCTTGTCTGAGGCTGGTATGGGCACTGTGGAATAAGTGCTAGCCTTTTTATCACTTGAAAGGCCCTGAAGGCACCAAACCATTAAGTAGCTCCTCCCACATTTTTCCCGCTCTTTTCTGAGCTTGCTTGGTGAAGATTTTGAAAGTATAGAGGGATGGTTTTCTGTAGTGGAGATATTGCAACAATTGCTCACCTAACATGGAAGCACTTACTAACTAAAGAAAAATAGAAAGAACTCCTGTTAGGTGAGCACCTGATGCTCAAATGCAATTATTCTCTAAATATTATAACATACACTTCCAGAGCTGTTGTTTAGTTAACAGAACTTCAACCTCAATAGGTAAGCACTTACAAGCTTGAAGCTGTATTTCTATGAGGTTTCAAGACATCTGAAATTCAAAACTGCAATGTTCAGCCAGTTGGCCTGCATCACTGTTCTCATCCGAGGCCGTTCCTGCTATGGGCACTGTGGAAGAAGTGCCCACCTTTTTATCCCTTGAAAGGCCCTCAAGGCACCAAACCATTAAGTAGCTCCTCCCACATTTTTCCCGCTCTTTTCTGAGCTTGCTTGGTGAAGATTTTGAAAGTATAGAGAGATGGTTTTCTGTAGTGGGGATATTGCAACAATTGCTCACCTAACATGGAAGCACTTACTAACTAAAGAAAAATAGAAAGAACTCCTGTTAGGTGAGCACCTGATGTTCAAATGCAATCCATCCTAAATATTATAACATACACTTCCAAAGTTGCTGTTTAGTTCACAGAACTTCAACCTCAAAAGGTAAGCACTTATAACCATGAAGCTGTATTTCTATGAGGTTTCAAGACATCTGAAATTCAAAACTGCAATGTTCAGCCAATGGGTCTGCATCCCTGTTCTTGTCTGAGGCTGTTACTGTTATGGGCACTGTGGAAGAAGTGCTCGCCTTTTTATCCCTTGAAAGGCCCTGAAGGCACCAAACCATTAAGTAGCTCCTCCCACATTTTTCCCGCTCTTTTCTGAGCTTGCTTGGTGAAGATTTTGAAAGTATAGAGAGATGGTTTTCTGTAGTGGGGATATTGCAACAATTGCTCACCAGAGCTGTTGTTTAGTTAACAGAACTTCAACCTCAATAGGTAAGCACTTACAAGCTTGAAGCTGTATTTCTGTGAGGTTCCAAGACATCTGAAATTCAAAACTGCAATGTTCAGCCAGTGGGTCTGCATCCCTGTTCTTGTCAGAGGCTGTTTCTGGTATGGGCACTGTGGAAGAAGTGCCCACCTTTTTATCCCTTGAAAGGCCCTCAAGGCACCAAACCATTAAGTAGCTCCTCCCACATTTTTCCCGCTCTTTTCCGAGCTTGCTTGGTGAAGATTTTGAAAGTATAGAGAGATGGTTTTCTGTAGTGGGGATATTGCAACAATTGCTCACCTAACATGGAAGCACTTACTAACTAAAGAAAAATAGAAAGAACTCCTGTTAGGTGAACACCTGATGCTCAAATGCAATCCATCCCTAAATATTTTACCATGTACTTCCAGAGTTGTTGTGGGGATAGTGCAACAATTGCTCACCTAACATAGAAGCACTTACTAACTAAAGAAAAATAGAAAGAACTCCTGTTAGGTGAACACCTGATGCTCAAATGCAATCCATCCCTAAATAGTATACCATGTACTTCCAGAGTTGTTGTTTATTTCACAGAACTTCAAACTCAAAAGGTAAGCACTTATAACCATGAAGCTGTATTTCTATGAGGTTTCAAGACATCTGAAATTCAAAACTGCAATGTTCAGCCAGTTGGCCTGCATCACTGTTGTCATCCGAGGCCGTTCCTGCTATGGGCACTGTGGAAGAAGTGCTCGCCTTTTTATCCCTTGAAAGGCCCTCAAGGCACCAGACCATTAAGTAGCTCCTCCCACATTTTTCCCGCTCTTTCTGAGCTTGCTTGGTGAAGATTTTGAAAGTATAGAGAGATGGTTTTCTGTAGTGGGGATATTGCAACAATTGCTCACCTAACATGGAAGCACTTACTAACTAAAGAAAAATAGAAAGAACTCCTGTTAGGTGAACACCTGATGCTCAAATGCAATCCATCCCTAAATATTATACCATGTACTTCCAGAGTTGTTGTTTATTTCACAGAACTTCAAACTCAAAAGGTAAGCACTTACAAGCTTGAAGCTGTATTTCTATGAGGTTTCAAGACATCTGAAATTCAAAACTGCAATGTTCAGCCAAAGGGTCTGCATCCCTGTTCTTGTCTGAGGCTGTTCCTGGTATGGGCACTGTGGAAGAAGTTCTAGCCTTTTTATCCCTTGAAAGTCCCTGAAGGCACCAAACCATTAAGAAGCTCCTCCCACATTTTTCCCGCTCTTTTCTGAGCTTGCTTGGTGAAGATTTTGAAAGTATAGAGAGATGGTTTTCTGTAGTGGAGATATTGCAACAATTGCTCACCTAACATGGAAGCACTTACTAACTAAAGAAAAATAGAAATAACTCCTGTTAGGTGAGCACCTGATGTTCAAATGCAATCCATCCTAAATATTATAACATACACTTCCAAAATTGCTGTTTAGTTCACAGAACTTCAACCTCAAAAGGGAAGCACTTACACATATATAAAACGCAGGTGCCAACCTTGAAGCTGTATTTCTGTGAGGTTCCAAGACATCTGAAATTCAAAACTGCAATGTTCAGCCAGTGGGTGTGCATCCCTGTTCTTGTCTGAGGCTGTTCCTGTTATGGGCACTGTGGAAGAAGTGCTCGCCTTTTTATCCCTTGAAAGGCCCTGAAGGCACCAAAACATTAAGTAGCTCCTCCCACATTTTTCCCGCTCTAACATGGAAGCACTTACTAACTAAAGAAAAATAGAAAGAACTCCTGTTAGGTGAACACCTGATGCTCAAATGTAATCCATCCCTAAATATTATACCATGTACTTCCAGAGTTGTTGTTTATTTCACAGAACTTCAAACTCAAAAGGTAAGCACTTACAAGCTTGAAGCTGTATTTCTATGAGGTTTCAAGACATCTGAAATTCAAAACTGCAATGTTCAGCCAAAGGGTCTGCATCCCTGTTCTTGTCTGAGGCTGTTCCTGGTATGGGCACTGTGGAAGAAGTTCTAGCCTTTTTATCCCTTGAAAGTCCCTGAAGGCACCAAACCATTAAGAAGCTCCTCCCACATTTTTCCCGCTCTTTTCTGAGCTTGCTTGGTGAAGATTTGGAAAGTATAGAGAGATGGTTTTCTGTAGTGGGGATATTGCAACAATTGCTCACCTAACATGGAAGCACTTACTAACTAAAGAAAAATAGAAAGAACTCCTGTTAGGTGAACACCTAATGCTCAAATGCAATCCATCCCTAAATATTATACCATGTACTTCCAGAGTTGTTGTTTATTTCACAGAACTTCAAACTCAAAAGGTAAGCACTTACAAGCTTGAAGCTGTATTTCTATGAGGTTTCAAGACATCTGAAATTCAAAACTGCAATGTTCAGCCAAAGGGTCTGCATCCCTGTTCTTGTCTGAGGCTGTTCCTGGTATGGGCACTGTGGAAGAAGTGCTCGCCTTTTTATCCCTTGAAAGGCCCTGAAGGCACCAAACCATTAAGTAGCTCCTCCCACATTTTTCCCGCTCTTTTCTGAGCTTGCTTGGTGAAGATTTGGAAAGTATAGAGAGATGGTTTTCTGTAGTGGGGATATTGCAACAATTGCTCACCTAACATGGAAGCACTTACTAACTAAAGAAAAATAGAAAGAACTCCTGTTAGGTGAACACCTAATGCTCAAATGCAATCGATCCCTAAATATTATACCATGTACTTCCAGAGTTGTTGTTTATTTCACAGAACTTCAAACTCAAAAGGTAAGCACTTACAAGCTTGAAGCTGTATTTCTATGAGGTTTCAAGATATCTGAAATTCAAAACTGCAATGTTCAGCCAGTTGGCCTGCATCACTGTTCTCATCCGAGGCCGTTCCTGCTATGGGCACTGTGGAAGAAGTGCCCACCTTTTTATGCCTTGAAAGGCACTCAAGGCACCAAACCATTAAGTAGCTCCTCCCACATTTTTCCCGCTCTTTTCCGAGCTTGCTTGGTGAAGATTTTGAAAGTATAGAGAGATGGTTTTCTGTAGTGGGGATAGTGCAACAATTGCTCACCTAACATAGAAGCACTTACTAACTAAAGAAAAATAGAAAGAACTCCTGTTAGGTGAACACCTGATGATCAAATGCAATCCATCCCTAAATAGTATACCATGTACTTCCAGAGTTGTTGTTTATTTTACAGAACTTCAAACTCAAAAGGTAAGCACTTATAACCATGAAGCTGTATTTCTATGAGGTTTCAAGACATCTGAAATTCAAAACTGCAATGTTCAGCCAGTTGGCCTGCATCACTGTTGTCATCCGAGGCCGTTCCTGCTATGGGCACTGTGGAGAAGTGCCCACCTTTTTATCCCTTGAAAGGCCCTCAAGGCACCAGACCATTAAGTAGCTCCTCCCATATTTTTCCCGCTCTTTTCTGAGCTTGCTTGGTGAAGATTTTGAAAGTATAGAGAGATGGTTTTCTGTAGTGGAGATATTGCAACAATTGCTCACCTAACATGGAAGCACTTACTAACTAAAGAAAAATAGAAAGAACTCCTGTTAGGTGAACACCTGATGCTCAAATGCAATCCATCCCTAAATATTATACCATGTACTTCCAGAGTTGTTGTTTATTTCACAGAACTTCAAACTCAAAAGGTAAGCACTTACAAGCTTGAAGCTGTATTTCTATGAGGTTTCAAGGCATCTGAAATTCAAAACTGCAATGTTCAGCCAAAGGGTCTGCATCCCTGTTCTTGTCAGAGGCTGTATCTGGTATGGGCACTGTGGAATAAGTGCTCGCCTTTTTATCCCTTGAAAGGCCCTGAAGGCACCAAACCATTAAGTAGCTCCTCCCACATTTTTCCCGCTCTTTTCTGAGCTTGCTTGGTGAAGATTTTGAAAGTATAGAGAGATGGTTTTCTGTAGTGGGGATATTGCAACAATTGCTCACCTAACATGGAAGCACTTACTAACTAAAGAAAAATAGAAAGAACTCCTGTTAGGTGAACACCTGATGCTCAAATGCAATCCATCCCTAAATATTTTACCATGTACTTCCAGAGTTGTTGTTTATTTCACAGAACTTCAAACTCAAAAGGTAAGCACTTACAAGCTTGAAGCTGTATTTCTATGAGGTTTCAAGGCATCTGAAATTCAAAACTGCAATGTTCAGCCAAAGGGTCTGCATCCCTGTTCTTGTCAAGGCTGTTCCTGGTATGGGCACTGTGGAAGAAGTTCTAGCCTTTTTATCCCTTGAAAGTCCCTGAAGGCACCAAACCATTAAGAAGCTCCTCCCACATTTTTCCCGCTCTTTTCTGAGCTTGCTTGGTGAAGATTTTGAAAGTATAGAGAGATGGTTTTCTGTAGTGGAGATATTGCAACAATTGCTCACCTAACATGGAAGCACTTACTAACTAAAGAAAAATAGAAAGAACTCCTGTTAGGTGAGCACCTGATGTTCAAATGCAATCCACCCTAAATATTATAACATACACTTCCAAAATTGCTGTTTAGTTCACAGAACTTCAACCTCAAAAGGGAAGCACTTACACATATATAAAACGCAGGTGCCAACCTTGAAGCTGTATTTCTGTGAGGTTCCAAGACATCTGAAATTCAAAACTGCAATGTTCAGGCAGTGGGTCTGCATCCCTGTTCTTGTCTGAGGCTGGTATGGGCACTGTGGAATAAGTGCTAGCCTTTTTATCACTTGAAAGGCCCTGAAGGCACCAAACCATTAAGTAGCTCCTCCCACATTTTTCCCGCTCTTTTCTGAGCTTGCTTGGTGAAGATTTTGAAAGTATAGAGGGATGGTTTTCTGTAGTGGAGATATTGCAACAATTGCTCACCTAACATGGAAGCACTTACTAACTAAAGAAAAATAGAAAGAACTCCTGTTAGGTGAGCACCTGATGCTCAAATGCAATTATTCTCTAAATATTATAACATACACTTCCAGAGCTGTTGTTTAGTTAACAGAACTTCAACCTCAATAGGTAAGCACTTACAAGCTTGAAGCTGTATTTCTATGAGGTTTCAAGACATCTGAAATTCAAAACTGCAATGTTCAGCCAGTTGGCCTGCATCACTGTTCTCATCCGAGGCCGTTCCTGCTATGGGCACTGTGGAAGAAGTGCCCACCTTTTTATCCCTTGAAAGGCCCTCAAGGCACCAAACCATTAAGTAGCTCCTCCCACATTTTTCCCGCTCTTTTCTGAGCTTGCTTGGTGAAGATTTTGAAAGTATAGAGAGATGGTTTTCTGTAGTGGGGATATTGCAACAATTGCTCACCTAACATGGAAGCACTTACTAACTAAAGAAAAATAGAAAGAACTCCTGTTAGGTGAGCACCTGATGTTCAAATGCAATCCATCCTAAATATTATAACATACACTTCCAAAGTTGCTGTTTAGTTCACAGAACTTCAACCTCAAAAGGTAAGCACTTATAACCATGAAGCTGTATTTCTATGAGGTTTCAAGACATCTGAAATTCAAAACTGCAATGTTCAGCCAATGGGTCTGCATCCCTGTTCTTGTCTGAGGCTGTTACTGTTATGGGCACTGTGGAAGAAGTGCTCGCCTTTTTATCCCTTGAAAGGCCCTGAAGGCACCAAACCATTAAGTAGCTCCTCCCACATTTTTCCCGCTCTTTTCTGAGCTTGCTTGGTGAAGATTTTGAAAGTATAGAGAGATGGTTTTCTGTAGTGGGGATATTGCAACAATTGCTCACCTAACATGGAAGCACTTACTAACTAAAGAAAAATAGAAAGAACTCCTGTTAGGTGAGCACCTGATGCTCAAATGCAATTATTCTCTAAATATTATAACATACACTTCCAGAGCTGTTGTTTAGTTAACAGAACTTCAACCTCAATAGGTAAGCACTTACAAGCTTGAAGCTGTATTTCTGTGAGGTTCCAAGACATCTGAAATTCAAAACTGCAATGTTCAGCCAGTGGGTCTGCATCCCTGTTCTTGTCAGAGGCTGTTTCTGGTATGGGCACTGTGGAAGAAGTGCCCACCTTTTTATCCCTTGAAAGGCCCTCAAGGCACCAAACCATTAAGTAGCTCCTCCCACATTTTTCCCGCTCTTTTCCGAGCTTGCTTGGTAAAGATTTTGAAAGTATAGAGAGATGGTTTTCTGTAGTGGGGATATTGCAACAATTGCTCACCTAACATGGAAGCACTTACTAACTAAAGAAAAATAGAAAGAACTCCTGTTAGGTGAACACCTGATGCTCAAATGCAATCCATCCCTAAATATTTTACCATGTACTTCCAGAGTTGTTGTGGGGATAGTGCAACAATTGCTCACCTAACATAGAAGCACTTACTAACTAAAGAAAAATAGAAAGAACTCCTGTTAGGTGAACACCTGATGCTCAAATGCAATCCATCCCTAAATAGTATACCATGTACTTCCAGAGTTGTTGTTTATTTCACAGAACTTCAAACTCAAAAGGTAAGCACTTATAACCATGAAGCTGTATTTCTATGAGGTTTCAAGACATCTGAAATTCAAAACTGCAATGTTCAGCCAGTTGGCCTGCATCACTGTTGTCATCCGAGGCCGTTCCTGCTATGGGCACTGTGGAAGAAGTGCTCGCCTTTTTATCCCTTGAAAGGCCCTCAAGGCACCAGACCATTAAGTAGCTCCTCCCACATTTTTCCCGCTCTTTCTGAGCTTGCTTGGTGAAGATTTTGAAAGTATAGAGAGATGGTTTTCTGTAGTGGGGATATTGCAACAATTGCTCACCTAACATGGAAGCACTTACTAACTAAAGAAAAATAGAAAGAACTCCTGTTAGGTGAACACCTGATGCTCAAATGCAATCCATCCCTAAATATTATACCATGTACTTCCAGAGTTGTTGTTTATTTCACAGAACTTCAAACTCAAAAGGTAAGCACTTACAAGCTTGAAGCTGTATTTCTATGAGGTTTCAAGACATCTGAAATTCAAAACTGCAATGTTCAGCCAAAGGGTCTGCATCCCTGTTCTTGTCTGAGGCTGTTCCTGGTATGGGCACTGTGGAAGAAGTTCTAGCCTTTTTATCCCTTGAAAGTCCCTGAAGGCACCAAACCATTAAGAAGCTCCTCCCACATTTTTCCCGCTCTTTTCTGAGCTTGCTTGGTGAAGATTTTGAAAGTATAGAGAGATGGTTTTCTGTAGTGGAGATATTGCAACAATTGCTCACCTAACATGGAAGCACTTACTAACTAAAGAAAAATAGAAATAACTCCTGTTAGGTGAGCACCTGATGTTCAAATGCAATCCATCCTAAATATTATAACATACACTTCCAAAATTGCTGTTTAGTTCACAGAACTTCAACCTCAAAAGGGAAGCACTTACACATATATAAAACGCAGGTGCCAACCTTGAAGCTGTATTTCTGTGAGGTTCCAAGACATCTGAAATTCAAAACTGCAATGTTCAGCCAGTGGGTGTGCATCCCTGTTCTTGTCTGAGGCTGTTCCTGTTATGGGCACTGTGGAAGAAGTGCTCGCCTTTTTATCCCTTGAAAGGCCCTGAAGGCACCAAAACATTAAGTAGCTCCTCCCACATTTTTCCCGCTCTAACATGGAAGCACTTACTAACTAAAGAAAAATAGAAAGAACTCCTGTTAGGTGAACACCTGATGCTCAAATGTAATCCATCCCTAAATATTATACCATGTACTTCCAGAGTTGTTGTTTATTTCACAGAACTTCAAACTCAAAAGGTAAGCACTTACAAGCTTGAAGCTGTATTTCTATGAGGTTTCAAGACATCTGAAATTCAAAACTGCAATGTTCAGCCAAAGGGTCTGCATCCCTGTTCTTGTCTGAGGCTGTTCCTGGTATGGGCACTGTGGAAGAAGTTCTAGCCTTTTTATCCCTTGAAAGTCCCTGAAGGCACCAAACCATTAAGAAGCTCCTCCCACATTTTTCCCGCTCTTTTCTGAGCTTGCTTGGTGAAGATTTTGAAAGTATAGAGAGATGGTTTTCTGTAGTGGAGATATTGCAACAATTGCTCACCTAACATGGAAGCACTTACTAACTAAAGAAAAATAGAAATAACTCCTGTTAGGTGAGCACCTGATGTTCAAATGCAATCCATCCTAAATATTATAACATACACTTCCAAAATTGCTGTTTAGTTCACAGAACTTCAACCTCAAAAGGGAAGCACTTACACATATATAAAACGCAGGTGCCAACCTTGAAGCTGTATTTCTGTGAGGTTCCAAGACATCTGAAATTCAAAACTGCAATGTTCAGCCAGTGGGTGTGCATCCCTGTTCTTGTCTGAGGCTGTTCCTGTTATGGGCACTGTGGAAGAAGTGCTCGCCTTTTTATCCCTTGAAAGGCCCTGAAGGCACCAAAACATTAAGTAGCTCCTCCCACATTTTTCCCGCTCTAACATGGAAGCACTTACTAACTAAAGAAAAATAGAAAGAACTCCTGTTAGGTGAACACCTGATGCTCAAATGTAATCCATCCCTAAATATTATACCATGTACTTCCAGAGTTGTTGTTTATTTCACAGAACTTCAAACTCAAAAGGTAAGCACTTACAAGCTTGAAGCTGTATTTCTATGAGGTTTCAAGACATCTGAAATTCAAAACTGCAATGTTCAGCCAAAGGGTCTGCATCCCTGTTCTTGTCTGAGGCTGTTCCTGGTATGGGCACTGTGGAAGAAGTTCTAGCCTTTTTATCCCTTGAAAGTCCCTGAAGGCACCAAACCATTAAGAAGCTCCTCCCACATTTTTCCCGCTCTTTTCTGAGCTTGCTTGGTGAAGATTTTGAAAGTATAGAGAGATGGTTTTCTGTAGTGGAGATATTGCAACAATTGCTCACCTAACATGGAAGCACTTACTAACTAAAGAAAAATAGAAATAACTCCTGTTAGGTGAGCACCTGATGTTCAAATGCAATCCATCCTAAATATTATAACATACACTTCCAAAATTGCTGTTTAGTTCACAGAACTTCAACCTCAAAAGGGAAGCACTTACACATATATAAAACGCAGGTGCCAACCTTGAAGCTGTATTTCTGTGAGGTTCCAAGACATCTGAAATTCAAAACTGCAATGTTCAGCCAGTGGGTGTGCATCCCTGTTCTTGTCTGAGGCTGTTCCTGTTATGGGCAATGTGGAAGAAGTGCTCGCCTTTTTATCCCTTGAAAGGCCCTGAAGGCACCAAAACATTAAGTAGCTCCTCCCACATTTTTTCCCGCTCTTTTCTGAGCTTGATTGGTGAAGATTTTGAAAGTATAGAGAGATGGTTTTCTGTAGTGGGGATATTGCAACAATTGCTCACCTAACATGGAAGCACTTACTAACTAAAGAAAAATAGAAAGAACTCCTGTTAGGTGAGCACCTGATGCTCAAATGCAATTATTCTCTAAATATTATAACAGACACTTCCAGAGCTGTTGTTTAGTTAACAGAACTTCAACCTCAATAGGTAAGCACTTACAAGCTTGAAGCTGTATTTCTGTGAGGTTCCAAGACATCTGAAATTCAAAACTGCAATGTTCAGCCAGTGGGTCTGCATCCTTGTTCTTGTCTCAGGCTGTTCCTGTTATGGGCACTGTGGAAGAAGTGCTCGCCTTTTTATCCCTTGAAAGGCCCTGAAGGCACCAAAACATTAAGTAGCTCCTCCCACATTTTTCCCGCTCTTTTCTGAGCTTGATTGGTGAAGATTTTGAAAGTATAGAGAGATGGTTTTCTGTAGTGGGGATATTGCAACAATTGCTCACCTAACATGGAAGCACTTACTAACTAAAGAAAAATAGAAAGAACTCCTGTTAGGTGAGCATCTGATGCTCAAATGCAATTATTCTCTAAATATTATAACATACACTTCCAGAGCTGTTGTTTAGTTAACAGAGTTGTTGTTTATTTCACAGAACTTCAAACTCAAAAGGTAAGCACTTACAAGCTTGAAGCTGTATTTCTATGAGGTTTCAAGGCATCTGAAATTCAAAACTGCAATGTTCAGCCAAAGGGTCTGCATCCCTGTTCTTGTCAGAGGCTGTTTCTGGTATGGGCACTGTGGAAGAAGTGCCCACCTTTTTATCCCTTGAAAGGCCCTCAAGGCACCAAACCATTAAGTAGCTCCTCCCACATTTTTCCCGCTCTTTTCCGAGCTTGCTTGGTGAAGATTTTGAAAGTATAGAGAGATGGTTTTCTGTAGTGGGGATAGTGCAACAATTGCTCACCTAACATAGAAGCACTTACTAACTAAAGAAAAATAGAAAGAAGTCCTGTTAGGTGAACACCTGATGCTCAAATGCAATCCATCCCTAAATAGTATACCATGTACTTCCAGAGTTGTTGTTTATTTCACAGAACTTCAAACTCAAAAGGTAAGCACTTATAACCATGAAGCTGTATTTCTATGAGGTTTCAAGACATCTGAAATTCAAAACTGCAATGTTCAGCCAGTTGGCCTGCATCACTGTTGTCATCCGAGGCCGTTCCTGCTATGGGCACTGTGGAGAAGGGCCCACCTTTTTATCCCTTGAAAGGCCCTCAAGGCACCAGACCATTAAGTAGCTCCTCCCACATTTTTCCCGCTCTTTTCTGAGGTTGCTTGGTGAAGATTTTGAAAGTATAGAGAGATGGTTTTCTGTAGTGGGGATATTGCAACAATTGCTCACCTAACATGGAAGCACTTACTAACTAAAGAAAAATAGAAAGAACTCCTGTTAGGTGAACACCTGATGCTCAAATGCAATCCATCCCTAAATATTATACCATGTACTTCCAGAGTTGTTGTTTATTTCACAGAACTTCAAACTCAAAAGGTAAGCACTTACAAGCTTGAAGCTGTATTTCTATGAGGTTTCAAGGCATCTGAAATTCAAAACTGCAATGTTCAGCCAAAGGGTCTGCATCCCTGTTCTTGTCAGAGGCTGTTTCTGGTATGGGCACTGTGGAATAAGTGCTCGCCTTTTTATCCCTTGAAAGGCCCTGAAGGCACCAAATCATTAAGTAGCTCCTCCCACATTTTTCCCGCTCTTTTCTGAGCTTGCTTGGTGAAGATTTTGAAAGTATAGAGAGATGGCTTTCTGTAGTGGGGATAGTGCAACAGTTGCTCACCTAACATAGAAGCACTTACTAACTAAAGAAAAATAGAAAGAACTCCTGTTAGGTGAACACCTGATGATCAAATGCAATCCATCCTAAATATTATAACATACACTTCCAAAGTTGCTGTTTAGTTCACAGAACTTCAACCTCAAAAGGTAAGCACTTATAACCATGAAGCTGTATTTCTATGAGGTTTCAAGACATCTGAAATTCAAAACTGCAATGTTCAGCCACTGGGTCTGCATCCCTGTTCTTGACTGAGGCTGTTACTGTTATGGGCACTGTGGAAGAAGTGCTCGCCTTTTTATCCCTTGAAAGGCCCTGAAGGCACCAAACCATTAAGTAGCTCCTCCCACATTTTTCCCGCTCTTTTCTGAGCTTGCTTGGTGAAGATTTTGAAAGTATAGAGAGATGGTTTTCTGTAGTGGAGATATTGCAACAATTGCTCACCTAACATGGAAGCACTTACTAACTAAAGAAAAATAGAAAGAACTCCTGTTAGGTGAGCACCTGATGTTCAAATGCAATCCATCCTAAATATTATAACATACACTTCCAAAGTTGCTGTTTAGTTCACAGAACTTCAACCTCAAAAGGTAAGCACTTATAACCATGAAGCTGTATTTCTATGAGGTTTCAAGACATCTGAAATTCAAAACTGCAATGTTCAGCCAATGGGTCTGCATCCCTGTTCTTGTCTGAGGCTGTTCCTGTTATGGGCACTGTGGAAGAAGTGCTCGCCTTTTTATCCCTTGAAAGGCCCTGAAGGCACCAAACCATTAAGTAGCTCCTCCCACATTTTTCCCGCTCTTTTCTGAGCTTGATTGGTGAAGATTTTGAAAGTATAGAGAGATGGTTTTCTGTAGTGGGGATATTGCAACAATTGCTCACCTAACATGGAAGCACTTACTAACTAAAGAAAAATAGAAAGAACTCCTGTTAGGTGAGCACCTGATGCTCAAATGCAATTATTCTCTAAATATTATAACAGACACTTCCAGAGCTGTTGTTTAGTTAACAGAACTTCAACCTCAATAGGTAAGCACTTACAAGCTTGAAGCTGTATTTCTGTGAGGTTCCAAGACATCTGAAATTCAAAACTGCAATGTTCAGCCAGTGGGTCTGCATCCTTGTTCTTGTCTCAGGCTGTTCCTGTTATGGGCACTGTGGAAGAAGTGCTCGCCTTTTTATCCCTTGAAAGGCCCTGAAGGCACCAAAACATTAAGTAGCTCCTCCCACATTTTTCCCGCTCTTTTCTGAGCTTGATTGGTGAAGATTTTGAAAGTATAGAGAGATGGTTTTCTGTAGTGGGGATATTGCAACAATTGCTCACCTAACATGGAAGCACTTACTAACTAAAGAAAAATAGAAAGAACTCCTGTTAGGTGAACACCTGATGCTCAAATGCAATCCATCCCTAAATATTATACCATGTACTTCCAGAGTTGTTGTTTATTTCACAGAACTTCAAACTCAAAAGGTAAGCACTTACAAGCTTGAAGCTGTATTTCTATGAGGTTTCAAGGCATCTGAAATTCAAAACTGCAATGTTCAGCCAAAGGGTCTGCATCCCTGTTCTTGTCAGAGGCTGTTTCTGGTATGGGCACTGTGGAATAAGTGCTCGCCTTTTTATCCCTTGAAAGGCCCTGAAGGCACACAATCATTAAGTAGCTCCTCCCACATTTTTCCCGCTCTTTTCTGAGCTTGCTTGGTGAAGATTTTGAAAGTATAGAGAGATGGTTTTCTGTAGTGGGGATAGTGCAACAGTTGCTCACCTAACATAGAAGCACTTACTAACTAAAGAAAAATAGAAAGAACTCCTGTTAGGTGAACACCTGATGATCAAATGCAATCCATCCTAAATATTATAACATACACTTCCAAAGTTGCTGTTTAGTTCACAGAACTTCAACCTCAAAAGGTAAGCACTTATAACCATGAAGCTGTATTTCTATGAGGTTTCAAGACATCTGAAATTCAAAACTGCAATGTTCAGCCACTGGGTCTGCATCCCTGTTCTTGTCTGAGGCTGTTACTGTTATGGGCACTGTGGAAGAAGTGCTCGCCTTTTTATCCCTTGAAAGGCCCTGAAGGCACCAAACCATTAAGTAGCTCCTCCCACATTTTTCCCGCTCTTTTCTGAGCTTGCTTGGTGAAGATTTTGAAAGTATAGAGAGATGGTTTTCTGTAGTGGAGATATTGCAACAATTGCTCACCTAACATGGAAGCACTTACTAACTAAAGAAAAATAGAAAGAACTCCTGTTAGGTGAGCACCTGATGTTCAAATGCAATCCATCCTAAATATTATAACATACACTTCCAAAGTTGCTGTTTAGTTCACAGAACTTCAACCTCAAAAGGTAAGCACTTATAACCATGAAGCTGTATTTCTATGAGGTTTCAAGACATCTGAAATTCAAAACTGCAATGTTCAGCCAATGGGTCTGCATCCCTGTTCTTGTCTGAGGCTGTTCCTGTTATGGGCACTGTGGAAGAAGTGCTCGCCTTTTTATCCCTTGAAAGGCCCTGAAGGCACCAAACCATTAAGTAGCTCCTCCCACATTTTTCCCGCTCTTTTCTGAGCTTGCTTGGTGAAGATTTTGAAAGTATAGAGAGATGGTTTTCTGTAGTGGAGATATTGCAACAATTGCTCACCTAACATGGAAGCACTTACTAACTAAAGAAAAATAGAAATAACTCCTGTTAGGTGAGCACCTGATGTTCAAATGCAATCCATCCTAAATATTATAACATACACTTCCAAAATTGCTGTTTAGTTCACAGAACTTCAACCTCAAAAGGGAAGCACTTACACATATATAAAACGCAGGTGCCAACCTTAAAGCTGTATTTCTGTGAGGTTCCAAGACATCTGAAATTCAAAACTGCAATGTTCAGCCAGTGGGTCTGCATCCCTGTTCTTGTCTGAGGCTGTTCCTGTTATGGGCACTGTGGAAGAAGTGCTCGCCTTTTTATCCCTTGAAAGGCCCTGAAGGCACCAAAACATTAAGTAGCTCCTCCCACATTTTTCCCGCTCTTTTCTGAGCTTGATTGGTGAAGATTTTGAAAGTATAGAGAGATGGTTTTCTGTAGTGGAGATATTGCAACAATTGCTCACCTAACATGGAAGCACTTACTAACTAAAGAAAAATAGAAAGAACTCCTGTTAGGTGAGCACCTGATGCTCAAATGCAATTATTCTCTAAATATTATAACATACACTTCCAGAGCTGTTGTTTAGTTAACAGAGTTGTTGTTTATTTCACAGAACTTCAAACTCAAAAGGTAAGCACTTACAAGCTTGAAGCTGTATTTCTATGAGGTTTCAAGGCATCTGAAATTCAAAACTGCAATGTTCAGCCAAAGGGTCTGCATCCCTGTTCTTGTCAGAGGCTGTTTCTGGTATGGGCACTGTGGAAGAAGTGCCCACCTTTTTATCCCTTGAAAGGCCCTCAAGGCACCAAACCATTAAGTAGCTCCTCCCACATTGTTCCCGCTCTTTTCCAAGCTTGCTTGGTGAAGATTTTGAAAGTATAGAGAGATGGTTTTCTGTAGTGGGGATAGTGCAACAATTGCTCACCTAACATAGAAGCACTTACTAACTAAAGAAAAATAGAAAGAACTCCTGTTAGGTGAACACCTGATGCTCAAATGCAATCCATCCCTAAATAGTATACCACGTACTTCCAGAGTTGTTGTTTATTTCACAGAACTTCAAACTCAAAAGGTAAGCACTTATAACCATGAAGCTGTATTTCTATGAGGTTTCAAGACATCTGAAATTCAAAACTGCAATGTTCAGCCAGTTGGCCTGCATCACTGTTGTCATCCGAGGCCGTTCCTGCTATGGGCACTGTGGAGAAGGGCCCACCTTTTTATCCCTTGAAAGGCCCTCAAGGCACCAGACCATTAAGTAGCTCCTCCCACATTTTCCCCGCTCTTTTCTGAGGTTGCTTGGTGAAGATTTTGAAAGTATAGAGAGATGGTTTTCTGTAGTGGGGATATTGCAACAATTGCTCACCTAACATGGAAGCACTTACTAACTAAAGAAAAATAGAAAGAACTCCTGTTAGGTGAACACCTGATGCTCAAATGCAATCCATCCCTAAATATTATACCATGTACTTCCAGAGTTGTTGTTTATTTCACAGAACTTCAAACTCAAAAGGTAAGCACTTACAAGCTTGAAGCTGTATTTCTATGAGGTTTCAAGGCATCTGAAATTCCAAACTGCAATGTTCAGCCAAAGGGTCTGCATCCCTGTTCTTGTCAGAGGCTGTTTCTGGTATGGGCACTGTGGAATAAGTGCTCGCCTTTTTATCCCTTGAAAGGCCCTGAAGGCACCAAACCATTAAGTAGCTCCTCCCACATTTTTCCCGCTCTTTTCTGAGCTTGCTTGGTGAAGATTTTGAAAGTATAGAGAGATGGTTTTCTGTAGTGGGGATATTGCAACAATTGCTCACCTAACATGGAAGCACTTACTAACTAAAGAAAAATAGAAAGAACTCCTGTTAGGTGATCACCTAATGCTCAAATGCAATCCATCCCTAAATATTATACCATGTACTTCCAGAGTTGTTGTTTATTTCACAGAACTTCAAACTCAAAAGGTAAGCACTTACAACCATGAAGCTGTATTTCTATGAGGTTTCAAGATATCTGAAATTCAAAACTGCAATGTTCAGCCAGTTGGCCTGCATCACTGTTCTCATCCGAGGCCGTTCCTGCTATGGGCACTGTGGAAGAAGTGCCCACCTTTTTATGCCTTGAAAGGCACTCAAGGCACCAAACCATTAAGTAGCTCCTCCCACATTTTTCCCGCTCTTTTCTGAGCTTGCTTGGTGAAGAT
The DNA here is from genome assembly GCF_040938575.1 of Ambystoma mexicanum. Lineage (NCBI taxonomy): Eukaryota > Metazoa > Chordata > Amphibia > Caudata > Ambystomatidae > Ambystoma > Ambystoma mexicanum. The sequence goes on along the minus strand of NC_090941.1, from coordinate 1,142,493,117 downwards.
TTTGAAAGTATAGAGAGATGGTTTTCTGTAGTAGAGATATTGCAACAATTGCTCACCTAACATGGAAGCACTTACTAACTAAAGAAAAATAGAAAGAACTCCTGTTAGGTGAGCACCTGATGCTCAAATGCAATTATTCTCTAAATATTATAACATACACTTCCAGAGCTGTTGTTTAGTTAACAGAACTTCAACCTCAATAGGTAAGCACTTACAAGCTTGAAGCTGTATTTCTATGAGGTTTCAAGACATCTGAAATTCAAAACTGCAATGTTCAGCAAGTTGGCCTGCATCACTGTTCTCATCCGAGGCCATTCCTGCTATGGGCACTGTGGAAGAAGTGCCCACCTTTTTATCCCTTGAAAGGCCCTCAAGGCACCAAACCATTAAGTAGCTCCTCCCACATTTTTCCCGCTCTTTTCTGAGCGTGCTTGGTGAAGATTTTGAAAGTATAGAGAGATGGTTTTCTGTAGTGGGGATATTGCAACAATTGCTCACCTAACATGGAAGCACTTACTAACTAAAGAAAAATAGAAAGAACTCCTGTTAGGTGAGCACCTGATGTTCAAATGCAATCCATCCTAAATATTATAACATACACTTCCAAAGTTGCTGTTTAGTTCACAGAACTTCAACCTCAAAAGGTAAGCACTTATAACCATGAAGCTGTATTTCTATGAGGTTTCAAGACATCTGAAATTCAAAACTGCAATGTTCAGCCAAAGGGTCTGCATCCCTGTTCTTGTCTGAGGCTGTTCCTGGTATGGGCACTGTGGAAGAAGTTCTAGCCTTTTTATCCCTTGAAAGTCCCTGAAGGCACCAAACCATTAAGAAGCTCCTCCCACATTTTTCCTGCTCTTTTCTGAGCTTGCTTGGTGAAGATTTTGAAAGTATAGAGAGATGGTTTTCTGTAGTGGAGATATTGCAACAATTGCTCACCTAACATGGAAGCACTTACTAACTAAAGAAAAATAGAAATAACTCCTGTTAGGTGAGCACCTGATGTTCAAATGCAATCCATCCTAAATATTATAACATACACTTCCAAAATTGCTGTTTAGTTCACAGAACTTCAACCTCAAAAGGGAAGCACTTACACATATATAAAACGCAGGTGCCAACCTTGAAGCTGTATTTCTGTGAGGTTCCAAGACATCTGAAATTCAAAACTGCAATGTTCAGCCAGTGGGTGTGCATCCCTGTTCTTGTCTGAGGCTGTTCCTGTTATGGGCACTGTGGAAGAAGTGCTCGCCTTTTTATCCCTTGAAAGGCCCTGAAGGCACCAAAACATTAAGTAGCTCCTCCCACATTTTTCCCGCTCTAACATGGAAGCACTTACTAACTAAAGAAAAATAGAAAGAACTCCTGTTAGGTGAACACCTGATGCTCAAATGTAATCCATCCCTAAATATTATACCATGTACTTCCAGAGTTGTTGTTTATTTCACAGAACTTCAAACTCAAAAGGTAAGCACTTACAAGCTTGAAGCTGTATTTCTATGAGGTTTCAAGACATCTGAAATTCAAAACTGCAATGTTCAGCCAAAGGGTCTGCATCCCTGTTCTTGTCTGAGGCTGTTCCTGGTATGGGCACTGTGGAAGAAGTTCTAGCCTTTTTATCCCTTGAAAGTCCCTGAAGGCACCAAACCATTAAGAAGCTCCTCCCACATTTTTCCCGCTCTTTTCTGAGCTTGCTTGGTGAAGATTTTGAAAGTATAGAGAGATGGTTTTCTGTAGTGGAGATATTGCAACAATTGCTCACCTAACATGGAAGCACTTACTAACTAAAGAAAAATAGAAATAACTCCTGTTAGGTGAGCACCTGATGTTCAAATGCAATCCATCCTAAATATTATAACATACACTTCCAAAATTGCTGTTTAGTTCACAGAACTTCAACCTCAAAAGGGAAGCACTTACACATATATAAAACGCAGGTGCCAACCTTGAAGCTGTATTTCTGTGAGGTTCCAAGACATCTGAAATTCAAAACTGCAATGTTCAGCCAGTGGGTGTGCATCCCTGTTCTTGTCTGAGGCTGTTCCTGTTATGGGCACTGTGGAAGAAGTGCTCGCCTTTTTATCCCTTGAAAGGCCCTGAAGGCACCAAAACATTAAGTAGCTCCTCCCACATTTTTCCCGCTCTAACATGGAAGCACTTACTAACTAAAGAAAAATAGAAAGAACTCCTGTTAGGTGAACACCTGATGCTCAAATGTAATCCATCCCTAAATATTATACCATGTACTTCCAGAGTTGTTGTTTATTTCACAGAACTTCAAACTCAAAAGGTAAGCACTTACAAGCTTGAAGCTGTATTTCTATGAGGTTTCAAGACATCTGAAATTCAAAACTGCAATGTTCAGCCAAAGGGTCTGCATCCCTGTTCTTGTCTGAGGCTGTTCCTGGTATGGGCACTGTGGAAGAAGTTCTAGCCTTTTTATCCCTTGAAAGTCCCTGAAGGCACCAAACCATTAAGAAGCTCCTCCCACATTTTTCCCGCTCTTTTCTGAGCTTGCTTGGTGAAGATTTTGAAAGTATAGAGAGATGGTTTTCTGTAGTGGAGATATTGCAACAATTGCTCACCTAACATGGAAGCACTTACTAACTAAAGAAAAATAGAAATAACTCCTGTTAGGTGAGCACCTGATGTTCAAATGCAATCCATCCTAAATATTATAACATACACTTCCAAAATTGCTGTTTAGTTCACAGAACTTCAACCTCAAAAGGGAAGCACTTACACATATATAAAACGCAGGTGCCAACCTTGAAGCTGTATTTCTGTGAGGTTCCAAGACATCTGAAATTCAAAACTGCAATGTTCAGCCAGTGGGTGTGCATCCCTGTTCTTGTCTGAGGCTGTTCCTGTTATGGGCAATGTGGAAGAAGTGCTCGCCTTTTTATCCCTTGAAAGGCCCTGAAGGCACCAAAACATTAAGTAGCTCCTCCCACATTTTTTCCCGCTCTTTTCTGAGCTTGATTGGTGAAGATTTTGAAAGTATAGAGAGATGGTTTTCTGTAGTGGGGATATTGCAACAATTGCTCACCTAACATGGAAGCACTTACTAACTAAAGAAAAATAGAAAGAACTCCTGTTAGGTGAGCACCTGATGCTCAAATGCAATTATTCTCTAAATATTATAACAGACACTTCCAGAGCTGTTGTTTAGTTAACAGAACTTCAACCTCAATAGGTAAGCACTTACAAGCTTGAAGCTGTATTTCTGTGAGGTTCCAAGACATCTGAAATTCAAAACTGCAATGTTCAGCCAGTGGGTCTGCATCCTTGTTCTTGTCTCAGGCTGTTCCTGTTATGGGCACTGTGGAAGAAGTGCTCGCCTTTTTATCCCTTGAAAGGCCCTGAAGGCACCAAAACATTAAGTAGCTCCTCCCACATTTTTCCCGCTCTTTTCTGAGCTTGATTGGTGAAGATTTTGAAAGTATAGAGAGATGGTTTTCTGTAGTGGGGATATTGCAACAATTGCTCACCTAACATGGAAGCACTTACTAACTAAAGAAAAATAGAAAGAACTCCTGTTAGGTGAGCATCTGATGCTCAAATGCAATTATTCTCTAAATATTATAACATACACTTCCAGAGCTGTTGTTTAGTTAACAGAGTTGTTGTTTATTTCACAGAACTTCAAACTCAAAAGGTAAGCACTTACAAGCTTGAAGCTGTATTTCTATGAGGTTTCAAGGCATCTGAAATTCAAAACTGCAATGTTCAGCCAAAGGGTCTGCATCCCTGTTCTTGTCAGAGGCTGTTTCTGGTATGGGCACTGTGGAAGAAGTGCCCACCTTTTTATCCCTTGAAAGGCCCTCAAGGCACCAAACCATTAAGTAGCTCCTCCCACATTTTTCCCGCTCTTTTCCGAGCTTGCTTGGTGAAGATTTTGAAAGTATAGAGAGATGGTTTTCTGTAGTGGGGATAGTGCAACAATTGCTCACCTAACATAGAAGCACTTACTAACTAAAGAAAAATAGAAAGAAGTCCTGTTAGGTGAACACCTGATGCTCAAATGCAATCCATCCCTAAATAGTATACCATGTACTTCCAGAGTTGTTGTTTATTTCACAGAACTTCAAACTCAAAAGGTAAGCACTTATAACCATGAAGCTGTATTTCTATGAGGTTTCAAGACATCTGAAATTCAAAACTGCAATGTTCAGCCAGTTGGCCTGCATCACTGTTGTCATCCGAGGCCGTTCCTGCTATGGGCACTGTGGAGAAGGGCCCACCTTTTTATCCCTTGAAAGGCCCTCAAGGCACCAGACCATTAAGTAGCTCCTCCCACATTTTTCCCGCTCTTTTCTGAGGTTGCTTGGTGAAGATTTTGAAAGTATAGAGAGATGGTTTTCTGTAGTGGGGATATTGCAACAATTGCTCACCTAACATGGAAGCACTTACTAACTAAAGAAAAATAGAAAGAACTCCTGTTAGGTGAACACCTGATGCTCAAATGCAATCCATCCCTAAATATTATACCATGTACTTCCAGAGTTGTTGTTTATTTCACAGAACTTCAAACTCAAAAGGTAAGCACTTACAAGCTTGAAGCTGTATTTCTATGAGGTTTCAAGGCATCTGAAATTCAAAACTGCAATGTTCAGCCAAAGGGTCTGCATCCCTGTTCTTGTCAGAGGCTGTTTCTGGTATGGGCACTGTGGAATAAGTGCTCGCCTTTTTATCCCTTGAAAGGCCCTGAAGGCACCAAATCATTAAGTAGCTCCTCCCACATTTTTCCCGCTCTTTTCTGAGCTTGCTTGGTGAAGATTTTGAAAGTATAGAGAGATGGCTTTCTGTAGTGGGGATAGTGCAACAGTTGCTCACCTAACATAGAAGCACTTACTAACTAAAGAAAAATAGAAAGAACTCCTGTTAGGTGAACACCTGATGATCAAATGCAATCCATCCTAAATATTATAACATACACTTCCAAAGTTGCTGTTTAGTTCACAGAACTTCAACCTCAAAAGGTAAGCACTTATAACCATGAAGCTGTATTTCTATGAGGTTTCAAGACATCTGAAATTCAAAACTGCAATGTTCAGCCACTGGGTCTGCATCCCTGTTCTTGACTGAGGCTGTTACTGTTATGGGCACTGTGGAAGAAGTGCTCGCCTTTTTATCCCTTGAAAGGCCCTGAAGGCACCAAACCATTAAGTAGCTCCTCCCACATTTTTCCCGCTCTTTTCTGAGCTTGCTTGGTGAAGATTTTGAAAGTATAGAGAGATGGTTTTCTGTAGTGGAGATATTGCAACAATTGCTCACCTAACATGGAAGCACTTACTAACTAAAGAAAAATAGAAAGAACTCCTGTTAGGTGAGCACCTGATGTTCAAATGCAATCCATCCTAAATATTATAACATACACTTCCAAAGTTGCTGTTTAGTTCACAGAACTTCAACCTCAAAAGGTAAGCACTTATAACCATGAAGCTGTATTTCTATGAGGTTTCAAGACATCTGAAATTCAAAACTGCAATGTTCAGCCAATGGGTCTGCATCCCTGTTCTTGTCTGAGGCTGTTCCTGTTATGGGCACTGTGGAAGAAGTGCTCGCCTTTTTATCCCTTGAAAGGCCCTGAAGGCACCAAACCATTAAGTAGCTCCTCCCACATTTTTCCCGCTCTTTTCTGAGCTTGATTGGTGAAGATTTTGAAAGTATAGAGAGATGGTTTTCTGTAGTGGGGATATTGCAACAATTGCTCACCTAACATGGAAGCACTTACTAACTAAAGAAAAATAGAAAGAACTCCTGTTAGGTGAGCACCTGATGCTCAAATGCAATTATTCTCTAAATATTATAACAGACACTTCCAGAGCTGTTGTTTAGTTAACAGAACTTCAACCTCAATAGGTAAGCACTTACAAGCTTGAAGCTGTATTTCTGTGAGGTTCCAAGACATCTGAAATTCAAAACTGCAATGTTCAGCCAGTGGGTCTGCATCCTTGTTCTTGTCTCAGGCTGTTCCTGTTATGGGCACTGTGGAAGAAGTGCTCGCCTTTTTATCCCTTGAAAGGCCCTGAAGGCACCAAAACATTAAGTAGCTCCTCCCACATTTTTCCCGCTCTTTTCTGAGCTTGATTGGTGAAGATTTTGAAAGTATAGAGAGATGGTTTTCTGTAGTGGGGATATTGCAACAATTGCTCACCTAACATGGAAGCACTTACTAACTAAAGAAAAATAGAAAGAACTCCTGTTAGGTGAACACCTGATGCTCAAATGCAATCCATCCCTAAATATTATACCATGTACTTCCAGAGTTGTTGTTTATTTCACAGAACTTCAAACTCAAAAGGTAAGCACTTACAAGCTTGAAGCTGTATTTCTATGAGGTTTCAAGGCATCTGAAATTCAAAACTGCAATGTTCAGCCAAAGGGTCTGCATCCCTGTTCTTGTCAGAGGCTGTTTCTGGTATGGGCACTGTGGAATAAGTGCTCGCCTTTTTATCCCTTGAAAGGCCCTGAAGGCACACAATCATTAAGTAGCTCCTCCCACATTTTTCCCGCTCTTTTCTGAGCTTGCTTGGTGAAGATTTTGAAAGTATAGAGAGATGGTTTTCTGTAGTGGGGATAGTGCAACAGTTGCTCACCTAACATAGAAGCACTTACTAACTAAAGAAAAATAGAAAGAACTCCTGTTAGGTGAACACCTGATGATCAAATGCAATCCATCCTAAATATTATAACATACACTTCCAAAGTTGCTGTTTAGTTCACAGAACTTCAACCTCAAAAGGTAAGCACTTATAACCATGAAGCTGTATTTCTATGAGGTTTCAAGACATCTGAAATTCAAAACTGCAATGTTCAGCCACTGGGTCTGCATCCCTGTTCTTGTCTGAGGCTGTTACTGTTATGGGCACTGTGGAAGAAGTGCTCGCCTTTTTATCCCTTGAAAGGCCCTGAAGGCACCAAACCATTAAGTAGCTCCTCCCACATTTTTCCCGCTCTTTTCTGAGCTTGCTTGGTGAAGATTTTGAAAGTATAGAGAGATGGTTTTCTGTAGTGGAGATATTGCAACAATTGCTCACCTAACATGGAAGCACTTACTAACTAAAGAAAAATAGAAAGAACTCCTGTTAGGTGAGCACCTGATGTTCAAATGCAATCCATCCTAAATATTATAACATACACTTCCAAAGTTGCTGTTTAGTTCACAGAACTTCAACCTCAAAAGGTAAGCACTTATAACCATGAAGCTGTATTTCTATGAGGTTTCAAGACATCTGAAATTCAAAACTGCAATGTTCAGCCAATGGGTCTGCATCCCTGTTCTTGTCTGAGGCTGTTCCTGTTATGGGCACTGTGGAAGAAGTGCTCGCCTTTTTATCCCTTGAAAGGCCCTGAAGGCACCAAACCATTAAGTAGCTCCTCCCACATTTTTCCCGCTCTTTTCTGAGCTTGCTTGGTGAAGATTTTGAAAGTATAGAGAGATGGTTTTCTGTAGTGGAGATATTGCAACAATTGCTCACCTAACATGGAAGCACTTACTAACTAAAGAAAAATAGAAATAACTCCTGTTAGGTGAGCACCTGATGTTCAAATGCAATCCATCCTAAATATTATAACATACACTTCCAAAATTGCTGTTTAGTTCACAGAACTTCAACCTCAAAAGGGAAGCACTTACACATATATAAAACGCAGGTGCCAACCTTAAAGCTGTATTTCTGTGAGGTTCCAAGACATCTGAAATTCAAAACTGCAATGTTCAGCCAGTGGGTCTGCATCCCTGTTCTTGTCTGAGGCTGTTCCTGTTATGGGCACTGTGGAAGAAGTGCTCGCCTTTTTATCCCTTGAAAGGCCCTGAAGGCACCAAAACATTAAGTAGCTCCTCCCACATTTTTCCCGCTCTTTTCTGAGCTTGATTGGTGAAGATTTTGAAAGTATAGAGAGATGGTTTTCTGTAGTGGAGATATTGCAACAATTGCTCACCTAACATGGAAGCACTTACTAACTAAAGAAAAATAGAAAGAACTCCTGTTAGGTGAGCACCTGATGCTCAAATGCAATTATTCTCTAAATATTATAACATACACTTCCAGAGCTGTTGTTTAGTTAACAGAGTTGTTGTTTATTTCACAGAACTTCAAACTCAAAAGGTAAGCACTTACAAGCTTGAAGCTGTATTTCTATGAGGTTTCAAGGCATCTGAAATTCAAAACTGCAATGTTCAGCCAAAGGGTCTGCATCCCTGTTCTTGTCAGAGGCTGTTTCTGGTATGGGCACTGTGGAAGAAGTGCCCACCTTTTTATCCCTTGAAAGGCCCTCAAGGCACCAAACCATTAAGTAGCTCCTCCCACATTGTTCCCGCTCTTTTCCAAGCTTGCTTGGTGAAGATTTTGAAAGTATAGAGAGATGGTTTTCTGTAGTGGGGATAGTGCAACAATTGCTCACCTAACATAGAAGCACTTACTAACTAAAGAAAAATAGAAAGAACTCCTGTTAGGTGAACACCTGATGCTCAAATGCAATCCATCCCTAAATAGTATACCACGTACTTCCAGAGTTGTTGTTTATTTCACAGAACTTCAAACTCAAAAGGTAAGCACTTATAACCATGAAGCTGTATTTCTATGAGGTTTCAAGACATCTGAAATTCAAAACTGCAATGTTCAGCCAGTTGGCCTGCATCACTGTTGTCATCCGAGGCCGTTCCTGCTATGGGCACTGTGGAGAAGGGCCCACCTTTTTATCCCTTGAAAGGCCCTCAAGGCACCAGACCATTAAGTAGCTCCTCCCACATTTTCCCCGCTCTTTTCTGAGGTTGCTTGGTGAAGATTTTGAAAGTATAGAGAGATGGTTTTCTGTAGTGGGGATATTGCAACAATTGCTCACCTAACATGGAAGCACTTACTAACTAAAGAAAAATAGAAAGAACTCCTGTTAGGTGAACACCTGATGCTCAAATGCAATCCATCCCTAAATATTATACCATGTACTTCCAGAGTTGTTGTTTATTTCACAGAACTTCAAACTCAAAAGGTAAGCACTTACAAGCTTGAAGCTGTATTTCTATGAGGTTTCAAGGCATCTGAAATTCCAAACTGCAATGTTCAGCCAAAGGGTCTGCATCCCTGTTCTTGTCAGAGGCTGTTTCTGGTATGGGCACTGTGGAATAAGTGCTCGCCTTTTTATCCCTTGAAAGGCCCTGAAGGCACCAAACCATTAAGTAGCTCCTCCCACATTTTTCCCGCTCTTTTCTGAGCTTGCTTGGTGAAGATTTTGAAAGTATAGAGAGATGGTTTTCTGTAGTGGGGATATTGCAACAATTGCTCACCTAACATGGAAGCACTTACTAACTAAAGAAAAATAGAAAGAACTCCTGTTAGGTGATCACCTAATGCTCAAATGCAATCCATCCCTAAATATTATACCATGTACTTCCAGAGTTGTTGTTTATTTCACAGAACTTCAAACTCAAAAGGTAAGCACTTACAACCATGAAGCTGTATTTCTATGAGGTTTCAAGATATCTGAAATTCAAAACTGCAATGTTCAGCCAGTTGGCCTGCATCACTGTTCTCATCCGAGGCCGTTCCTGCTATGGGCACTGTGGAAGAAGTGCCCACCTTTTTATGCCTTGAAAGGCACTCAAGGCACCAAACCATTAAGTAGCTCCTCCCACATTTTTCCCGCTCTTTTCTGAGCTTGCTTGGTGAAGATTTTGAAAGTATAGAGAGATGGTTTTCTGTAGTAGAGATATTGCAACAATTGCTCACCTAACATGGAAGCACTTACTAACTAAAGAAAAATAGAAAGAACTCCTGTTAGGTGAGCACCTGATGCTCAAATGCAATTATTCTCTAAATATTATAACATACACTTCCAGAGCTGTTGTTTAGTTAACAGAACTTCAACCTCAATAGGTAAGCACTTACAAGCTTGAAGCTGTATTTCTATGAGGTTTCAAGACATCTGAAATTCAAAACTGCAATGTTCAGCAAGTTGGCCTGCATCACTGTTCTCATCCGAGGCCATTCCTGCTATGGGCACTGTGGAAGAAGTGCCCACCTTTTTATCCCTTGAAAGGCCCTCAAGGCACCAAACCATTAAGTAGCTCCTCCCACATTTTTCCCGCTCTTTTCTGAGCGTGCTTGGTGAAGATTTTGAAAGTATAGAGAGATGGTTTTCTGTAGTGGGGATATTGCAACAATTGCTCACCTAACATGGAAGCACTTACTAACTAAAGAAAAATAGAAAGAACTCCTGTTAGGTGAGCACCTGATGTTCAAATGCAATCCATCCTAAATATTATAACATACACTTCCAAAGTTGCTGTTTAGTTCACAGAACTTCAACCTCAAAAGGTAAGCACTTATAACCATGAAGCTGTATTTCTATGAGGTTTCAAGACATCTGAAATTCAAAACTGCAATGTTCAGCCAAAGGGTCTGCATCCCTGTTCTTGTCTGAGGCTGTTCCTGGTATGGGCACTGTGGAAGAAGTTCTAGCCTTTTTATCCCTTGAAAGTCCCTGAAGGCACCAAACCATTAAGAAGCTCCTCCCACATTTTTCCTGCTCTTTTCTGAGCTTGCTTGGTGAAGATTTTGAAAGTATAGAGAGATGGTTTTCTGTAGTGGAGATATTGCAACAATTGCTCACCTAACATGGAAGCACTTACTAACTAAAGAAAAATAGAAATAACTCCTGTTAGGTGAGCACCTGATGTTCAAATGCAATCCATCCTAAATATTATAACATACACTTCCAAAATTGCTGTTTAGTTCACAGAACTTCAACCTCAAAAGGGAAGCACTTACACATATATAAAACGCAGGTGCCAACCTTGAAGCTGTATTTCTGTGAGGTTCCAAGACATCTGAAATTCAAAACTGCAATGTTCAGCCATTGGGTCTGCATCCCTGTTCTTGTCTGAGGCTGTTCCTGTTATGGGCACTGTGGAAGAAGTGCTCGCCTTTTTATCCCTTGAAAGGCCCTGAAGGCACCAAAACATTAAGTAGCTCCTCCCACATTTTTCCCGCTCTTTTCTGAGCTTGATTGGTGAAGATTTTGAAAGTATAGAGAGATGGTTTTCTGTAGTGGGGATATTGCAACAATTGCTCACCTAACATGGAAGCACTTACTAACTAAAGAAAAATAGAAAGAACTCCTGTTAGGTGAACACCTGATGCTCAAATGTAATCCATCCCTAAATATTATACCATGTACTTCCAGAGTTGTTGTTTATTTCACAGAACTTCAAACTCAAAAGGTAAGCACTTACAAGCTTGAAGCTGTATTTCTATGAGGTTTCAAGACATCTGAAATTCAAAACTGCAATGTTCAGCCAAAGGGTCTGCATCCCTGTTCTTGTCTGAGGCTGTTCCTGGTATGGGCACTGTGGAAGAAGTTCTAGCCTTTTTATCCCTTGAAAGTCCCTGAAGGCACCAAACCATTAAGAAGCTCCTCCCACATTTTTCCCGCTCTTTTCTGAGCTTGCTTGGTGAAGATTTTGAAAGTATAGAGAGATGGTTTTCTGTAGTGGAGATATTGCAACAATTGCTCACCTAACATGGAAGCACTTACTAACTAAAGAAAAATAGAAATAACTCCTGTTAGGTGAGCACCTGATGTTCAAATGCAATCCATCCTAAATATTATAACATACACTTCCAAAATTGCTGTTTAGTTCACAGAACTTCAACCTCAAAAGGGAAGCACTTACACATATATAAAACGCAGGTGCCAACCTTGAAGCTGTATTTCTGTGAGGTTCCAAGACATCTGAAATTCAAAACTGCAATGTTCAGCCAGTGGGTCTGCATCCCTGTTCTTGTCTGAGGCTGTTCCTGTTATGGGCACTGTGGAAGAAGTGCTCGCCTTTTTATCCCTTGAAAGGCCCTGAAGGCACCAAACCATTAAGAAGCTCCTCCCACATTTTTCCCGCTCTTTTCTGAGCTTGCTTGGTGAAGATTTTGAAAGTATAGAGAGATGGTTTTCTGTAGTGGAGATATTGCAACAATTGCTCACCTAACATGGAAGCACTTACTAACTAAAGAAAAATAGAAAGAACTCCTGTTAGGTGAGCACCTGATGTTCAAATGCAATCCACCCTAAATATTATAACATACACTTCCAAAATTGCTGTTTAGTTCACAGAACTTCAACCTCAAAAGGGAAGCACTTACACATATATAAAACGCAGGTGCCAACCTTGAAGCTGTATTTCTGTGAGGTTCCAAGACATCTGAAATTCAAAACTGCAATGTTCAGGCAGTGGGTCTGCATCCCTGTTCTTGTCTGAGGCTGGTATGGGCACTGTGGAATAAGTGCTAGCCTTTTTATCACTTGAAAGGCCCTGAAGGCACCAAACCATTAAGTAGCTCCTCCCACATTTTTCCCGCTCTTTTCTGAGCTTGCTTGGTGAAGATTTTGAAAGTATAGAGGGATGGTTTTCTGTAGTGGAGATATTGCAACAATTGCTCACCTAACATGGAAGCACTTACTAACTAAAGAAAAATAGAAAGAACTCCTGTTAGGTGAGCACCTGATGCTCAAATGCAATTATTCTCTAAATATTATAACATACACTTCCAGAGCTGTTGTTTAGTTAACAGAACTTCAACCTCAATAGGTAAGCACTTACAAGCTTGAAGCTGTATTTCTATGAGGTTTCAAGACATCTGAAATTCAAAACTGCAATGTTCAGCCAGTTGGCCTGCATCACTGTTCTCATCCGAGGCCGTTCCTGCTATGGGCACTGTGGAAGAAGTGCCCACCTTTTTATCCCTTGAAAGGCCCTCAAGGCACCAAACCATTAAGTAGCTCCTCCCACATTTTTCCCGCTCTTTTCTGAGCTTGCTTGGTGAAGATTTTGAAAGTATAGAGAGATGGTTTTCTGTAGTGGGGATATTGCAACAATTGCTCACCTAACATGGAAGCACTTACTAACTAAAGAAAAATAGAAAGAACTCCTGTTAGGTGAGCACCTGATGTTCAAATGCAATCCATCCTAAATATTATAACATACACTTCCAAAGTTGCTGTTTAGTTCACAGAACTTCAACCTCAAAAGGTAAGCACTTATAACCATGAAGCTGTATTTCTATGAGGTTTCAAGACATCTGAAATTCAAAACTGCAATGTTCAGCCAATGGGTCTGCATCCCTGTTCTTGTCTGAGGCTGTTACTGTTATGGGCACTGTGGAAGAAGTGCTCGCCTTTTTATCCCTTGAAAGGCCCTGAAGGCACCAAACCATTAAGTAGCTCCTCCCACATTTTTCCCGCTCTTTTCTGAGCTTGCTTGGTGAAGATTTTGAAAGTATAGAGAGATGGTTTTCTGTAGTGGGGATATTGCAACAATTGCTCACCAGAGCTGTTGTTTAGTTAACAGAACTTCAACCTCAATAGGTAAGCACTTACAAGCTTGAAGCTGTATTTCTGTGAGGTTCCAAGACATCTGAAATTCAAAACTGCAATGTTCAGCCAGTGGGTCTGCATCCCTGTTCTTGTCAGAGGCTGTTTCTGGTATGGGCACTGTGGAAGAAGTGCCCACCTTTTTATCCCTTGAAAGGCCCTCAAGGCACCAAACCATTAAGTAGCTCCTCCCACATTTTTCCCGCTCTTTTCCGAGCTTGCTTGGTGAAGATTTTGAAAGTATAGAGAGATGGTTTTCTGTAGTGGGGATATTGCAACAATTGCTCACCTAACATGGAAGCACTTACTAACTAAAGAAAAATAGAAAGAACTCCTGTTAGGTGAACACCTGATGCTCAAATGCAATCCATCCCTAAATATTTTACCATGTACTTCCAGAGTTGTTGTGGGGATAGTGCAACAATTGCTCACCTAACATAGAAGCACTTACTAACTAAAGAAAAATAGAAAGAACTCCTGTTAGGTGAACACCTGATGCTCAAATGCAATCCATCCCTAAATAGTATACCATGTACTTCCAGAGTTGTTGTTTATTTCACAGAACTTCAAACTCAAAAGGTAAGCACTTATAACCATGAAGCTGTATTTCTATGAGGTTTCAAGACATCTGAAATTCAAAACTGCAATGTTCAGCCAGTTGGCCTGCATCACTGTTGTCATCCGAGGCCGTTCCTGCTATGGGCACTGTGGAAGAAGTGCTCGCCTTTTTATCCCTTGAAAGGCCCTCAAGGCACCAGACCATTAAGTAGCTCCTCCCACATTTTTCCCGCTCTTTCTGAGCTTGCTTGGTGAAGATTTTGAAAGTATAGAGAGATGGTTTTCTGTAGTGGGGATATTGCAAAAATTGCTCACCTAACATGGAAGCACTTACTAACTAAAGAAAAATAGAAAGAACTCCTGTTAGGTGAACACCTGATGCTCAAATGCAATCCATCCCTAAATATTATACCATGTACTTCCAGAGTTGTTGTTTATTTCACAGAACTTCAAACTCAAAAGGTAAGCACTTACAAGCTTGAAGCTGTATTTCTATGAGGTTTCAAGACATCTGAAATTCAAAACTGCAATGTTCAGCCAAAGGGTCTGCATCCCTGTTCTTGTCTGAGGCTGTTCCTGGTATGGGCACTGTGGAAGAAGTTCTAGCCTTTTTATCCCTTGAAAGTCCCTGAAGGCACCAAACCATTAAGAAGCTCCTCCCACATTTTTCCCGCTCTTTTCTGAGCTTGCTTGGTGAAGATTTTGAAAGTATAGAGAGATGGTTTTCTGTAGTGGAGATATTGCAACAATTGCTCACCTAACATGGAAGCACTTACTAACTAAAGAAAAATAGAAATAACTCCTGTTAGGTGAGCACCTGATGTTCAAATGCAATCCATCCTAAATATTATAACATACACTTCCAAAATTGCTGTTTAGTTCACAGAACTTCAACCTCAAAAGGGAAGCACTTACACATATATAAAACGCAGGTGCCAACCTTGAAGCTGTATTTCTGTGAGGTTCCAAGACATCTGAAATTCAAAACTGCAATGTTCAGCCAGTGGGTGTGCATCCCTGTTCTTGTCTGAGGCTGTTCCTGTTATGGGCACTGTGGAAGAAGTGCTCGCCTTTTTATCCCTTGAAAGGCCCTGAAGGCACCAAAACATTAAGTAGCTCCTCCCACATTTTTCCCGCTCTAACATGGAAGCACTTACTAACTAAAGAAAAATAGAAAGAACTCCTGTTAGGTGAACACCTGATGCTCAAATGTAATCCATCCCTAAATATTATACCATGTACTTCCAGAGTTGTTGTTTATTTCACAGAACTTCAAACTCAAAAGGTAAGCACTTACAAGCTTGAAGCTGTATTTCTATGAGGTTTCAAGACATCTGAAATTCAAAACTGCAATGTTCAGCCAAAGGGTCTGCATCCCTGTTCTTGTCTGAGGCTGTTCCTGGTATGGGCACTGTGGAAGAAGTTCTAGCCTTTTTATCCCTTGAAAGTCCCTGAAGGCACCAAACCATTAAGAAGCTCCTCCCACATTTTTCCCGCTCTTTTCTGAGCTTGCTTGGTGAAGATTTGGAAAGTATAGAGAGATGGTTTTCTGTAGTGGGGATATTGCAACAATTGCTCACCTAACATGGAAGCACTTACTAACTAAAGAAAAATAGAAAGAACTCCTGTTAGGTGAACACCTAATGCTCAAATGCAATCCATCCCTAAATATTATACCATGTACTTCCAGAGTTGTTGTTTATTTCACAGAACTTCAAACTCAAAAGGTAAGCACTTACAAGCTTGAAGCTGTATTTCTATGAGGTTTCAAGACATCTGAAATTCAAAACTGCAATGTTCAGCCAAAGGGTCTGCATCCCTGTTCTTGTCTGAGGCTGTTCCTGGTATGGGCACTGTGGAAGAAGTGCTCGCCTTTTTATCCCTTGAAAGGCCCTGAAGGCACCAAACCATTAAGTAGCTCCTCCCACATTTTTCCCGCTCTTTTCTGAGCTTGCTTGGTGAAGATTTGGAAAGTATAGAGAGATGGTTTTCTGTAGTGGGGATATTGCAACAATTGCTCACCTAACATGGAAGCACTTACTAACTAAAGAAAAATAGAAAGAACTCCTGTTAGGTGAACACCTAATGCTCAAATGCAATCGATCCCTAAATATTATACCATGTACTTCCAGAGTTGTTGTTTATTTCACAGAACTTCAAACTCAAAAGGTAAGCACTTACAAGCTTGAAGCTGTATTTCTATGAGGTTTCAAGATATCTGAAATTCAAAACTGCAATGTTCAGCCAGTTGGCCTGCATCACTGTTCTCATCCGAGGCCGTTCCTGCTATGGGCACTGTGGAAGAAGTGCCCACCTTTTTATGCCTTGAAAGGCACTCAAGGCACCAAACCATTAAGTAGCTCCTCCCACATTTTTCCCGCTCTTTTCCGAGCTTGCTTGGTGAAGATTTTGAAAGTATAGAGAGATGGTTTTCTGTAGTGGGGATAGTGCAACAATTGCTCACCTAACATAGAAGCACTTACTAACTAAAGAAAAATAGAAAGAACTCCTGTTAGGTGAACACCTGATGATCAAATGCAATCCATCCCTAAATAGTATACCATGTACTTCCAGAGTTGTTGTTTATTTTACAGAACTTCAAACTCAAAAGGTAAGCACTTATAACCATGAAGCTGTATTTCTATGAGGTTTCAAGACATCTGAAATTCAAAACTGCAATGTTCAGCCAGTTGGCCTGCATCACTGTTGTCATCCGAGGCCGTTCCTGCTATGGGCACTGTGGAGAAGTGCCCACCTTTTTATCCCTTGAAAGGCCCTCAAGGCACCAGACCATTAAGTAGCTCCTCCCATATTTTTCCCGCTCTTTTCTGAGCTTGCTTGGTGAAGATTTTGAAAGTATAGAGAGATGGTTTTCTGTAGTGGAGATATTGCAACAATTGCTCACCTAACATGGAAGCACTTACTAACTAAAGAAAAATAGAAAGAACTCCTGTTAGGTGAACACCTGATGCTCAAATGCAATCCATCCCTAAATATTATACCATGTACTTCCAGAGTTGTTGTTTATTTCACAGAACTTCAAACTCAAAAGGTAAGCACTTACAAGCTTGAAGCTGTATTTCTATGAGGTTTCAAGGCATCTGAAATTCAAAACTGCAATGTTCAGCCAAAGGGTCTGCATCCCTGTTCTTGTCAGAGGCTGTATCTGGTATGGGCACTGTGGAATAAGTGCTCGCCTTTTTATCCCTTGAAAGGCCCTGAAGGCACCAAACCATTAAGTAGCTCCTCCCACATTTTTCCCGCTCTTTTCTGAGCTTGCTTGGTGAAGATTTTGAAAGTATAGAGAGATGGTTTTCTGTAGTGGGGATATTGCAACAATTGCTCACCTAACATGGAAGCACTTACTAACTAAAGAAAAATAGAAAGAACTCCTGTTAGGTGAACACCTGATGCTCAAATGCAATCCATCCCTAAATATTTTACCATGTACTTCCAGAGTTGTTGTTTATTTCACAGAACTTCAAACTCAAAAGGTAAGCACTTACAAGCTTGAAGCTGTATTTCTATGAGGTTTCAAGGCATCTGAAATTCAAAACTGCAATGTTCAGCCAAAGGGTCTGCATCCCTGTTCTTGTCAAGGCTGTTCCTGGTATGGGCACTGTGGAAGAAGTTCTAGCCTTTTTATCCCTTGAAAGTCCCTGAAGGCACCAAACCATTAAGAAGCTCCTCCCACATTTTTCCCGCTCTTTTCTGAGCTTGCTTGGTGAAGATTTTGAAAGTATAGAGAGATGGTTTTCTGTAGTGGAGATATTGCAACAATTGCTCACCTAACATGGAAGCACTTACTAACTAAAGAAAAATAGAAAGAACTCCTGTTAGGTGAGCACCTGATGTTCAAATGCAATCCACCCTAAATATTATAACATACACTTCCAAAATTGCTGTTTAGTTCACAGAACTTCAACCTCAAAAGGGAAGCACTTACACATATATAAAACGCAGGTGCCAACCTTGAAGCTGTATTTCTGTGAGGTTCCAAGACATCTGAAATTCAAAACTGCAATGTTCAGGCAGTGGGTCTGCATCCCTGTTCTTGTCTGAGGCTGGTATGGGCACTGTGGAATAAGTGCTAGCCTTTTTATCACTTGAAAGGCCCTGAAGGCACCAAACCATTAAGTAGCTCCTCCCACATTTTTCCCGCTCTTTTCTGAGCTTGCTTGGTGAAGATTTTGAAAGTATAGAGGGATGGTTTTCTGTAGTGGAGATATTGCAACAATTGCTCACCTAACATGGAAGCACTTACTAACTAAAGAAAAATAGAAAGAACTCCTGTTAGGTGAGCACCTGATGCTCAAATGCAATTATTCTCTAAATATTATAACATACACTTCCAGAGCTGTTGTTTAGTTAACAGAACTTCAACCTCAATAGGTAAGCACTTACAAGCTTGAAGCTGTATTTCTATGAGGTTTCAAGACATCTGAAATTCAAAACTGCAATGTTCAGCCAGTTGGCCTGCATCACTGTTCTCATCCGAGGCCGTTCCTGCTATGGGCACTGTGGAAGAAGTGCCCACCTTTTTATCCCTTGAAAGGCCCTCAAGGCACCAAACCATTAAGTAGCTCCTCCCACATTTTTCCCGCTCTTTTCTGAGCTTGCTTGGTGAAGATTTTGAAAGTATAGAGAGATGGTTTTCTGTAGTGGGGATATTGCAACAATTGCTCACCTAACATGGAAGCACTTACTAACTAAAGAAAAATAGAAAGAACTCCTGTTAGGTGAGCACCTGATGTTCAAATGCAATCCATCCTAAATATTATAACATACACTTCCAAAGTTGCTGTTTAGTTCACAGAACTTCAACCTCAAAAGGTAAGCACTTATAACCATGAAGCTGTATTTCTATGAGGTTTCAAGACATCTGAAATTCAAAACTGCAATGTTCAGCCAATGGGTCTGCATCCCTGTTCTTGTCTGAGGCTGTTACTGTTATGGGCACTGTGGAAGAAGTGCTCGCCTTTTTATCCCTTGAAAGGCCCTGAAGGCACCAAACCATTAAGTAGCTCCTCCCACATTTTTCCCGCTCTTTTCTGAGCTTGCTTGGTGAAGATTTTGAAAGTATAGAGAGATGGTTTTCTGTAGTGGGGATATTGCAACAATTGCTCACCTAACATGGAAGCACTTACTAACTAAAGAAAAATAGAAAGAACTCCTGTTAGGTGAGCACCTGATGCTCAAATGCAATTATTCTCTAAATATTATAACATACACTTCCAGAGCTGTTGTTTAGTTAACAGAACTTCAACCTCAATAGGTAAGCACTTACAAGCTTGAAGCTGTATTTCTGTGAGGTTCCAAGACATCTGAAATTCAAAACTGCAATGTTCAGCCAGTGGGTCTGCATCCCTGTTCTTGTCAGAGGCTGTTTCTGGTATGGGCACTGTGGAAGAAGTGCCCACCTTTTTATCCCTTGAAAGGCCCTCAAGGCACCAAACCATTAAGTAGCTCCTCCCACATTTTTCCCGCTCTTTTCCGAGCTTGCTTGGTAAAGATTTTGAAAGTATAGAGAGATGGTTTTCTGTAGTGGGGATATTGCAACAATTGCTCACCTAACATGGAAGCACTTACTAACTAAAGAAAAATAGAAAGAACTCCTGTTAGGTGAACACCTGATGCTCAAATGCAATCCATCCCTAAATATTTTACCATGTACTTCCAGAGTTGTTGTGGGGATAGTGCAACAATTGCTCACCTAACATAGAAGCACTTACTAACTAAAGAAAAATAGAAAGAACTCCTGTTAGGTGAACACCTGATGCTCAAATGCAATCCATCCCTAAATAGTATACCATGTACTTCCAGAGTTGTTGTTTATTTCACAGAACTTCAAACTCAAAAGGTAAGCACTTATAACCATGAAGCTGTATTTCTATGAGGTTTCAAGACATCTGAAATTCAAAACTGCAATGTTCAGCCAGTTGGCCTGCATCACTGTTGTCATCCGAGGCCGTTCCTGCTATGGGCACTGTGGAAGAAGTGCTCGCCTTTTTATCCCTTGAAAGGCCCTCAAGGCACCAGACCATTAAGTAGCTCCTCCCACATTTTTCCCGCTCTTTCTGAGCTTGCTTGGTGAAGATTTTGAAAGTATAGAGAGATGGTTTTCTGTAGTGGGGATATTGCAACAATTGCTCACCTAACATGGAAGCACTTACTAACTAAAGAAAAATAGAAAGAACTCCTGTTAGGTGAACACCTGATGCTCAAATGCAATCCATCCCTAAATATTATACCATGTACTTCCAGAGTTGTTGTTTATTTCACAGAACTTCAAACTCAAAAGGTAAGCACTTACAAGCTTGAAGCTGTATTTCTATGAGGTTTCAAGACATCTGAAATTCAAAACTGCAATGTTCAGCCAAAGGGTCTGCATCCCTGTTCTTGTCTGAGGCTGTTCCTGGTATGGGCACTGTGGAAGAAGTTCTAGCCTTTTTATCCCTTGAAAGTCCCTGAAGGCACCAAACCATTAAGAAGCTCCTCCCACATTTTTCCCGCTCTTTTCTGAGCTTGCTTGGTGAAGATTTTGAAAGTATAGAGAGATGGTTTTCTGTAGTGGAGATATTGCAACAATTGCTCACCTAACATGGAAGCACTTACTAACTAAAGAAAAATAGAAATAACTCCTGTTAGGTGAGCACCTGATGTTCAAATGCAATCCATCCTAAATATTATAACATACACTTCCAAAATTGCTGTTTAGTTCACAGAACTTCAACCTCAAAAGGGAAGCACTTACACATATATAAAACGCAGGTGCCAACCTTGAAGCTGTATTTCTGTGAGGTTCCAAGACATCTGAAATTCAAAACTGCAATGTTCAGCCAGTGGGTGTGCATCCCTGTTCTTGTCTGAGGCTGTTCCTGTTATGGGCACTGTGGAAGAAGTGCTCGCCTTTTTATCCCTTGAAAGGCCCTGAAGGCACCAAAACATTAAGTAGCTCCTCCCACATTTTTCCCGCTCTAACATGGAAGCACTTACTAACTAAAGAAAAATAGAAAGAACTCCTGTTAGGTGAACACCTGATGCTCAAATGTAATCCATCCCTAAATATTATACCATGTACTTCCAGAGTTGTTGTTTATTTCACAGAACTTCAAACTCAAAAGGTAAGCACTTACAAGCTTGAAGCTGTATTTCTTTGAGGTTTCAAGACATCTGAAATTCAAAACTGCAATGTTCAGCCAAAGGGTCTGCATCCCTGTTCTTGTCTGAGGCTGTTCCTGGTATGGGCACTGTGGAAGAAGTTCTAGCCTTTTTATCCCTTGAAAGTCCCTGAAGGCACCAAACCATTAAGAAGCTCCTCCCACATTTTTCCCGCTCTTTTCTGAGCTTGCTTGGTGAAGATTTTGAAAGTATAGAGAGATGGTTTTCTGTAGTGGAGATATTGCAACAATTGCTCACCTAACATGGAAGCACTTACTAACTAAAGAAAAATAGAAATAACTCCTGTTAGGTGAGCACCTGATGTTCAAATGCAATCCATCCTAAATATTATAACATACACTTCCAAAATTGCTGTTTAGTTCACAGAACTTCAACCTCAAAAGGGAAGCACTTACACATATATAAAACGCAGGTGCCAACCTTGAAGCTGTATTTCTGTGAGGTTCCAAGACATCTGAAATTCAAAACTGCAATGTTCAGCCAGTGGGTGTGCATCCCTGTTCTTGTCTGAGGCTGTTCCTGTTATGGGCACTGTGGAAGAAGTGCTCGCCTTTTTATCCCTTGAAAGGCCCTGAAGGCACCAAAACATTAAGTAGCTCCTCCCACATTTTTCCCGCTCTAACATGGAAGCACTTACTAACTAAAGAAAAATAGAAAGAACTCCTGTTAGGTGAACACCTGATGCTCAAATGTAATCCATCCCTAAATATTATACCATGTACTTCCAGAGTTGTTGTTTATTTCACAGAACTTCAAACTCAAAAGGTAAGCACTTACAAGCTTGAAGCTGTATTTCTATGAGGTTTCAAGACATCTGAAATTCAAAACTGCAATGTTCAGCCAAAGGGTCTGCATCCCTGTTCTTGTCTGAGGCTGTTCCTGGTATGGGCACTGTGGAAGAAGTTCTAGCCTTTTTATCCCTTGAAAGTCCCTGAAGGCACCAAACCATTAAGAAGCTCCTCCCACATTTTTCCCGCTCTTTTCTGAGCTTGCTTGGTGAAGATTTTGAAAGTATAGAGAGATGGTTTTCTGTAGTGGAGATATTGCAACAATTGCTCACCTAACATGGAAGCACTTACTAACTAAAGAAAAATAGAAATAACTCCTGTTAGGTGAGCACCTGATGTTCAAATGCAATCCATCCTAAATATTATAACATACACTTCCAAAATTGCTGTTTAGTTCACAGAACTTCAACCTCAAAAGGGAAGCACTTACACATATATAAAACGCAGGTGCCAACCTTGAAGCTGTATTTCTGTGAGGTTCCAAGACATCTGAAATTCAAAACTGCAATGTTCAGCCAGTGGGTGTGCATCCCTGTTCTTGTCTGAGGCTGTTCCTGTTATGGGCACTGTGGAAGAAGTGCTCGCCTTTTTATCCCTTGAAAGGCCCTGAAGGCACCAAAACATTAAGTAGCTCCTCCCACATTTTTTCCCGCTCTTTTCTGAGCTTGATTGGTGAAGATTTTGAAAGTATAGAGAGATGGTTTTCTGTAGTGGGGATATTGCAACAATTGCTCACCTAACATGGAAGCACTTACTAACTAAAGAAAAATAGAAAGAACTCCTGTTAGGTGAGCACCTGATGCTCAAATGCAATTATTCTCTAAATATTATAACAGACACTTCCAGAGCTGTTGTTTAGTTAACAGAACTTCAACCTCAATAGGTAAGCACTTACAAGCTTGAAGCTGTATTTCTGTGAGGTTCCAAGACATCTGAAATTCAAAACTGCAATGTTCAGCCAGTGGGTCTGCATCCTTGTTCTTGTCTCAGGCTGTTCCTGTTATGGGCACTGTGGAAGAAGTGCTCGCCTTTTTATCCCTTGAAAGGCCCTGAAGGCACCAAAACATTAAGTAGCTCCTCCCACATTTTTCCCGCTCTTTTCTGAGCTTGATTGGTGAAGATTTTGAAAGTATAGAGAGATGGTTTTCTGTAGTGGGGATATTGCAACAATTGCTCACCTAACATGGAAGCACTTACTAACTAAAGAAAAATAGAAAGAACTCCTGTTAGGTGAGCATCTGATGCTCAAATGCAATTATTCTCTAAATATTATAACATACACTTCCAGAGCTGTTGTTTAGTTAACAGAGTTGTTGTTTATTTCACAGAACTTCAAACTCAAAAGGTAAGCACTTACAAGCTTGAAGCTGTATTTCTATGAGGTTTCAAGGCATCTGAAATTCAAAACTGCAATGTTCAGCCAAAGGGTCTGCATCCCTGTTCTTGTCAGAGGCTGTTTCTGGTATGGGCACTGTGGAAGAAGTGCCCACCTTTTTATCCCTTGAAAGGCCCTCAAGGCACCAAACCATTAAGTAGCTCCTCCCACATTTTTCCCGCTCTTTTCCGAGCTTGCTTGGTGAAGATTTTGAAAGTATAGAGAGATGGTTTTCTGTAGTGGGGATAGTGCAACAATTGCTCACCTAACATAGAAGCACTTACTAACTAAAGAAAAATAGAAAGAAGTCCTGTTAGGTGAACACCTGATGCTCAAATGCAATCCATCCCTAAATAGTATACCATGTACTTCCAGAGTTGTTGTTTATTTCACAGAACTTCAAACTCAAAAGGTAAGCACTTATAACCATGAAGCTGTATTTCTATGAGGTTTCAAGACATCTGAAATTCAAAACTGCAATGTTCAGCCAGTTGGCCTGCATCACTGTTGTCATCCGAGGCCGTTCCTGCTATGGGCACTGTGGAGAAGGGCCCACCTTTTTATCCCTTGAAAGGCCCTCAAGGCACCAGACCATTAAGTAGCTCCTCCCACATTTTTCCCGCTCTTTTCTGAGGTTGCTTGGTGAAGATTTTGAAAGTATAGAGAGATGGTTTTCTGTAGTGGGGATATTGCAACAATTGCTCACCTAACATGGAAGCACTTACTAACTAAAGAAAAATAGAAAGAACTCCTGTTAGGTGAACACCTGATGCTCAAATGCAATCCATCCCTAAATATTATACCATGTACTTCCAGAGTTGTTGTTTATTTCACAGAACTTCAAACTCAAAAGGTAAGCACTTACAAGCTTGAAGCTGTATTTCTATGAGGTTTCAAGGCATCTGAAATTCAAAACTGCAATGTTCAGCCAAAGGGTCTGCATCCCTGTTCTTGTCAGAGGCTGTTTCTGGTATGGGCACTGTGGAATAAGTGCTCGCCTTTTTATCCCTTGAAAGGCCCTGAAGGCACCAAATCATTAAGTAGCTCCTCCCACATTTTTCCCGCTCTTTTCTGAGCTTGCTTGGTGAAGATTTTGAAAGTATAGAGAGATGGCTTTCTGTAGTGGGGATAGTGCAACAGTTGCTCACCTAACATAGAAGCACTTACTAACTAAAGAAAAATAGAAAGAACTCCTGTTAGGTGAACACCTGATGATCAAATGCAATCCATCCTAAATATTATAACATACACTTCCAAAGTTGCTGTTTAGTTCACAGAACTTCAACCTCAAAAGGTAAGCACTTATAACCATGAAGCTGTATTTCTATGAGGTTTCAAGACATCTGAAATTCAAAACTGCAATGTTCAGCCACTGGGTCTGCATCCCTGTTCTTGACTGAGGCTGTTACTGTTATGGGCACTGTGGAAGAAGTGCTCGCCTTTTTATCCCTTGAAAGGCCCTGAAGGCACCAAACCATTAAGTAGCTCCTCCCACATTTTTCCCGCTCTTTTCTGAGCTTGCTTGGTGAAGATTTTGAAAGTATAGAGAGATGGTTTTCTGTAGTGGAGATATTGCAACAATTGCTCACCTAACATGGAAGCACTTACTAACTAAAGAAAAATAGAAAGAACTCCTGTTAGGTGAGCACCTGATGTTCAAATGCAATCCATCCTAAATATTATAACATACACTTCCAAAGTTGCTGTTTAGTTCACAGAACTTCAACCTCAAAAGGTAAGCACTTATAACCATGAAGCTGTATTTCTATGAGGTTTCAAGACATCTGAAATTCAAAACTGCAATGTTCAGCCAATGGGTCTGCATCCCTGTTCTTGTCTGAGGCTGTTCCTGTTATGGGCACTGTGGAAGAAGTGCTCGCCTTTTTATCCCTTGAAAGGCCCTGAAGGCACCAAACCATTAAGTAGCTCCTCCCACATTTTTCCCGCTCTTTTCTGAGCTTGCTTGGTGAAGATTTTGAAAGTATAGAGAGATGGTTTTCTGTAGTGGAGATATTGCAACAATTGCTCACCTAACATGGAAGCACTTACTAACTAAAGAAAAATAGAAATAACTCCTGTTAGGTGAGCACCTGATGTTCAAATGCAATCCATCCTAAATATTATAACATACACTTCCAAAATTGCTGTTTAGTTCACAGAACTTCAACCTCAAAAGGGAAGCACTTACACATATATAAAACGCAGGTGCCAACCTTAAAGCTGTATTTCTGTGAGGTTCCAAGACATCTGAAATTCAAAACTGCAATGTTCAGCCAGTGGGTCTGCATCCCTGTTCTTGTCTGAGGCTGTTCCTGTTATGGGCACTGTGGAAGAAGTGCTCGCCTTTTTATCCCTTGAAAGGCCCTGAAGGCACCAAAACATTAAGTAGCTCCTCCCACATTTTTCCCGCTCTTTTCTGAGCTTGATTGGTGAAGATTTTGAAAGTATAGAGAGATGGTTTTCTGTAGTGGAGATATTGCAACAATTGCTCACCTAACATGGAAGCACTTACTAACTAAAGAAAAATAGAAAGAACTCCTGTTAGGTGAGCACCTGATGCTCAAATGCAATTATTCTCTAAATATTATAACATACACTTCCAGAGCTGTTGTTTAGTTAACAGAGTTGTTGTTTATTTCACAGAACTTCAAACTCAAAAGGTAAGCACTTACAAGCTTGAAGCTGTATTTCTATGAGGTTTCAAGGCATCTGAAATTCAAAACTGCAATGTTCAGCCAAAGGGTCTGCATCCCTGTTCTTGTCAGAGGCTGTTTCTGGTATGGGCACTGTGGAAGAAGTGCCCACCTTTTTATCCCTTGAAAGGCCCTCAAGGCACCAAACCATTAAGTAGCTCCTCCCACATTGTTCCCGCTCTTTTCCAAGCTTGCTTGGTGAAGATTTTGAAAGTATAGAGAGATGGTTTTCTGTAGTGGGGATAGTGCAACAATTGCTCACCTAACATAGAAGCACTTACTAACTAAAGAAAAATAGAAAGAACTCCTGTTAGGTGAACACCTGATGCTCAAATGCAATCCATCCCTAAATAGTATACCACGTACTTCCAGAGTTGTTGTTTATTTCACAGAACTTCAAACTCAAAAGGTAAGCACTTATAACCATGAAGCTGTATTTCTATGAGGTTTCAAGACATCTGAAATTCAAAACTGCAATGTTCAGCCAGTTGGCCTGCATCACTGTTGTCATC
Organism: Ambystoma mexicanum; assembly: GCF_040938575.1. Classification (NCBI taxonomy): domain Eukaryota; kingdom Metazoa; phylum Chordata; class Amphibia; order Caudata; family Ambystomatidae; genus Ambystoma; species Ambystoma mexicanum. The sequence goes on along the minus strand of NC_090941.1, from coordinate 1,142,466,638 downwards.
CGAGGCCGTTCCTGCTATGGGCACTGTGGAGAAGGGCCCACCTTTTTATCCCTTGAAAGGCCCTCAAGGCACCAGACCATTAAGTAGCTCCTCCCACATTTTCCCCGCTCTTTTCTGAGGTTGCTTGGTGAAGATTTTGAAAGTATAGAGAGATGGTTTTCTGTAGTGGGGATATTGCAACAATTGCTCACCTAACATGGAAGCACTTACTAACTAAAGAAAAATAGAAAGAACTCCTGTTAGGTGAACACCTGATGCTCAAATGCAATCCATCCCTAAATATTATACCATGTACTTCCAGAGTTGTTGTTTATTTCACAGAACTTCAAACTCAAAAGGTAAGCACTTACAAGCTTGAAGCTGTATTTCTATGAGGTTTCAAGGCATCTGAAATTCCAAACTGCAATGTTCAGCCAAAGGGTCTGCATCCCTGTTCTTGTCAGAGGCTGTTTCTGGTATGGGCACTGTGGAATAAGTGCTCGCCTTTTTATCCCTTGAAAGGCCCTGAAGGCACCAAACCATTAAGTAGCTCCTCCCACATTTTTCCCGCTCTTTTCTGAGCTTGCTTGGTGAAGATTTTGAAAGTATAGAGAGATGGTTTTCTGTAGTGGGGATATTGCAACAATTGCTCACCTAACATGGAAGCACTTACTAACTAAAGAAAAATAGAAAGAACTCCTGTTAGGTGATCACCTAATGCTCAAATGCAATCCATCCCTAAATATTATACCATGTACTTCCAGAGTTGTTGTTTATTTCACAGAACTTCAAACTCAAAAGGTAAGCACTTACAACCATGAAGCTGTATTTCTATGAGGTTTCAAGATATCTGAAATTCAAAACTGCAATGTTCAGCCAGTTGGCCTGCATCACTGTTCTCATCCGAGGCCGTTCCTGCTATGGGCACTGTGGAAGAAGTGCCCACCTTTTTATGCCTTGAAAGGCACTCAAGGCACCAAACCATTAAGTAGCTCCTCCCACATTTTTCCCGCTCTTTTCTGAGCTTGCTTGGTGAAGATTTTGAAAGTATAGAGAGATGGTTTTCTGTAGTAGAGATAATGCAACAATTGCTCACCTAACATGGAAGCACTTACTAACTAAAGAAAAATAGAAAGAACTCCTGTTAGGTGAGCACCTGATGCTCAAATGCAATTATTCTCTAAATATTATAACATACACTTCCAGAGCTGTTGTTTAGTTAACAGAACTTCAACCTCAATAGGTAAGCACTTACAAGCTTGAAGCTGTATTTCTATGAGGTTTCAAGACATCTGAAATTCAAAACTGCAATGTTCAGCAAGTTGGCCTGCATCACTGTTCTCATCCGAGGCCATTCCTGCTATGGGCACTGTGGAAGAAGTGCCCACCTTTTTATCCCTTGAAAGGCCCTCAAGGCACCAAACCATTAAGTAGCTCCTCCCACATTTTTCCCGCTCTTTTCTGAGCGTGCTTGGTGAAGATTTTGAAAGTATAGAGAGATGGTTTTCTGTAGTGGGGATATTGCAACAATTGCTCACCTAACATGGAAGCACTTACTAACTAAAGAAAAATAGAAAGAACTCCTGTTAGGTGAGCACCTGATGTTCAAATGCAATCCATCCTAAATATTATAACATACACTTCCAAAGTTGCTGTTTAGTTCACAGAACTTCAACCTCAAAAGGTAAGCACTTATAACCATGAAGCTGTATTTCTATGAGGTTTCAAGACATCTGAAATTCAAAACTGCAATGTTCAGCCAAAGGGTCTGCATCCCTGTTCTTGTCTGAGGCTGTTCCTGGTATGGGCACTGTGGAAGAAGTTCTAGCCTTTTTATCCCTTGAAAGTCCCTGAAGGCACCAAACCATTAAGAAGCTCCTCCCACATTTTTCCTGCTCTTTTCTGAGCTTGCTTGGTGAAGATTTTGAAAGTATAGAGAGATGGTTTTCTGTAGTGGAGATATTGCAACAATTGCTCACCTAACATGGAAGCACTTACTAACTAAAGAAAAATAGAAATAACTCCTGTTAGGTGAGCACCTGATGTTCAAATGCAATCCATCCTAAATATTATAACATACACTTCCAAAATTGCTGTTTAGTTCACAGAACTTCAACCTCAAAAGGGAAGCACTTACACATATATAAAACGCAGGTGCCAACCTTGAAGCTGTATTTCTGTGAGGTTCCAAGACATCTGAAATTCAAAACTGCAATGTTCAGCCATTGGGTCTGCATCCCTGTTCTTGTCTGAGGCTGTTCCTGTTATGGGCACTGTGGAAGAAGTGCTCGCCTTTTTATCCCTTGAAAGGCCCTGAAGGCACCAAAACATTAAGTAGCTCCTCCCACATTTTTCCCGCTCTTTTCTGAGCTTGATTGGTGAAGATTTTGAAAGTATAGAGAGATGGTTTTCTGTAGTGGGGATATTGCAACAATTGCTCACCTAACATGGAAGCACTTACTAACTAAAGAAAAATAGAAAGAACTCCTGTTAGGTGAACACCTGATGCTCAAATGTAATCCATCCCTAAATATTATACCATGTACTTCCAGAGTTGTTGTTTATTTCACAGAACTTCAAACTCAAAAGGTAAGCACTTACAAGCTTGAAGCTGTATTTCTATGAGGTTTCAAGACATCTGAAATTCAAAACTGCAATGTTCAGCCAAAGGGTCTGCATCCCTGTTCTTGTCTGAGGCTGTTCCTGGTATGGGCACTGTGGAAGAAGTTCTAGCCTTTTTATCCCTTGAAAGTCCCTGAAGGCACCAAACCATTAAGAAGCTCCTCCCACATTTTTCCCGCTCTTTTCTGAGCTTGCTTGGTGAAGATTTTGAAAGTATAGAGAGATGGTTTTCTGTAGTGGAGATATTGCAACAATTGCTCACCTAACATGGAAGCACTTACTAACTAAAGAAAAATAGAAATAACTCCTGTTAGGTGAGCACCTGATGTTCAAATGCAATCCATCCTAAATATTATAACATACACTTCCAAAATTGCTGTTTAGTTCACAGAACTTCAACCTCAAAAGGGAAGCACTTACACATATATAAAACGCAGGTGCCAACCTTGAAGCTGTATTTCTGTGAGGTTCCAAGACATCTGAAATTCAAAACTGCAATGTTCAGCCAAAGGGTCTGCATCCCTGTTCTTGTCTGAGGCTGTTCCTGGTATGGGCACTGTGGAAGAAGTTCTAGCCTTTTTATCCCTTGAAAGTCCCTGAAGGCACCAAACCATTAAGAAGCTCCTCCCACATTTTTCCTGCTCTTTTCTGAGCTTGCTTGGTGAAGATTTTGAAAGTATAGAGAGATGGTTTTCTGTAGTGGAGATATTGCAACAATTGCTCACCTAACATGGAAGCACTTACTAACTAAAGAAAAATAGAAATAACTCCTGTTAGGTGAGCACCTGATGTTCAAATGCAATCCATCCTAAATATTATAACATACACTTCCAAAATTGCTGTTTAGTTCACAGAACTTCAACCTCAAAAGGGAAGCACTTACACATATATAAAACGCAGGTGCCAACCTTGAAGCTGTATTTCTGTGAGGTTCCAAGACATCTGAAATTCAAAACTGCAATGTTCAGCTATTGGGTCTGCATCCCTGTTCTTGTCTGAGGCTGTTCCTGTTATGGGCACTGTGGAAGAAGTGCTCGCCTTTTTATCCCTTGAAAGGCCCTGAAGGCACCAAAACATTAAGTAGCTCCTCCCACATTTTTCCCGCTCTTTTCTGAGCTTGATTGGTGAAGATTTTGAAAGTATAGAGAGATGGTTTTCTGTAGTGGGGATATTGCAACAATTGCTCACCTAACATGGAAGCACTTACTAACTAAAGAAAAATAGAAAGAACTCCTGTTAGGTGAACACCTGATGCTCAAATGTAATCCATCCCTAAATATTATACCATGTACTTCCAGAGTTGTTGTTTATTTCACAGAACTTCAAACTCAAAAGGTAAGCACTTACAAGCTTGAAGCTGTATTTCTATGAGGTTTCAAGACATCTGAAATTCAAAACTGCAATGTTCAGCCAAAGGGTCTGCATCCCTGTTCTTGTCTGAGGCTGTTCCTGGTATGGGCACTGTGGAAGAAGTTCTAGCCTTTTTATCCCTTGAAAGTCCCTGAAGGCACCAAACCATTAAGAAGCTCCTCCCACATTTTTCCCGCTCTTTTCTGAGCTTGCTTGGTGAAGATTTTGAAAGTATAGAGAGATGGTTTTCTGTAGTGGAGATATTGCAACAATTGCTCACCTAACATGGAAGCACTTACTAACTAAAGAAAAATAGAAATAACTCCTGTTAGGTGAGCACCTGATGTTCAAATGCAATCCATCCTAAATATTATAACATACACTTCCAAAATTGCTGTTTAGTTCACAGAACTTCAACCTCAAAAGGGAAGCACTTACACATATATAAAACGCAGGTGCCAACCTTGAAGCTGTATTTCTGTGAGGTTCCAAGACATCTGAAATTCAAAACTGCAATGTTCAGCCAGTGGGTCTGCATCCCTGTTCTTGTCTGAGGCTGTTCCTGTTATGGGCACTGTGGAAGAAGTGCTCGCCTTTTTATCCCTTGAAAGGCCCTGAAGGCACCAAACCATTAAGTAGCTCCTCCCACATTTTTCCCGCTCTTTTCTGAGCTTGCTTGGTGAAGATTTTGAAAGTATAGAGAGATGGTTTTCTGTAGTGGAGATATTGCAACAATTGCTCACCTAACATGGAAGCACTTACTAACTAAAGAAAAATAGAAATAACTCCTGTTAGGTGAGCACCTGATGTTCAAATGCAATCCATCCTAAATATTATAACATACACTTCCAAAATTGCTGTTTAGTTCACAGAACTTCAACCTCAAAAGGGAAGCACTTACACATATATAAAACGCAGGTGCCAACCTTAAAGCTGTATTTCTGTGAGGTTCCAAGACATCTGAAATTCAAAACTGCAATGTTCAGCCAGTGGGTCTGCATCCCTGTTCTTGTCTGAGGCTGTTCCTGTTATGGGCACTGTGGAAGAAGTGCTCGCCTTTTTATCCCTTGAAAGGCCCTGAAGGCACCAAAACATTAAGTAGCTCCTCCCACATTTTTCCCGCTCTTTTCTGAGCTTGATTGGTGAAGATTTTGAAAGTATAGAGAGATGGTTTTCTGTAGTGGAGATATTGCAACAATTGCTCACCTAACATGGAAGCACTTACTAACTAAAGAAAAATAGAAAGAACTCCTGTTAGGTGAGCACCTGATGCTCAAATGCAATTATTCTCTAAATATTATAACATACACTTCCAGAGCTGTTGTTTAGTTAACAGAGTTGTTGTTTATTTCACAGAACTTCAAACTCAAAAGGTAAGCACTTACAAGCTTGAAGCTGTATTTCTATGAGGTTTCAAGGCATCTGAAATTCAAAACTGCAATGTTCAGCCAAAGGGTCTGCATCCCTGTTCTTGTCAGAGGCTGTTTCTGGTATGGGCACTGTGGAAGAAGTGCCCACCTTTTTATCCCTTGAAAGGCCCTCAAGGCACCAAACCATTAAGTAGCTCCTCCCACATTTTTCCCGCTCTTTTCCAAGCTTGCTTGGTGAAGATTTTGAAAGTATAGAGAGATGGTTTTCTGTAGTGGGGATAGTGCAACAATTGCTCACCTAACATAGAAGCACTTACTAACTAAAGAAAAATAGAAAGAACTCTTGTTAGGTGAACACCGGATGCTCAAATGCAATCCATCCCTAAATAGTATACCACGTACTTCCAGAGTTGTTGTTTATTTCACAGAACTTCAAACTCAAAAGGTAAGCACTTATAACCATGAAGCTGTATTTCTATGAGGTTTCAAGACATCTGAAATTCAAAACTGCAATGTTCAGCCAGTTGGCCTGCATCACTGTTGTCATCCGAGGCCGTTCCTGCTATGGGCACTGTGGAGAAGGGCCCACCTTTTTATCCCTTGAAAGGCCCTCAAGGCACCAGACCATTAAGTAGCTCCTCCCACATTTTCCCCGCTCTTTTCTGAGGTTGCTTGGTGAAGATTTTGAAAGTATAGAGAGATGGTTTTCTGTAGTGGGGATATTGCAACAATTGCTCACCTAACATGGAAGCACTTACTAACTAAAGAAAAATAGAAAGAACTCCTGTTAGGTGAACACCTGATGCTCAAATGCAATCCATCCCTAAATATTATACCATGTACTTCCAGAGTTGTTGTTTATTTCACAGAACTTCAAACTCAAAAGGTAAGCACTTACAAGCTTGAAGCTGTATTTCTATGAGGTTTCAAGGCATCTGAAATTCCAAACTGCAATGTTCAGCCAAAGGGTCTGCATCCCTGTTCTTGTCAGAGGCTGTTTCTGGTATGGGCACTGTGGAATAAGTGCTCGCCTTTTTATCCCTTGAAAGGCCCTCAAGGCACCAAACCATTAAGTAGCTCCTCCCACATTTTTCCCGCTCTTTTCTGAGCTTGCTTGGTGAAGATTTTGAAAGTATAGAGAGATGGTTTTCTGTAGTGGGGATATTGCAACAATTGCTCACCTAACATGGAAGCACTTACTAACTAAAGAAAATAGAAAGAACTCCTGTTAGGTGAGCACCTGATGTTCAAATGCAATCCATCCTAAATATTATAACATACACTTCCAAAGTTGCTGTTTAGTTCACAGAACTTCAACCTCAAAAGGTAAGCACTTATAACCATGAAGCTGTATTTCTATGAGGTTTCAAGACATCTGAAATTCAAAACTGCAATGTTCAGCCAATGGGTCTGCATCCCTGTTCTTGTCTGAGGCTGTTCCTGTTATGGGCACTGTGGAAGAAGTGCTCGCCTTTTTATCCCTTGAAAGGCCCTGAAGGCACCAAACCATTAAGTAGCTCCTCCCACATTTTTCCCGCTCTTTCTGAGCTTGCTTGGTGAAGATTTTGAAAGTATAGAGAGATGGTTTTCTGTAGTGGGGATATTGCAACAATTGCTCACCTAACATGGAAGCACTTACTAACTAAAGAAAAATAGAAAGAACTCCTGTTAGGTGAACACCTGATGTTCAAATGCAACCCATCCCTAAATATTATACCATGTACTTCCAGAGTTGTTGTTTATTTCACAGAACTTCAAACTCAAAAGGTAAGCACTTACAACCATGAAGCTGTATTTCTATGAGGTTTCAAGATATCTGAAATTCAAAACTGCAATGTTCAGCCAGTTGGCCTGCATCACTGTTCTCATCCGAGGCCGTTCCTGCTATGGGCACTGTGGAAGAAGTGCCCACCTTTTTATTCCTTGAAAGGCACTCAAGGCACCAAACCATTAAGTAGCTCCTCCCACATTTTTCCCGCTCTTTTCTGAGCTTGCTTGGTGAAGATTTTGAAAGTATAGAGAGATGGTTTTCTGTAGTAGAGATATTGCAACAATTGCTCACCTAACATGGAAGCACTTACTAACTAAAGAAAAATAGAAAGAACTCCTGTTAGTTGAGCACCTGATGCTCAAATGCAATTATTCTCTAAATATTATAACATACACTTCCAGAGCTGTTGTTTAGTTAACAGAACTTCAACCTCAATAGGTAAGCACTTACAAGCTTGAAGCTGTATTTCTATGAGGTTTCAAGACATCTGAAATTCAAAACTGCAATGTTCAGCCAAAGGGTCTGCATCCCTGTTCTTGTCAGAGGCTGTTTCTGGTATGGGCACTGTGGAATAAGTGCTCGCCTTTTTATCCCTTGAAAGGCCCTGAAGGCACCAAACCATTAAGTAGCTCCTCCCACATTTTTCCCGCTCTTTTCTGAGCTTGCTTGGTGAAGATTTTGAAAGTATAGAGAGATGGTTTTCTGTAGTGGGGATATTGCAACAATTGCTCACCTAACATGGAAGCACTTACTAACTAAAGAAAAATAGAAAGAACTCCTGTTAGGTGAACACCTAATGCTCAAATGCAATCCATCCCTAAGCACTTATAACCATGAAGCTGTATTTCTATGAGGTTTCAAGACATCTGAAATTCAAAACTGCAATGTTCAGCCAATGGGTCTGCATCCCTGTTCTTGTCTGAGGCTGTTCCTGTTATGGGCACTGTGGAAGAAGTGCTCGCCTTTTTATCCCTTGAAAGGCCCTGAAGGCACCAAACCATTAAGTAGCTCCTCCCACATTTTTCCCGCTCTTTCTGAGCTTGCTTGGTGAAGATTTTGAAAGTATAGAGAGATGGTTTTCTGTAGTGGGGATATTGCAACAATTGCTCACCTAACATGGAAGCACTTACTAACTAAAGAAAAATAGAAAGAACTCCTGTTAGGTGAACACCTGATGTTCAAATGCAACCCATCCCTAAATATTATACCATGTACTTCCAGAGTTGTTGTTTATTTCACAGAACTTCAAACTCAAAAGGTAAGCACTTACAAGCTTGAAGCTGTATTTCTATGAGGTTTCAAGATATCTGAAATTCAAAACTGCAATGTTCAGCCAGTTGGCCTGCATCACTGTTCTCATCCGAGGCCGTTCCTGCTATGGGCACTGTGGAAGAAGTGCCCACCTTTTTATGCCTTGAAAGGCACTCAAGGCACCAAACCATTAAGTAGCTCCTCCCACATTTTTCCCGCTCTTTTCCGAGCTTGCTTGGTGAAGATTTTGAAAGTATAGAGAGATGGTTTTCTGTAGTGGGGATAGTGCAACAATTGCTCACCTAACATAGAAGCACTTACTAACTAAAGAAAAATAGAAAGAACTCCTGTTAGGTGAACACCTGATGATCAAATGCAATCCATCCCTAAATAGTATACCATGTACTTCCAGAGTTGTTGTTTATTTTACAGAACTTCAAACTCAAAAGGTAAGCACTTATAACCATGAAGCTGTATTTCTATGAGGTTTCAAGACATCTGAAATTCAAAACTGCAATGTTCAGCCAGTTGACCTGCATCACTGTTCTCATCCGAGGCCGTTCCTGCTATGGGCACTGTGGAAGAAGTGCCCACCTTTTTATCCCTTGAAAGGCCCTCAAGGCACCAAACCATTAAGTAGCTCCTCCCACATTTTTCCCGCTCTTTTCTGAGCTTGCTTGGTGAAGATTTTGAAAGTATAGAGAGATGGTTTTCTGTAGTGGGGATATTGCAACAATTGCTCACCTAACATGGAAGCACTTACTAACTAAAGAAAAATAGAAAGAACTCCTGTTAGGTGAGCACCTGATGTTCAAATGCAATCCATCCTAAATATTATAACATACACTTCCAAAGTTGCTGTTTAGTTCACAGAACTTCAACCTCAAAAGGTAAGCACTTATAACCATGAAGCTGTATTTCTATGAGGTTTCAAGACATCTGAAATTCAAAACTGCAATGTTCAGCCAATGGGTCTGCATCCCTGTTCTTGTCTGAGGCTGTTCCTGTTATGGGCACTGTGGAAGAAGTGCTCGCCTTTTTATCCCTTGAAAGGCCCTGAAGGCACCAAACCATTAAGTAGCTCCTCCCACATTTTTCCCGCTCTTTCTGAGCTTGCTTGGTGAAGATTTTGAAAGTATAGAGAGATGGTTTTCTGTAGTGGGGATATTGCAACAATTGCTCACCTAACATGGAATCACTTACTAACTAAAGAAAAATAGAAAGAACTCCTGTTAGGTGAACACCTGATGCTCAAATGTAATCCATCCCTAAATATTATACCATGTACTTCCAGAGTTGTTGTTTATTTCACAGAACTTCAAACTCAAAAGGTAAGCACTTACAAGCTTGATGCTGTATTTCTATGAGGTTTCAAGACATCTGAAATTCAAAACTGCAATGTTCAGCCAAAGGGTCTGCATCCCTGTTCTTGTCAGAGGCTGTTTCTGGTATGGGCACTGTGGAATAAGTGCTCGCCTTTTTATCCCTTGAAAGGCCCTGAAGGCACCAAACCATTAAGTAGCTCCTCCCACATTTTTCCCGCTCTTTTCTGAGCTTGCTTGGTGAAGATTTTGAAAGTATAGAGAGATGGTTTTCTGTAGTGGGGATATTGCAACAATTGCTCACCTAACATGGAAGCACTTACTAACTAAAGAAAAATAGAAAGAACTCCTGTTAGGTGAACACCTAATGCTCAAATGCAATCCATCCCTAAGCACTTATAACCATGAAGCTGTATTTCTATGAGGTTTCAAGACATCTGAAATTCAAAACTGCAATGTTCAGCCAATGGGTCTGCATCCCTGTTCTTGTCTGAGGCTGTTCCTGTTATGGGCACTGTGGAAGAAGTGCTCGCCTTTTTATCCCTTGAAAGGCCCTGAAGGCACCAAACCATTAAGTAGCTCCTCCCACATTTTTCCCGCTCTTTCTGAGCTTGCTTGGTGAAGATTTTGAAAGTATAGAGAGATGGTTTTCTGTAGTGGGGATATTGCAACAATTGCTCACCTAACATGGAAGCACTTACTAACTAAAGAAAAATAGAAAGAACTCCTGTTAGGTGAACACCTGATGTTCAAATGCAACCCATCCCTAAATATTATACCATGTACTTCCAGAGTTGTTGTTTATTTCACAGAACTTCAAACTCAAAAGGTAAGCACTTACAACCATGAAGCTGTATTTCTATGAGGTTTCAAGATATCTGAAATTCAAAACTGCAATGTTCAGCCAGTTGGCCTGCATCACTGTTCTCATCCGAGGCCGTTCCTGCTATGGGCACTGTGGAAGAAGTGCCCACCTTTTTATTCCTTGAAAGGCACTCAAGGCACCAAACCATTAAGTAGCTCCTCCCACATTTTTCCCGCTCTTTTCTGAGCTTGCTTGGTGAAGATTTTGAAAGTATAGAGAGATGGTTTTCTGTAGTAGAGATATTGCAACAATTGCTCACCTAACATGGAAGCACTTACTAACTAAAGAAAAATAGAAAGAACTCCTGTTAGTTGAGCACCTGATGCTCAAATGCAATTATTCTCTAAATATTATAACATACACTTCCAGAGCTGTTGTTTAGTTAACAGAACTTCAACCTCAATAGGTAAGCACTTACAAGCTTGAAGCTGTATTTCTATGAGGTTTCAAGACATCTGAAATTCAAAACTGCAATGTTCAGCCAGTTGACCTGCATCACTGTTCTCATCCGAGGCCGTTCCTGCTATGGGCACTGTGGAAGAAGTGCCCACCTTTTTATCCCTTGAAAGGCCCTCAAGGCACCAAACCATTAAGTAGCTCCTCCCACATTTTTCCCGCTCTTTTCTGAGCTTGCTTGGTGAAGATTTTGAAAGTATAGAGAGATGGTTTTCTGTAGTGGGGATATTGCAACAATTGCTCACCTAACATGGAAGCACTTACTAACTAAAGAAAAATAGAAAGAACTCCTGTTAGGTGAGCACCTGATGTTCAAATGCAATCCATCCTAAATATTATAACATACACTTCCAAAGTTGCTGTTTAGTTCACAGAACTTCAACCTCAAAAGGTAAGCACTTATAACCATGAAGCTGTATTTCTATGAGGTTTCAAGACATCTGAAATTCAAAACTGCAATGTTCAGCCAATGGGTCTGCATCCCTGTTCTTGTCTGAGGCTGTTCCTGTTATGGGCACTGTGGAAGAAGTGCTCGCCTTTTTATCCCTTGAAAGGCCCTGAAGGCACCAAACCATTAAGTAGCTCCTCCCACATTTTTCCCGCTCTTTCTGAGCTTGCTTGGTGAAGATTTTGAAAGTATAGAGAGATGGTTTTCTGTAGTGGGGATATTGCAACAATTGCTCACCTAACATGGAATCACTTACTAACTAAAGAAAAATAGAAAGAACTCCTGTTAGGTGAACACCTGATGCTCAAATGTAATCCATCCCTAAATATTATACCATGTACTTCCAGAGTTGTTGTTTATTTCACAGAACTTCAAACTCAAAAGGTAAGCACTTACAAGCTTGATGCTGTATTTCTATGAGGTTTCAAGACATCTGAAATTCAAAACTGCAATGTTCAGCCAAAGGGTCTGCATCCCTGTTCTTGTCAGAGGCTGTTTCTGGTATGGGCACTGTGGAATAAGTGCTCGCCTTTTTATCCCTTGAAAGGCCCTGAAGGCACCAAACCATTAAGTAGCTCCTCCCACATTTTTCCCGCTCTTTTCTGAGCTTGCTTGGTGAAGATTTTGAAAGTATAGAGAGATGGTTTTCTGTAGTGGGGATATTGCAACAATTGCTCACCTAACATGGAAGCACTTACTAACTAAAGAAAAATAGAAAGAACTCCTGTTAGGTGAACACCTAATGCTCAAATGCAATCCATCCCTAAATATTATACCATGTACTTTCAGAGTTGTTGTTTATTTCACAGAACTTCAAACTCAAAAGGTAAGCACTTACAAGCTTGAAGCTGTATTTCTATGAGGTTTCAAGACATCTGAAATTCAAAACTGCAATGTTCAGCCAAAGGGTCTGCATCCCTGTTCTTGTCTGAGGCTGTTCCTGGTATGGGCACTGTGGAAGAAGTGCTCGCCTTTTTATCCCTTGAAAGGCCCTGAAGGCACCAAACCATTAAGTAGCTCCTCCCACATTTTTCCCGCTCTTTTCTGAGCTTGCTTGGTGAAGATTTTGAAAGTATAGAGAGATGGTTTTCTGTAGTGGGGATATTGCAACAATTGCTCACCTAACATGGAAGCACTTACTAACTAAAGAAAAATAGAAAGAACTCCTGTTAGGTGAACACCTAATGCTCAAATGCAATCCATCCCTAAGCACTTATAACCATGAAGCTGTATTTCTATGAGGTTTCAAGACATCTGAAATTCAAAACTGCAATGTTCAGCCAATGGGTCTGCATCCCTGTTCTTGTCTGAGGCTGTTCCTGTTATGGGCACTGTGGAAGAAGTGCTCGCCTTTTTATCCCTTGAAAGGCCCTGAAGGCACCAAACCATTAAGTAGCTCCTCCCACATTTTTCCCGCTCTTTCTGAGCTTGCTTGGTGAAGATTTTGAAAGTATAGAGAGATGGTTTTCTGTAGTGGGGATATTGCAACAATTGCTCACCTAACATGGAAGCACTTACTAACTAAAGAAAAATAGAAAGAACTCCTGTTAGGTGAACACCTGATGTTCAAATGCAACCCATCCCTAAATATTATACCATGTACTTCCAGAGTTGTTGTTTATTTCACAGAACTTCAAACTCAAAAGGTAAGCACTTACAACCATGAAGCTGTATTTCTATGAGGTTTCAAGATATCTGAAATTCAAAACTGCAATGTTCAGCCAGTTGGCCTGCATCACTGTTCTCATCCGAGGCCGTTCCTGCTATGGGCACTGTGGAAGAAGTGCCCACCTTTTTATTCCTTGAAAGGCACTCAAGGCACCAAACCATTAAGTAGCTCCTCCCACATTTTTCCCGCTCTTTTCTGAGCTTGCTTGGTGAAGATTTTGAAAATATAGAGAGATGGTTTTCTGTAGTAGAGATATTGCAACAATTGCTCACCTAACATGGAAGCACTTACTAACTAAAGAAAAATAGAAAGAACTCCTGTTAGTTGAGCACCTGATGCTCAAATGCAATTATTCTCTAAATATTATAACATACACTTCCAGAGCTGTTGTTTAGTTAACAGAACTTCAACCTCAATAGGTAAGCACTTACAAGCTTGAAGCTGTATTTCTATGAGGTTTCAAGACATCTGAAATTCAAAACTGCAATGTTCAGCCAGTTGACCTGCATCACTGTTCTCATCCGAGGCCGTTCCTGCTATGGGCACTGTGGAAGAAGTGCCCACCTTTTTATCCCTTGAAAGGCCCTCAAGGCACCAAACCATTAAGTAGCTCCTCCCACATTTTTCCCGCTCTTTTCTGAGCTTGCTTGGTGAAGATTTTGAAAGTATAGAGAGATGGTTTTCTGTAGTGGGGATATTGCAACAATTGCTCACCTAACATGGAAGCACTTACTAACTAAAGAAAAATAGAAAGAACTCCTGTTAGGTGAGCACCTGATGTTCAAATGCAATCCATCCTAAATATTATAACATACACTTCCAAAGTTGCTGTTTAGTTCACAGAACTTCAACCTCAAAAGGTAAGCACTTATAACCATGAAGCTGTATTTCTATGAGGTTTCAAGACATCTGAAATTCAAAACTGCAATGTTCAGCCAATGGGTCTGCATCCCTGTTCTTGTCTGAGGCTGTTCCTGTTATGGGCACTGTGGAAGAAGTGCTCGCCTTTTTATCCCTTGAAAGGCCCTGAAGGCACCAAACCATTAAGTAGCTCCTCCCACATTTTTCCCGCTCTTTCTGAGCTTGCTTGGTGAAGATTTTGAAAGTATAGAGAGATGGTTTTCTGTAGTGGGGATATTGCAACAATTGCTCACCTAACATGGAATCACTTACTAACTAAAGAAAAATAGAAAGAACTCCTGTTAGGTGAACACCTGATGCTCAAATGTAATCCATCCCTAAATATTATACCATGTACTTCCAGAGTTGTTGTTTATTTCACAGAACTTCAAACTCAAAAGGTAAGCACTTACAAGCTTGATGCTGTATTTCTATGAGGTTTCAAGACATCTGAAATTCAAAACTGCAATGTTCAGCCAAAGGGTCTGCATCCCTGTTCTTGTCAGAGGCTGTTTCTGGTATGGGCACTGTGGAATAAGTGCTCGCCTTTTTATCCCTTGAAAGGCCCTGAAGGCACCAAACCATTAAGTAGCTCCTCCCACATTTTTCCCGCTCTTTTCTGAGCTTGCTTGGTGAAGATTTTGAAAGTATAGAGAGATGGTTTTCTGTAGTGGGGATATTGCAACAATTGCTCACCTAACATGGAAGCACTTACTAACTAAAGAAAAATAGAAAGAACTCCTGTTAGGTGAACACCTAATGCTCAAATGCAATCCATCCCTAAATATTATACCATGTACTTTCAGAGTTGTTGTTTATTTCACAGAACTTCAAACTCAAAAGGTAAGCACTTACAAGCTTGAAGCTGTATTTCTATGAGGTTTCAAGACATCTGAAATTCAAAACTGCAATGTTCAGCCAAAGGGTCTGCATCCCTGTTCTTGTCTGAGGCTGTTCCTGGTATGGGCACTGTGGAAGAAGTGCTCGCCTTTTTATCCCTTGAAAGGCCCTGAAGGCACCAAACCATTAAGTAGCTCCTCCCACATTTTTCCCGCTCTTTTCTGAGCTTGCTTGGTGAAGATTTGGAAAGTATAGAGAGATGGTTTTCTGTAGTGGGGATATTGCAACAATTGCTCACCTAACATGGAAGCACTTACTAACTAAAGAAAAATAGAAAGAACTCCTGTTAGGTGAACACCTAATGCTCAAATGCAATCCATCCCTAAATATTATACCATGTACTTCCAGAGTTGTTGTTTATTTCACAGAACTTCAAACTCAAAAGGTAAGCACTTACAAGCTTGAAGCTGTATTTCTATGAGGTTTCAAGATATCTGAAATTCAAAACTGCAATGTTCAGCCAGTTGGCCTGCATCACTGTTCTCATCCGAGGCCGTTCCTGCTATGGGCACTGTGGAAGAAGTGCCCACCTTTTTATGCCTTGAAAGGCACTCAAGGCACCAAACCATTAAGTAGCTCCTCCCACATTTTTCCCGCTCTTTTCCGAGCTTGCTTGGTGAAGATTTTGAAAGTATAGAGAGATGGTTTTCTGTAGTGGGGATAGTGCAACAATTGCTCACCTAACATAGAAGCACTTACTAACTAAAGAAAAATAGAAAGAACTCCTGTTAGGTGAACACCTGATGATCAAATGCAATCCATCCCTAAATAGTATACCATGTACTTCCAGAGTTGTTGTTTATTTTACAGAACTTCAAACTCAAAAGGTAAGCACTTATAACCATGAAGCTGTATTTCTATGAGGTTTCAAGACATCTGAAATTCAAAACTGCAATGTTCAGCCAGTTGGCCTGCATCACTGTTGTCATCCGAGGCCGTTCCTGCTATGGGCACTGTGGAGAAGTGCCCACCTTTTTATCCCTTGAAAGGCCCTCAAGGCACCAGACCATTAAGTAGCTCCTCCCATATTTTTCCCGCTCTTTTCTGAGCTTGCTTGGTGAAGATTTTGAAAGTATAGAGAGATGGTTTTCTGTAGTGGAGATATTGCAACAATTGCTCACCTAACATGGAAGCACTTACTAACTAAAGAAAAATAGAAAGAACTCCTGTTAGGTGAACACCTGATGCTCAAATGCAATCCATCCCTAAATATTATACCATGTACTTCCAGAGTTGTTGTTTATTTCACAGAACTTCAAACTCAAAAGGTAAGCACTTACAAGCTTGAAGCTGTATTTCTATGAGGTTTCAAGGCATCTGAAATTCAAAACTGCAATGTTCAGCCAAAGGGTCTGCATCCCTGTTCTTGTCAGAGGCTGTTTCTGGTATGGGCACTGTGGAATAAGTGCTCGCCTTTTTATCCCTTGAAAGGCCCTGAAGGCACCAAACCATTAAGTAGCTCCTCCCACATTTTTCCCGCTCTTTTCTGAGCTTGCTTGGTGAAGATTTTGAAAGTATAGAGAGATGGTTTTCTGTAGTGGGGATATTGCAACAATTGCTCACCTAACATGGAAGCACTTACTAACTAAAGAAAAATAGAAAGAACTCCTGTTAGGTGAACACCTGATGCTCAAATGCAATCCATCCCTAAATATTTTACCATGTACTTCCAGAGTTGTTGTTTATTTCACAGAACTTCAAACTCAAAAGGTAAGCACTTACAAGCTTGAAGCTGTATTTCTATGAGGTTTCAAGGCATCTGAAATTCAAAACTGCAATGTTCAGCCAAAGGGTCTGCATCCCTGTTCTTGTCGAGGCTGTTCCTGGTATAGGCACTGTGGAAGAAGTTCTAGCCTTTTTATCCCTTGAAAGTCCCTGAAGGCACCAAACCATTAAGAAGCTCCTCCCACATTTTTCCCGCTCTTTTCTGAGCTTGCTTGGTGAAGATTTTGAAAGTATAGAGAGATGGTTTTCTGTAGTGGAGATATTGCAACAATTGCTCACCTAACATGGAAGCACTTACTAACTAAAGAAAAATAGAAAGAACTCCTGTTAGGTGAGCACCTGATGCTCAAATGCAATTATTCTCTAAATATTATAACATACACTTCCAGAGCTGTTGTTTAGTTAACAGAACTTCAACCTCAATAGGTAAGCACTTACAAGCTTGAAGCTGTATTTCTATGAGGTTTCAAGACATCTGAAATTCAAAACTGCAATGTTCAGCCAGTTGGCCTGCATCACTGTTCTCATCCGAGGCCGTTCCTGCTATGGGCACTGTGGAAGAAGTGCCCACCTTTTTATCCCTTGAAAGGCCCTCAAGGCACCAAACCATTAAGTAGCTCCTCCCACATTTTTCCCGCTCTTTTCTGAGCTTGCTTGGTGAAGATTTTGAAAGTATAGAGAGATGGTTTTCTGTAGTGGGGATATTGCAACAATTGCTCACCTAACATGGAAGCACTTACTAACTAAAGAAAAATAGAAAGAACTCCTGTTAGGTGAGCACCTGATGTTCAAATGCAATCCATCCTAAATATTATAACATACACTTCCAAAGTTGCTGTTTAGTTCACAGAACTTCAACCTCAAAAGGTAAGCACTTATAACCATGAAGCTGTATTTCTATGAGGTTTCAAGACATCTGAAATTCAAAACTGCAATGTTCAGCCAATGGGTCTGCATCCCTGTTCTTGTCTGAGGCTGTTACTGTTATGGGCACTGTGGAAGAAGTGCTCGCCTTTTTATCCCTTGAAAGGCCCTGAAGGCACCAAACCATTAAGTAGCTCCTCCCACATTTTTCCCGCTCTTTTCTGAGCTTGCTTGGTGAAGATTTTGAAAGTATAGAGAGATGGTTTTCTGTAGTGGGGATATTGCAACAATTGCTCACCTAACATGGAAGCACTTACTAACTAAAGAAAAATAGAAAGAACTCCTGTTAGGTGAGCACCTGATGCTCAAATGCAATTATTCTCTAAATATTATAACATACACTTCCAGAGCTGTTGTTTAGTTAACAGAACTTCAACCTCAATAGGTAAGCACTTACAAGCTTGAAGCTGTATTTCTGTGAGGTTCCAAGACATCTGAAATTCAAAACTGCAATGTTCAGCCAGTGGGTCTGCATCCCTGTTCTTGTCAGAGGCTGTTTCTGGTATGGGCACTGTGGAAGAAGTGCCCACCTTTTTATCCCTTGAAAGGCCCTCAAGGCACCAAACCATTAAGTAGCTCCTCCCACATTTTTCCCGCTCTTTTCCGAGCTTGCTTGGTGAAGATTTTGAAAGTATAGAGAGATGGTTTTCTGTAGTGGGGATATTGCAACAATTGCTCACCTAACATGGAAGCACTTACTAACTAAAGAAAAATAGAAAGAACTCCTGTTAGGTGAACACCTGATGCTCAAATGCAATCCATCCCTAAATATTTTACCATGTACTTCCAGAGTTGTTGTGGGGATAGTGCAACAATTGCTCACCTAACATAGAAGCACTTACTAACTAAAGAAAAATAGAAAGAACTCCTGTTAGGTGAACACCTGATGCTCAAATGCAATCCATCCCTAAATAGTATACCATGTACTTCCAGAGTTGTTGTTTATTTCACAGAACTTCAAACTCAAAAGGTAAGCACTTATAACCATGAAGCTGTATTTCTATGAGGTTTCAAGACATCTGAAATTCAAAACTGCAATGTTCAGCCAGTTGGCCTGCATCACTGTTGTCATCCGAGGCCGTTCCTGCTATGGGCACTGTGGAAGAAGTGCTCGCCTTTTTATCCCTTGAAAGGCCCTCAAGGCACCAGACCATTAAGTAGCTCCTCCCACATTTTTCCCGCTCTTTCTGAGCTTGCTTGGTGAAGATTTTGAAAGTATAGAGAGATGGTTTTCTGTAGTGGGGATATTGCAACAATTGCTCACCTAACATGGAAGCACTTACTAACTAAAGAAAAATAGAAAGAACTCCTGTTAGGTGAACACCTGATGCTCAAATGCAATCCATCCCTAATATTATACCATGTACTTCCAGAGTTGTTGTTTATTTCACAGAACTTCAAACTCAAAAGGTAAGCACTTACAAGCTTGAAGCTGTATTTCTATGAGGTTTCAAGACATCTGAAATTCAAAACTGCAATGTTCAGCCAAAGGGTCTGCATCCCTGTTCTTGTCTGAGGCTGTTCCTGGTATGGGCACTGTGGAAGAAGTTCTAGCCTTTTTATCCCTTGAAAGTCCCTGAAGGCACCAAACCATTAAGAAGCTCCTCCCACATTTTTCCCGCTCTTTTCTGAGCTTGCTTGGTGAAGATTTTGAAAGTATAGAGAGATGGTTTTCTGTAGTGGAGATATTGCAACAATTGCTCACCTAACATGGAAGCACTTACTAACTAAAGAAAAATAGAAATAACTCCTGTTAGGTGAGCACCTGATGTTCAAATGCAATCCATCCTAAATATTATAACATACACTTCCAAAATTGCTGTTTAGTTCACAGAACTTCAACCTCAAAAGGGAAGCACTTACACATATATAAAACGCAGGTGCCAACCTTGAAGCTGTATTTCTGTGAGGTTCCAAGACATCTGAAATTCAAAACTGCAATGTTCAGCCAGTGGGTGTGCATCCCTGTTCTTGTCTGAGGCTGTTCCTGTTATGGGCACTGTGGAAGAAGTGCTCGCCTTTTTATCCCTTGAAAGGCCCTGAAGGCACCAAAACATTAAGTAGCTCCTCCCACATTTTTCCCGCTCTAACATGGAAGCACTTACTAACTAAAGAAAAATAGAAAGAACTCCTGTTAGGTGAACACCTGATGCTCAAATGTAATCCATCCCTAAATATTATACCATGTACTTCCAGAGTTGTTGTTTATTTCACAGAACTTCAAACTCAAAAGGTAAGCACTTACAAGCTTGAAGCTGTATTTCTATGAGGTTTCAAGACATCTGAAATTCAAAACTGCAATGTTCAGCCAAAGGGTCTGCATCCCTGTTCTTGTCTGAGGCTGTTCCTGGTATGGGCACTGTGGAAGAAGTTCTAGCCTTTTTATCCCTTGAAAGTCCCTGAAGGCACCAAACCATTAAGAAGCTCCTCCCACATTTTTCCCGCTCTTTTCTGAGCTTGCTTGGTGAAGATTTTGAAAGTATAGAGAGATGGTTTTCTGTAGTGGAGATATTGCAACAATTGCTCACCTAACATGGAAGCACTTACTAACTAAAGAAAAATAGAAATAACTCCTGTTAGGTGAGCACCTGATGTTCAAATGCAATCCATCCTAAATATTATAACATACACTTCCAAAATTGCTGTTTAGTTCACAGAACTTCAACCTCAAAAGGGAAGCACTTACACATATATAAAACGCAGGTGCCAACCTTGAAGCTGTATTTCTGTGAGGTTCCAAGACATCTGAAATTCAAAACTGCAATGTTCAGCCAGTGGGTGTGCATCCCTGTTCTTGTCTGAGGCTGTTCCTGTTATGGGCACTGTGGAAGAAGTGCTCGCCTTTTTATCCCTTGAAAGGCCCTGAAGGCACCAAAACATTAAGTAGCTCCTCCTACATTTTTTCCCGCTCTTTTCTGAGCTTGATTGGTGAAGATTTTGAAAGTATAGAGAGATGGTTTTCTGTAGTGGGGATATTGCAACAA
This sequence comes from Ambystoma mexicanum, assembly GCF_040938575.1. Lineage (NCBI taxonomy): Eukaryota > Metazoa > Chordata > Amphibia > Caudata > Ambystomatidae > Ambystoma > Ambystoma mexicanum. The sequence goes on along the minus strand of NC_090941.1, from coordinate 1,142,446,102 downwards.
TTGCTCACCTAACATGGAAGCACTTACTAACTAAAGAAAAATAGAAAGAACTCCTGTTAGGTGAGCACCTGATGCTCAAATGCAATTATTCTCTAAATATTATAACAGACACTTCCAGAGCTGTTGTTTAGTTAACAGAACTTCAACCTCAATAGGTAAGCACTTACAAGCTTGAAGCTGTATTTCTGTGAGGTTCCAAGACATCTGAAATTCAAAACTGCAATGTTCAGCCAGTGGGTCTGCATCCTTGTTCTTGTCTCAGGCTGTTCCTGTTATGGGCACTGTGGAAGAAGTGCTCGCCTTTTTATCCCTTGAAAGGCCCTGAAGGCACCAAAACATTAAGTAGCTCCTCCCACATTTTTCCCGCTCTTTTCTGAGCTTGATTGGTGAAGATTTTGAAAGTATAGAGAGATGGTTTTCTGTAGTGGGGATATTGCAACAATTGCTCACCTAACATGGAAGCACTTACTAACTAAAGAAAAATAGAAAGAACTCCTGTTAGGTGAGCATCTGATGCTCAAATGCAATTATTCTCTAAATATTATAACATACACTTCCAGAGCTGTTGTTTAGTTAACAGAGTTGTTGTTTATTTCACAGAACTTCAAACTCAAAAGGTAAGCACTTACAAGCTTGAAGCTGTATTTCTATGAGGTTTCAAGGCATCTGAAATTCAAAACTGCAATGTTCAGCCAAAGGGTCTGCATCCCTGTTCTTGTCAGAGGCTGTTTCTGGTATGGGCACTGTGGAAGAAGTGCCCACCTTTTTATCCCTTGAAAGGCCCTCAAGGCACCAAACCATTAAGTAGCTCCTCCCACATTTTTCCCGCTCTTTTCCGAGCTTGCTTGGTGAAGATTTTGAAAGTATAGAGAGATGGTTTTCTGTAGTGGGGATAGTGCAACAATTGCTCACCTAACATAGAAGCACTTACTAACTAAAGAAAAATAGAAAGAAGTCCTGTTAGGTGAACACCTGATGCTCAAATGCAATCCATCCCTAAATAGTATACCATGTACTTCCAGAGTTGTTGTTTATTTCACAGAACTTCAAACTCAAAAGGTAAGCACTTATAACCATGAAGCTGTATTTCTATGAGGTTTCAAGACATCTGAAATTCAAAACTGCAATGTTCAGCCAGTTGGCCTGCATCACTGTTGTCATCCGAGGCCGTTCCTGCTATGGGCACTGTGGAGAAGGGCCCACCTTTTTATCCCTTGAAAGGCCCTCAAGGCACCAGACCATTAAGTAGCTCCTCCCACATTTTTCCCGCTCTTTTCTGAGGTTGCTTGGTGAAGATTTTGAAAGTATAGAGAGATGGTTTTCTGTAGTGGGGATATTGCAACAATTGCTCACCTAACATGGAAGCACTTACTAACTAAAGAAAAATAGAAAGAACTCCTGTTAGGTGAACACCTGATGCTCAAATGCAATCCATCCCTAAATATTATACCATGTACTTCCAGAGTTGTTGTTTATTTCACAGAACTTCAAACTCAAAAGGTAAGCACTTACAAGCTTGAAGCTGTATTTCTATGAGGTTTCAAGGCATCTGAAATTCAAAACTGCAATGTTCAGCCAAAGGGTCTGCATCCCTGTTCTTGTCAGAGGCTGTTTCTGGTATGGGCACTGTGGAATAAGTGCTCGCCTTTTTATCCCTTGAAAGGCCCTGAAGGCACCAAATCATTAAGTAGCTCCTCCCACATTTTTCCCGCTCTTTTCTGAGCTTGCTTGGTGAAGATTTTGAAAGTATAGAGAGATGGTTTTCTGTAGTGGGGATATTGCAACAATTGCTCACCTAACATGGAAGCACTTACTAACTAAAGAAAAATAGAAAGAACTCCTGTTAGGTGATCACCTAATGCTCAAATGCAATCCATCCCTAAATATTATACCATGTACTTCCAGAGTTGTTGTTTATTTCACAGAACTTCAAACTCAAAAGGTAAGCACTTACAACCATGAAGCTGTATTTCTATGAGGTTTCAAGATATCTGAAATTCAAAACTGCAATGTTCAGCCAGTTGGCCTGCATCACTGTTCTCATCCGAGGCCGTTCCTGCTATGGGCACTGTGGAAGAAGTGCCCACCTTTTTATGCCTTGAAAGGCACTCAAGGCACCAAACCATTAAGTAGCTCCTCCCACATTTTTCCCGCTCTTTTCTGAGCTTGCTTGGTGAAGATTTTGAAAGTATAGAGAGATGGTTTTCTGTAGTAGAGATATTGCAACAATTGCTCACCTAACATGGAAGCACTTACTAACTAAAGAAAAATAGAAAGAACTCCTGTTAGGTGAGCACCTGATGCTCAAATGCAATTATTCTCTAAATATTATAACATACACTTCCAGAGCTGTTGTTTAGTTAACAGAACTTCAACCTCAATAGGTAAGCACTTACAAGCTTGAAGCTGTATTTCTATGAGGTTTCAAGACATCTGAAATTCAAAACTGCAATGTTCAGCAAGTTGGCCTGCATCACTGTTCTCATCCAAGGCCATTCCTGCTATGGGCACTGTGGAAGAAGTGCCCACCTTTTTATCCCTTGAAAGGCCCTCAAGGCACCAAACCATTAAGTAGCTCCTCCCACATTTTTCCCGCTCTTTTCTGAGCGTGCTTGGTGAAGATTTTGAAAGTATAGAGAGATGGTTTTCTGTAGTGGGGATATTGCAACAATTGCTCACCTAACATGGAAGCACTTACTAACTAAAGAAAAATAGAAAGAACTCCTGTTAGGTGAGCACCTGATGTTCAAATGCAATCCATCCTAAATATTATAACATACACTTCCAAAGTTGCTGTTTAGTTCACAGAACTTCAACCTCAAAAGGTAAGCACTTATAACCATGAAGCTGTATTTCTATGAGGTTTCAAGACATCTGAAATTCAAAACTGCAATGTTCAGCCAAAGGGTCTGCATCCCTGTTCTTGTCTGAGGCTGTTCCTGGTATGGGCACTGTGGAAGAAGTTCTAGCCTTTTTATCCCTTGAAAGTCCCTGAAGGCACCAAACCATTAAGAAGCTCCTCCCACATTTTTCCCGCTCTTTTCTGAGCTTGCTTGGTGAAGATTTTGAAAGTATAGAGAGATGGTTTTCTGTAGTGGAGATATTGCAACAATTGCTCACCTAACATGGAAGCACTTACTAACTAAAGAAAAATAGAAATAACTCCTGTTAGGTGAGCACCTGATGTTCAAATGCAATCCATCCTAAATATTATAACATACACTTCCAAAATTGCTGTTTAGTTCACAGAACTTCAACCTCAAAAGGGAAGCACTTACACATATATAAAACGCAGGTGCCAACCTTGAAGCTGTATTTCTGTGAGGTTCCAAGACATCTGAAATTCAAAACTGCAATGTTCAGCCAGTGGGTGTGCATCCCTGTTCTTGTCTGAGGCTGTTCCTGTTATGGGCACTGTGGAAGAAGTGCTCGCCTTTTTATCCCTTGAAAGGCCCTCAAGGCACCAAAACATTAAGTAGCTCCTCCCACATTTTTTCCCGCTCTTTTCTGAGCTTGATTGGTGAAGATTTTGAAAGTATAGAGAGATGGTTTTCTGTAGTGGGGATATTGCAACAATTGCTCACCTAACATGGAAGCACTTACTAACTAAAGAAAAATAGAAAGAACTCCTGTTAGGTGAGCACCTGATGCTCAAATGCAATTATTCTCTAAATATTATAACAGACACTTCCAGAGCTGTTGTTTAGTTAACAGAACTTCAACCTCAATAGGTAAGCACTTACAAGCTTGAAGCTGTATTTCTGTGAGGTTCCAAGACATCTGAAATTCAAAACTGCAATGTTCAGCCAGTGGGTCTGCATCCTTGTTCTTGTCTCAGGCTGTTCCTGTTATGGGCACTGTGGAAGAAGTGCTCGCCTTTTTATCCCTTGAAAGGCCCTGAAGGCACCAAAACATTAAGTAGCTCCTCCCACATTTTTCCCGCTCTTTTCTGAGCTTGATTGGTGAAGATTTTGAAAGTATAGAGAGATGGTTTTCTGTAGTGGGGATATTGCAACAATTGCTCACCTAACATGGAAGCACTTACTAACTAAAGAAAAATAGAAAGAACTCCTGTTAGGTGAGCATCTGATGCTCAAATGCAATTATTCTCTAAATATTATAACATACACTTCCAGAGCTGTTGTTTAGTTAACAGAGTTGTTGTTTATTTCACAGAACTTCAAACTCAAAAGGTAAGCACTTACAAGCTTGAAGCTGTATTTCTATGAGGTTTCAAGGCATCTGAAATTCAAAACTGCAATGTTCAGCCAAAGGGTCTGCATCCCTGTTCTTGTCAGAGGCTGTTTCTGGTATGGGCACTGTGGAAGAAGTGCCCACCTTTTTATCCCTTGAAAGGCCCTCAAGGCACCAAACCATTAAGTAGCTCCTCCCACATTTTTCCCGCTCTTTTCCGAGCTTGCTTGGTGAAGATTTTGAAAGTATAGAGAGATGGTTTTCTGTAGTGGGGATAGTGCAACAATTGCTCACCTAACATAGAAGCACTTACTAACTAAAGAAAAATAGAAAGAAGTCCTGTTAGGTGAACACCTGATGCTCAAATGCAATCCATCCCTAAATAGTATACCATGTACTTCCAGAGTTGTTGTTTATTTCACAGAACTTCAAACTCAAAAGGTAAGCACTTATAACCATGAAGCTGTATTTCTATGAGGTTTCAAGACATCTGAAATTCAAAACTGCAATGTTCAGCCAGTTGGCCTGCATCACTGTTGTCATCCGAGGCTGTTCCTGCTATGGGCACTGTGGAGAAGGGCCCACCTTTTTATCCCTTGAAAGGCCCTCAAGGCACCAGACCATTAAGTAGCTCCTCCCACATTTTTCCCGCTCTTTTCTGAGGTTGCTTGGTGAAGATTTTGAAAGTATAGAGAGATGGTTTTCTGTAGTGGGGATATTGCAACAATTGCTCACCTAACATGGAAGCACTTACTAACTAAAGAAAAATAGAAAGAACTCCTGTTAGGTGAACACCTGATGCTCAAATGCAATCCATCCCTAAATATTATACCATGTACTTCCAGAGTTGTTGTTTATTTCACAGAACTTCAAACTCAAAAGGTAAGCACTTACAAGCTTGAAGCTGTATTTCTATGAGGTTTCAAGGCATCTGAAATTCAAAACTGCAATGTTCAGCCAAAGGGTCTGCATCCCTGTTCTTGTCAGAGGCTGTTTCTGGTATGGGCACTGTGGAATAAGTGCTCGCCTTTTTATCCCTTGAAAGGCCCTGAAGGCACCAAATCATTAAGTAGCTCCTCCCACATTTTTCCCGCTCTTTTCTGAGCTTGCTTGGTGAAGATTTTGAAAGTATAGAGAGATGGTTTTCTGTAGTGGGGATAGTGCAACAGTTGCTCACCTAACATAGAAGCACTTACTAACTAAAGAAAAATAGAAAGAACTCCTGTTAGGTGAACACCTGATGATCAAATGCAATCCATCCTAAATATTATAACATACACTTCCAAAGTTGCTGTTTAGTTCACAGAACTTCAACCTCAAAAGGTAAGCACTTATAACCATGAAGCTGTATTTCTATGAGGTTTCAAGACATCTGAAATTCAAAACTGCAATGTTCAGCCACTGGGTCTGCATCCCTGTTCTTGTCTGAGGCTGTTACTGTTATGGGCACTGTGGAAGAAGTGCTCGCCTTTTTATCCCTTGAAAGGCCCTGAAGGCACCAAACCATTAAGTAGCTCCTCCCACATTTTTCCCGCTCTTTTCTGAGCTTGCTTGGTGAAGATTTTGAAAGTATAGAGAGATGGTTTTCTGTAGTGGAGATATTGCAACAATTGCTCACCTAACATGGAAGCACTTACTAACTAAAGAAAAATAGAAAGAACTCCTGTTAGGTGAGCACCTGATGTTCAAATGCAATCCATCCTAAATATTATAACATACACTTCCAAAGTTGCTGTTTAGTTCACAGAACTTCAACCTCAAAAGGTAAGCACTTATAACCATGAAGCTGTATTTCTATGAGGTTTCAAGACATCTGAAATTCAAAACTGCAATGTTCAGCCAATGGGTCTGCATCCCTGTTCTTGTCTGAGGCTGTTCCTGTTATGGGCACTGTGGAAGAAGTGCTCGCCTTTTTATCCCTTGAAAGGCCCTGAAGGCACCAAACCATTAAGTAGCTCCTCCCACATTTTTCCCGCTCTTTTCTGAGCTTGCTTGGTGAAGATTTTGAAAGTATAGAGAGATGGTTTTCTGTAGTGGAGATATTGCAACAATTGCTCACCTAACATGGAAGCACTTACTAACTAAAGAAAAATAGAAATAACTCCTGTTAGGTGAGCACCTGATGTTCAAATGCAATCCATCCTAAATATTATAACATACACTTCCAAAATTGCTGTTTAGTTCACAGAACTTCAACCTCAAAAGGGAAGCACTTACACATATATAAAACGCAGGTGCCAACCTTAAAGCTGTATTTCTGTGAGGTTCCAAGACATCTGAAATTCAAAACTGCAATGTTCAGCCAGTGGGTCTGCATCCCTGTTCTTGTCTGAGGCTGTTCCTGTTATGGGCACTGTGGAAGAAGTGCTCGCCTTTTTATCCCTTGAAAGGCCCTGAAGGCACCAAAACATTAAGTAGCTCCTCCCACATTTTTCCCGCTCTTTTCTGAGCTTGATTGGTGAAGATTTTGAAAGTATAGAGAGATGGTTTTCTGTAGTGGGGATATTGCAACAATTGCTCACCTAACATGGAAGCACTTACTAACTAAAGAAAAATAGAAAGAACTCCTGTTAGGTGAGCACCTGATGCTCAAATGCAATTATTCTCTAAATATTATAACATACACTTCCAGAGCTGTTGTTTAGTTAACAGAACTTCAACCTCAATAGGTAAGCACTTACAAGCTTGAAGCTGTATTTCTATGAGGTTTCAAGACATCTGAAATTCAAAACTGCAATGTTCAGCAAGTTGGCCTGCATCACTGTTCTCATCCAAGGCCATTCCTGCTATGGGCACTGTGGAAGAAGTGCCCACCTTTTTATCCCTTGAAAGGCCCTCAAGGCACCAAACCATTAAGTAGCTCCTCCCACATTTTTCCCGCTCTTTTCTGAGCGTGCTTGGTGAAGATTTTGAAAGTATAGAGAGATGGTTTTCTGTAGTGGGGATATTGCAACAATTGCTCACCTAACATGGAAGCACTTACTAACTAAAGAAAAATAGAAAGAACTCCTGTTAGGTGAGCACCTGATGTTCAAATGCAATCCATCCTAAATATTATAACATACACTTCCAAAGTTGCTGTTTAGTTCACAGAACTTCAACCTCAAAAGGTAAGCACTTATAACCATGAAGCTGTATTTCTATGAGGTTTCAAGACATCTGAAATTCAAAACTGCAATGTTCAGCCAAAGGGTCTGCATCCCTGTTCTTGTCTGAGGCTGTTCCTGGTATGGGCACTGTGGAAGAAGTTCTAGCCTTTTTATCCCTTGAAAGTCCCTGAAGGCACCAAACCATTAAGAAGCTCCTCCCACATTTTTCCCGCTCTTTTCTGAACTTGCTTGGTGAAGATTTTGAAAGTATAGAGAGATGGTTTTCTGTAGTGGAGATATTGCAACAATTGCTCACCTAACATGGAAGCACTTACTAACTAAAGAAAAATAGAAATAACTCCTGTTAGGTGAGCACCTGATGTTCAAATGCAATCCATCCTAAATATTATAACATACACTTCCAAAATTGCTGTTTAGTTCACAGAACTTCAACCTCAAAAGGGAAGCACTTACACATATATAAAACGCAGGTGCCAACCTTGAAGCTGTATTTCTGTGAGGTTCCAAGACATCTGAAATTCAAAACTGCAATGTTCAGCCAGTGGGTGTGCATCCCTGTTCTTGTCTGAGGCTGTTCCTGTTATGGGCACTGTGGAAGAAGTGCTCGCCTTTTTATCCCTTGAAAGGCCCTGAAGGCACCAAAACATTAAGTAGCTCCTCCCACATTTTTTCCCGCTCTTTTCTGAGCTTGATTGGTGAAGATTTTGAAAGTATAGAGAGATGGTTTTCTGTAGTGGGGATATTGCAACAATTGCTCACCTAACATGGAAGCACTTACTAACTAAAGAAAAATAGAAAGAACTCCTGTTAGGTGAGCACCTGATGCTCAAATGCAATTATTCTCTAAATATTATAACAGACACTTCCAGAGCTGTTGTTTAGTTAACAGAGTTGTTGTTTATTTCACAGAACTTCAAACTCAAAAGGTAAGCACTTACAAGCTTGAAGCTGTATTTCTATGAGGTTTCAAGGCATCTGAAATTCAAAACTGCAATGTTCAGCCAAAGGGTCTGCATCCCTGTTCTTGTCAGAGGCTGTTTCTGGTATGGGCACTGTGGAAGAAGTGCCCACCTTTTTATCCCTTGAAAGGCCCTCAAGGCACCAAACCATTAAGTAGCTCCTCCCACATTGTTCCCGCTCTTTTCCAAGCTTGCTTGGTGAAGATTTTGAAAGTATAGAGAGATGGTTTTCTGTAGTGGGGATAGTGCAACAATTGCTCACCTAACATAGAAGCACTTACTAACTAAAGAAAAATAGAAAGAACTCCTGTTAGGTGAACACCTGATGCTCAAATGCAATCCATCCCTAAATAGTATACCACGTACTTCCAGAGTTGTTGTTTATTTCACAGAACTTCAAACTCAAAAGGTAAGCACTTATAACCATGAAGCTGTATTTCTATGAGGTTTCAAGACATCTGAAATTCAAAACTGCAATGTTCAGCCAGTTGGCCTGCATCACTGTTGTCATCCGAGGCCGTTCCTGCTATGGGCACTGTGGAGAAGGGCCCACCTTTTTATCCCTTGAAAGGCCCTCAAGGCACCAGACCATTAAGTAGCTCCTCCCACATTTTCCCCGCTCTTTTCTGAGGTTGCTTGGTGAAGATTTTGAAAGTATAGAGAGATGGTTTTCTGTAGTGGGGATATTGCAACAATTGCTCACCTAACATGGAAGCACTTACTAACTAAAGAAAAATAGAAAGAACTCCTGTTAGGTGAACACCTGATGCTCAAATGCAATCCATCCCTAAATATTATACCATGTACTTCCAGAGTTGTTGTTTATTTCACAGAACTTCAAACTCAAAAGGTAAGCACTTACAAGCTTGAAGCTGTATTTCTATGAGGTTTCAAGGCATCTGAAATTCCAAACTGCAATGTTCAGCCAAAGGGTCTGCATCCCTGTTCTTGTCAGAGGCTGTTTCTGGTATGGGCACTGTGGAATAAGTGCTCGCCTTTTTATCCCTTGAAAGGCCCTGAAGGCACCAAACCATTAAGTAGCTCCTCCCACATTTTTCCCGCTCTTTTCTGAGCTTGCTTGGTGAAGATTTTGAAAGTATAGAGAGATGGTTTTCTGTAGTGGGGATATTGCAACAATTGCTCACCTAACATGGAAGCACTTACTAACTAAAGAAAAATAGAAAGAACTCCTGTTAGGTGATCACCTAATGCTCAAATGCAATCCATCCCTAAATATTATACCATGTACTTCCAGAGTTGTTGTTTATTTCACAGAACTTCAAACTCAAAAGGTAAGCACTTACAACCATGAAGCTGTATTTCTATGAGGTTTCAAGATATCTGAAATTCAAAACTGCAATGTTCAGCCAGTTGGCCTGCATCACTGTTCTCATCCGAGGCCGTTCCTGCTATGGGCACTGTGGAAGAAGTGCCCACCTTTTTATGCCTTGAAAGGCACTCAAGGCACCAAACCATTAAGTAGCTCCTCCCACATTTTTCCCGCTCTTTTCTGAGCTTGCTTGGTGAAGATTTTGAAAGTATAGAGAGATGGTTTTCTGTAGTAGAGATATTGCAACAATTGCTCACCTAACATGGAAGCACTTACTAACTAAAGAAAAATAGAAAGAACTCCTGTTAGGTGAGCACCTGATGCTCAAATGCAATTATTCTCTAAATATTATAACATACACTTCCAGAGCTGTTGTTTAGTTAACAGAACTTCAACCTCAATAGGTAAGCACTTACAAGCTTGAAGCTGTATTTCTATGAGGTTTCAAGACATCTGAAATTCAAAACTGCAATGTTCAGCAAGTTGGCCTGCATCACTGTTCTCATCCAAGGCCATTCCTGCTATGGGCACTGTGGAAGAAGTGCCCACCTTTTTATCCCTTGAAAGGCCCTCAAGGCACCAAACCATTAAGTAGCTCCTCCCACATTTTTCCCGCTCTTTTCTGAGCGTGCTTGGTGAAGATTTTGAAAGTATAGAGAGATGGTTTTCTGTAGTGGGGATATTGCAACAATTGCTCACCTAACATGGAAGCACTTACTAACTAAAGAAAAATAGAAAGAACTCCTGTTAGGTGAGCACCTGATGTTCAAATGCAATCCATCCTAAATATTATAACATACACTTCCAAAGTTGCTGTTTAGTTCACAGAACTTCAACCTCAAAAGGTAAGCACTTATAACCATGAAGCTGTATTTCTATGAGGTTTCAAGACATCTGAAATTCAAAACTGCAATGTTCAGCCAAAGGGTCTGCATCCCTGTTCTTGTCTGAGGCTGTTCCTGGTATGGGCACTGTGGAAGAAGTTCTAGCCTTTTTATCCCTTGAAAGTCCCTGAAGGCACCAAACCATTAAGAAGCTCCTCCCACATTTTTCCCGCTCTTTTCTGAGCTTGCTTGGTGAAGATTTTGAAAGTATAGAGAGATGGTTTTCTGTAGTGGAGATATTGCAACAATTGCTCACCTAACATGGAAGCACTTACTAACTAAAGAAAAATAGAAATAACTCCTGTTAGGTGAGCACCTGATGTTCAAATGCAATACATCCTAAATATTATAACATACACTTCCAAAATTGCTGTTTAGTTCACAGAACTTCAACCTCAAAAGGGAAGCACTTACACATATATAAAACGCAGGTGCCAACCTTGAAGCTGTATTTCTGTGAGGTTCCAAGACATCTGAAATTCAAAACTGCAATGTTCAGCCATTGGGTCTGCATCCCTGTTCTTGTCTGAGGCTGTTCCTGTTATGGGCACTGTGGAAGAAGTGCTCGCCTTTTTATCCCTTGAAAGGCCCTGAAGGCACCAAAACATTAAGTAGCTCCTCCCACATTTTTCCCGCTCTTTTCTGAGCTTGATTGGTGAAGATTTTGAAAGTATAGAGAGATGGTTTTCTGTAGTGGGGATATTGCAACAATTGCTCACCTAACATGGAAGCACTTACTAACTAAAGAAAAATAGAAAGAACTCCTGTTAGGTGAACACCTGATGCTCAAATGTAATCCATCCCTAAATATTATACCATGTACTTCCAGAGTTGTTGTTTATTTCACAGAACTTCAAACTCAAAAGGTAAGCACTTACAAGCTTGAAGCTGTATTTCTATGAGGTTTCAAGACATCTGAAATTCAAAACTGCAATGTTCAGCCAAAGGGTCTGCATCCCTGTTCTTGTCTGAGGCTGTTCCTGGTATGGGCACTGTGGAAGAAGTTCTAGCCTTTTTATCCCTTGAAAGTCCCTGAAGGCACCAAACCATTAAGAAGCTCCTCCCACATTTTTCCCGCTCTTTTCTGAGCTTGCTTGGTGAAGATTTTGAAAGTATAGAGAGATGGTTTTCTGTAGTGGAGATATTGCAACAATTGCTCACCTAACATGGAAGCACTTACTAACTAAAGAAAAATAGAAATAACTCCTGTTAGGTGAGCACCTGATGTTCAAATGCAATCCATCCTAAATATTATAACATACACTTCCAAAATTGCTGTTTAGTTCACAGAACTTCAACCTCAAAAGGGAAGCACTTACACATATATAAAACGCAGGTGCCAACCTTGAAGCTGTATTTCTGTGAGGTTCCAAGACATCTGAAATTCAAAACTGCAATGTTCAGCCAGTGGGTCTGCATCCCTGTTCTTGTCTGAGGCTGTTCCTGTTATGGGCACTGTGGAAGAAGTGCTCGCCTTTTTATCCCTTGAAAGGCCCTGAAGGCACCAAAACATTAAGTAGCTCCTCCCACATTTTTCCCGCTCTTTTCTGAGCTTGATTGGTGAAGATTTTGAAAGTATAGAGAGATGGTTTTCTGTAGTGGGGATATTGCAACAATTGCTCACCTAACATGGAAGCACTTACTAACTAAAGAAAAATAGAAAGAACTCCTGTTAGGTGAGCACCTGATGCTCAAATGCAATTATTCTCTAAATATTATAACATACACTTCCAGAGCTGTTGTTTAGTTAACAGAGTTGTTGTTTATTTCACAGAACTTCAAACTCAAAAGGTAAGCACTTACAAGCTTGAAGCTGTATTTCTATGAGGTTTCAAGGCATCTGAAATTCAAAACTGCAATGTTCAGCCAAAGGGTCTGCATCCCTGTTCTTGTCAGAGGCTGTTTCTGGTATGGGCACTGTGGAAGAAGTGCCCACCTTTTTATCCCTTGAAAGGCCCTCAAGGCACCAAACCATTAAGTAGCTCCTCCCACATTTTTCCCGCTCTTTTCCGAGCTTGCTTGGTGAAGATTTTGAAAGTATAGAGAGATGGTTTTCTGTAGTGGGGATAGTGCAACAATTGCTCACCTAACATAGAAGCACTTACTAACTAAAGAAAAATAGAAAGAACTCCTGTTAGGTGAACACCTGATGCTCAAATGCAATCCATCCCTAAATAGTATACCATGTACTTCCAGAGTTGTTGTTTATTTCACAGAACTTCAAACTCAAAAGGTAAGCACTTATAACCATGAAGCTGTATTTCTATGAGGTTTCAAGACATCTGAAATTCAAAACTGCAATGTTCAGCCAGTTGGCCTGCATCACTGTTGTCATCCGAGGCCGTTCCTGCTATGGGCACTGTGGAGAAGGGCCCACCTTTTTATCCCTTGAAAGGCCCTCAAGGCACCAGACCATTAAGTAGCTCCTCCCACATTTTCCCCGCTCTTTTCTGAGGTTGCTTGGTGAAGATTTTGAAAGTATAGAGAGATGGTTTTCTGTAGTGGGGATATTGCAACAATTGCTCACCTAACATGGAAGCACTTACTAACTAAAGAAAAATAGAAAGAACTCCTGATAGGTGACCACCTGATGCTCAAATGCAATCCATCCCTAAATATTATACCATGTACTTCCAGAGTTGTTGTTTATTTCACAGAACTTCAAACTCAAAAGGTAAGCACTTACAAGCTTGAAGCTGTATTTCTATGAGGTTTCAAGGCATCTGAAATTCCAAACTGCAATGTTCAGCCAAAGGGTCTGCATCCCTGTTCTTGTCAGAGGCTGTTTCTGGTATGGGCACTGTGGAATAAGTGCTCGCCTTTTTATCCCTTGAAAGGCCCTGATGGCACCAAACCATTAAGTAGCTCCTCCCACATTTTTCCCGCTCTTTTCTGAGCTTGCTTGGTGAAGATTTTGAAAGTATAGAGAGATGGTTTTCTGTAGTGGGGATATTGCAACAATTGCTCACCTAACATGGAAGCACTTACTAACTAAAGAAAAATAGAAATAACTCCTGTTAGGTGAACACCTAATGCTCAAATGCAATCCATCCCTAAATATTATACCATGTACTTCCAGAGTTGTTGTTTATTTCACAGAACTTCAAACTCAAAAGGTAAGCACTTACAAGCTTGAAGCTGTATTTCTATGAGGTTTCAAGACATCTGAAATTCAAAACTGCAATGTTCAGCCAAAGGGTCTGCATCCCTGTTCTTGTCTGAGGCTGTTCCTGGTATGGGCACTGTGGAAGAAGTTCTAGCCTTTTTATCCCTTGAAAGTCCCTGAAGGCACCAAACCATTAAGAAGCTCCTCCCACATTTTTCCCGCTCTTTTCTGAGCTTGCTTGGTGAAGATTTTGAAAGTATAGAGAGATGGTTTTCTGTAGTGGAGATATTGCAACAATTGCTCACCTAACATGGAAGCACTTACTAACTAAAGAAAAATAGAAAGAACTCCTGTTAGGTGAGCACCTGATGTTCAAATGCAACCCATCCCTAAATATTATACCATGTACTTCCAGAGTTGTTGTTTATTTCACAGAACTTCAAACTCAAAAGGTAAGCACTTACAACCATGAAGCTGTATTTCTATGAGGTTTCAAGATATCTGAAATTCAAAACTGCAATGTTCAGCCAGTTGGCCTGCATCACTGTTCTCATCCGAGGCCGTTCCTGCTATGGGCACTGTGGAAGAAGTGCCCACCTTTTTATGCCTTGAAAGGCACTCAAGGCACCAAACCATTAAGTAGCTCCTCCCACATTTTTCCCGCTCTTTTCTGAGCTTGCTTGGTGAAGATTTTGAAAGTATAGAGAGATGGTTTTCTGTAGTAGAGATATTGCAACAATTGCTCACCTAACATGGAAGCACTTACTAACTAAAGAAAAATAGAAAGAACTCCTGTTAGGTGAGCACCTGATGCTCAAATGCAATTATTCTCTAAATATTATAACATACACTTCCAGAGCTGTTGTTTAGTTAACAGAACTTCAACCTCAATAGGTAAGCACTTACAAGCTTGAAGCTGTATTTCTATGAGGTTTCAAGACATCTGAAATTCAAAACTGCAATGTTCAGCCAGTTGGCCTGCATCACTGTTCTCATCCGAGGCCGTTCCTGCTATGGGCACTGTGGAAGAAGTGCCCACCTTTTTATCCCTTGAAAGGCCCTCAGGCACCAAACCATTAAGTAGCTCCTCCCACATTTTTCCCGCTCTTTTCTGAGCTTGCTTGGTGAAGATTTTGAAAGTATAGAGAGATGGTTTTCTGTAGTGGGGATATTGCAACAATTGCTCACCTAACATGGAAGCACTTACTAACTAAAGAGAAATAGAAATAACTCCTGTTAGGTGAGCACCTGATGTTCAAATGCAATCCATCCCTAAATATTATACCATGTACTTCCAGAGTTGTTGTTTATTTCACAGAACTTCAAACTCAAAAGGTAAGCACTTACAAGCTTGAAGCTGTATTTCTATGAGGTTTCAAGGCATCTGAAATTCAAAACTGCAATGTTCAGCCAAAGGGTCTGCATCCCTGTTCTTGTCAGAGGCTGTTTCTGGTATGGGCACTGTGGAATAAGTGCTCGCCTTTTTATCCCTTGAAAGGCCCTGAAGGCACCAAATCATTAAGTAGCTCCTCCCACATTTTTCCCGCTCTTTTCTGAGCTTGCTTGGTGAAGATTTTGAAAGTATAGAGAGATGGTTTTCTGTAGTGGGGATAGTGCAACAGTTGCTCACCTAACATAGAAGCACTTGCTAACTAAAGAAAAATAGAAAGAACTCCTGTTAGGTGAACACCTGATGATCAAATGCAATCCATCCTAAATATTATAACATACACTTCCAAAGTTGCTGTTTAGTTCACAGAACTTCAACCTCAAAAGGTAAGCACTTATAACCATGAAGCTATATTTCTATGAGGTTTCAAGACATCTGAAATTCAAAACTGCAATGTTCAGCCAAAGGGTCTGCATCCCTGTTCTTGTCAGAGGCTGTTTCTGGTATGGGCACTGTGGAAGAAGTTCTAGCCTTTTTATCCCTTGAAAGTCCCTGAAGGCACCAAACCATTAAGAAGCTCCTCCCACATTTTTCCCGCTCTTTTCTGAGCTTGCTTGGTGAAGATTTTGAAAGTATAGAGAGATGGTTTTCTGTAGTGGAGATATTGCAACAATTGCTCACCTAACATGGAAGCACTTACTAACTAAAGAGAAATAGAAATAACTCCTGTTAGGTGAGCACCTGATGTTCAAATGCAATCCATCCTGAATATTATAACATACACTTCCAAAATTGCTGTTTAGTTCACAGAACTTCAACCTCAAAAGGGAAGCACTTACACATATATAAAACGCAGGTGCCAACCTTGAAGCTGTATTTCTGTGAGGTTCCAAGACATCTGAAATTCAAAACTGCAATGTTCAGCCAGTGGGTGTGCATCCCTGTTCTTGTCTGAGGCTGTTCCTGTTATGGGCACTGTGGAAGAAGTGCTCGCCTTTTTATCCCTTGAAAGGCCCTGAAGGCACCAAAACATTAAGTAGCTCCTCCCACATTTTTCCCGCTCTTTTCTGAGCTTGATTGGTGAAGATTTTGAAAGTATAGAGAGATGGTTTTCTGTAGTGGGGATATTGCAACAATTGCTCACCTAACATGGAAGCACTTACTAACTAAAGAAAAATAGAAAGAACTCCTGTTAGGTGAGCATCTGATGCTCAAATGCAATTATTCTCTAAATATTATAACATACACTTCCAGAGCTGTTGTTTAGTTAACAGAACTTCAACCTCAATAGGTAAGCACTTACAAGCTTGAAGCTGTATTTCTGTGAGGTTCCAAGACATCTGAAATTCAAAACTGCAATGTTCAGCCAGTGGGTCTGCATCCCTGTTCTTGTCTCAGGCTGTTCCTGTTATGGGCACTGTGGAAGAAGTGCTCGCCTTTTTATCCCTTGAAAGGCCCTGAAGGCACCAAAACATTAAGTAGCTCCTCCCACATTTTTCCCGCTCTTTTCTGAGCTTGATTGGTGAAGATTTTGAAAGTATAGAGAGATGGTTTTCTGTAGTGGGGATATTGCAACAATTGCTCACCTAACATGGAAGCACTTACTAACTAAAGAAAAATAGAAAGAACTCCTGTTAGGTGAGCATCTGATGCTCAAATGCAATTATTCTCTAAATATTATAACATACACTTCCAGAGCTGTTGTTTAGTTAACAGAGTTGTTGTTTATTTCACAGAACTTCAAACTCAAAAGGTAAGCACTTACAAGCTTGAAGCTGTATTTCTATGAGGTTTCAAGGCATCTGAAATTCAAAACTGCAATGTTCAGCCAAAGGGTCTGCATCCCTGTTCTTGTCAGAGGCTGTTTCTGGTATGGGCACTGTGGAAGAAGTGCCCACTTTTTTATCCCTTGAAAGGCCCTCAAGGCACCAAACCATTAAGTAGCTCCTCCCACATTTTTCCCGCTCTTTTCCGAGCTTGCTTGGTGAAGATTTTGAAAGTATAGAGAGATGGTTTTCTGTAGTGGGGATAGTGCAACAATTGCTCACCTAACATAGAAGCACTTACTAACTAAAGAAAAATAGAAAGAAGTCCTGTTAGGTGAACACCTGATGCTCAAATGCAATCCATCCCTAAATAGTATACCATGTACTTCCAGAGTTGTTGTTTATTTCACAGAACTTCAAACTCAAAAGGTAAGCACTTATAACCATGAAGCTGTATTTCTATGAGGTTTCAAGACATCTGAAATTCAAAACTGCAATGTTCAGCCAGTTGGCCTGCATCACTGTTGTCATCCGAGGCCGTTCCTGCTATGGGCACTGTGGAGAAGGGCCCACCTTTTTATCCCTTGAAAGGCCCTCAAGGCACCAGACCATTAAGTAGCTCCTCCCACATTTTTCCCGCTCTTTTCTGAGGTTGCTTGGTGAAGATTTTGAAAGTATAGAGAGATGGTTTTCTGTAGTGGGGATATTGCAACAATTGCTCACCTAACATGGAAGCACTTACTAACTAAAGAAAAATAGAAAGAACTCCTGTTAGGTGAACACCTGATGCTCAAATGCAATCCATCCCTAAATATTATACCATGTACTTCCAGAGTTGTTGTTTATTTCACAGAACTTCAAACTCAAAAGGTAAGCACTTACAAGCTTGAAGCTGTATTTCTATGAGGTTTCAAGGCATCTGAAATTCAAAACTGCAATGTTCAGCCAAAGGGTCTGCATCCCTGTTCTTGTCAGAGGCTGTTTCTGGTATGGGCACTGTGGAATAAGTGCTCGCCTTTTTATCCCTTGAAAGGCCCTGAAGGCACCAAATCATTAAGTAGCTCCTCCCACATTTTTCCCGCTCTTTTCTGAGCTTGCTTGGTGAAGATTTTGAAAGTATAGAGAGATGGTTTTCTGTAGTGGGGATAGTGCAACAGTTGCTCACCTAACATGGAAGCACTTACTAACTAAAGAAAAATAGAAAGAACTCCTGTTAGGTGAGCACCTGATGCTCAAATGCAATTATTCTCTAAATATTATAACATACACTTCCAGAGCTGTTGTTTAGTTAACAGAGTTGTTGTTTATTTCACAGAACTTCAAACTCAAAAGGTAAGCACTTACAAGCTTGAAGCTGTATTTCTATGAGGTTTCAAGGCATCTGAAATTCAAAACTGCAATGTTCAGCCAAAGGGTCTGCATCCCTGTTCTTGTCAGAGGCTGTTTCTGGTATGGGCACTGTGGAAGAAGTGCCCACCTTTTTATCCCTTGAAAGGCCCTCAAGGCACCAAACCATTAAGTAGCTCCTCCCACATTGTTCCCGCTCTTTTCCAAGCTTGCTTGGTGAAGATTTTGAAAGTATAGAGAGATGGTTTTCTGTAGTGGGGATAGTGCAACAATTGCTCACCTAACATAGAAGCACTTACTAACTAAAGAAAAATAGAAAGAACTCCTGTTAGGTGAACACCTGATGCTCAAATGCAATCCATCCCTAAATAGTATACCATGTACTTCCAGAGTTGTTGTTTATTTCACAGAACTTCAAACTCAAAAGGTAAGCACTTATAACCATGAAGCTGTATTTCTATGAGGTTCCAAGACATCTGAAATTCAAAACTGCAATGTTCAGCCATTGGGTCTGCATCCCTGTTCTTGTCTGAGGCTGTTCCTGTTATGGGCACTGTGGAAGAAGTGCTCGCCTTTTTATCCCTTGAAAGGCCCTGAAGGCACCAAAACATTAAGTAGCTCCTCCCACATTTTTCCCGCTCTTTTCTGAGCTTGATTGGTGAAGATTTTGAAAGTATAGAGAGATGGTTTTCTGTAGTGGGGATATTGCAACAATTGCTCACCTAACATGGAAGCACTTACTAACTAAAGAAAAATAGAAAGAACTCCTGTTAGGTGAACACCTGATGCTCAAATGTAATCCATCCCTAAATATTATACCATGTACTTCCAGAGTTGTTGTTTATTTCACAGAACTTCAAACTCAAAAGGTAAGCACTTACAAGCTTGAAGCTGTATTTCTATGAGGTTTCAAGACATCTGAAATTCAAAACTGCAATGTTCAGCCAAAGGGTCTGCATCCCTGTTCTTGTCTGAGGCTGTTCCTGGTATGGGCACTGTGGAAGAAGTTCTAGCCTTTTTATCCCTTGAAAGTCCCTGAAGGCACCAAACCATTAAGAAGCTCCTCCCACATTTTTCCCGCTCTTTTCTGAGCTTGCTTGGTGAAGATTTTGAAAGTATAGAGAGATGGTTTTCTGTAGTGGAGATATTGCAACAATTGCTCACCTAACATGGAAGCACTTACTAACTAAAGAAAAATAGAAATAACTCCTGTTAGGTGAGCACCTGATGTTCAAATGCAATCCATCCTAAATATTATAACATACACTTCCAAAATTGCTGTTTAGTTCACAGAACTTCAACCTCAAAAGGGAAGCACTTACACATATATAAAACGCAGGTGCCAACCTTGAAGCTGTATTTCTGTGAGGTTCCAAGACATCTGAAATTCAAAACTGCAATGTTCAGCCAGTGGGTCTGCATCCCTGTTCTTGTCTGAGGCTGTTCCTGTTATGGGCACTGTGGAAGAAGTGCTCGCCTTTTTATCCCTTGAAAGGCCCTGAAGGCACCAAAACATTAAGTAGCTCCTCCCACATTTTTCCCGCTCTTTTCTGAGCTTGATTGGTGAAGATTTTGAAAGTATAGAGAGATGGTTTTCTGTAGTGGGGATATTGCAACAATTGCTCACCTAACATGGAAGCACTTACTAACTAAAGAAAAATAGAAAGAACTCCTGTTAGGTGAGCACCTGATGCTCAAATGCAATTATTCTCTAAATATTATAACATACACTTCCAGAGCTGTTGTTTAGTTAACAGAGTTGTTGTTTATTTCACAGAACTTCAAACTCAAAAGGTAAGCACTTACAAGCTTGAAGCTGTATTTCTATGAGGTTTCAAGGCATCTGAAATTCAAAACTGCAATGTTCAGCCAAAGGGTCTGCATCCCTGTTCTTGTCAGAGGCTGTTTCTGGTATGGGCACTGTGGAAGAAGTGCCCACCTTTTTATCCCTTGAAAGGCCCTTAAGGCACCAAACCATTAAGTAGCTCCTCCCACATTTTTCCCGCTCTTTTCCGAGCTTGCTTGGTGAAGATTTTGAAAGTATAGAGAGATGGTTTTCTGTAGTGGGGATAGTGCAACAATTGCTCACCTAACATAGAAGCACTTACTAACTAAAGAAAAATAGAAAGAACTCCTGTTAGGTGAACACCTGATGCTCAAATGCAATCCATCCCTAAATAGTATACCATGTACTTCCAGAGTTGTTGTTTATTTCACAGAACTTCAAACTCAAAAGGTAAGCACTTATAACCATGAAGCTGTATTTCTATGAGGTTTCAAGACATCTGAAATTCAAAACTGCAATGTTCAGCCAGTTGGCCTGCATCACTGTTGTCATCCGAGGCCGTTCCTGCTATGGGCACTGTGGAGAAGGGCCCACCTTTTTATCCCTTGAAAGGCCCTCAAGGCACCAGACCATTAAGTAGCTCCTCCCACATTTTCCCCGCTCTTTTCTGAGGTTGCTTGGTGAAGATTTTGAAAGTATAGAGAGATGGTTTTCTGTAGTGGGGATATTGCAACAATTGCTCACCTAACATGGAAGCACTTACTAACTAAAGAAAAATAGAAAGAACTCCTGATAGGTGACCACCTGATGCTCAAATGCAATCCATCCCTAAATATTATACCATGTACTTCCAGAGTTGTTGTTTATTTCACAGAACTTCAAACTCAAAAGGTAAGCACTTACAAGCTTGAAGCTGTATTTCTATGAGGTTTCAAGGCATCTGAAATTCCAAACTGCAATGTTCAGCCAAAGGGTCTGCATCCCTGTTCTTGTCAGAGGCTGTTTCTGGTATGGGCACTGTGGAATAAGTGCTCGCCTTTTTATCCCTTGAAAGGCCCTGATGGCACCAAACCATTAAGTAGCTCCTCCCACATTTTTCCCGCTCTTTTCTGAGCTTGCTTGGTGAAGATTTTGAAAGTATAGAGAGATGGTTTTCTGTAGTGGGGATATTGCAACAATTGCTCACCTAACATGGAAGCACTTACTAACTAAAGAAAAATAGAAATAACTCCTGTTAGGTGAACACCTAATGCTCAAATGCAATCCATCCCTAAATATTATACCATGTACTTCCAGAGTTGTTGTTTATTTCACAGAACTTCAAACTCAAAAGGTAAGCACTTACAAGCTTGAAGCTGTATTTCTATGAGGTTTCAAGACATCTGAAATTCAAAACTGCAATGTTCAGCCAAAGGGTCTGCATCCCTGTTCTTGTCTGAGGCTGTTCCTGGTATGGGCACTGTGGAAGAAGTTCTAGCCTTTTTATCCCTTGAAAGTCCCTGAAGGCACCAAACCATTAAGAAGCTCCTCCCACATTTTTCCCGCTCTTTTCTGAGCTTGCTTGGTGAAGATTTTGAAAGTATAGAGAGATGGTTTTCTGTAGTGGAGATATTGCAACAATTGCTCACCTAACATGGAAGCACTTACTAACTAAAGAAAAATAGAAAGAACTCCTGTTAGGTGAGCACCTGATGTTCAAATGCAACCCATCCCTAAATATTATACCATGTACTTCCAGAGTTGTTGTTTATTTCACAGAACTTCAAACTCAAAAGGTAAGCACTTACAACCATGAAGCTGTATTTCTATGAGGTTTCAAGATATCTGAAATTCAAAACTGCAATGTTCAGCCAGTTGGCCTGCATCACTGTTCTCATCCGAGGCCGTTCCTGCTATGGGCACTGTGGAAGAAGTGCCCACCTTTTTATGCCTTGAAAGGCACTCAAGGCACCAAACCATTAAGTAGCTCCTCCCACATTTTTCCCGCTCTTTTCTGAGCTTGCTTGGTGAAGATTTTGAAAGTATAGAGAGATGGTTTTCTGTAGTAGAGATATTGCAACAATTGCTCACCTAACATGGAAGCACTTACTAACTAAAGAAAAATAGAAAGAACTCCTGTTAGGTGAGCACCTGATGCTCAAATGCAATTATTCTCTAAATATTATAACATACACTTCCAGAGCTGTTGTTTAGTTAACAGAACTTCAACCTCAATAGGTAAGCACTTACAAGCTTGAAGCTGTATTTCTATGAGGTTTCAAGACATCTGAAATTCAAAACTGCAATGTTCAGCCAGTTGGCCTGCATCACTGTTCTCATCCGAGGCCGTTCCTGCTATGGGCACTGTGGAAGAAGTGCCCACCTTTTTATCCCTTGAAAGGCCCTCAGGCACCAAACCATTAAGTAGCTCCTCCCACATTTTTCCCGCTCTTTTCTGAGCTTGCTTGGTGAAGATTTTGAAAGTATAGAGAGATGGTTTTCTGTAGTGGGGATATTGCAACAATTGCTCACCTAACATGGAAGCACTTACTAACTAAAGAAAAATAGAAAGAACTCCTGTTAGGTGAGCACCTGATGTTCAAATGCAATCCATCCTAAATATTATAACATACACTTCCAAAGTTGCTGTTTAGTTCACAGAACTTCAACCTCAAAAGGTAAGCACTTATAACCATGAAGCTATATTTCTATGAGGTTTCAAGACATCTGAAATTCAAAACTGCAATGTTCAGCCAAAGGGTCTGCATCCCTGTTCTTGTCAGAGGCTGTTTCTGGTATGGGCACTGTGGAAGAAGTTCTAGCCTTTTTATCCCTTGAAAGTCCCTGAAGGCACCAAACCATTAAGAAGCTCCTCCCACATTTTTCCCGCTCTTTTCTGAGCTTGCTTGGTGAAGATTTTGAAAGTATAGAGAGATGGTTTTCTGTAGTGGAGATATTGCAACAATTGCTCACCTAACATGGAAGCACTTACTAACTAAAGAGAAATAGAAATAACTCCTGTTAGGTGAGCACCTGATGTTCAAATGCAATCCATCCTGAATATTATAACATACACTTCCAAAATTGCTGTTTAGTTCACAGAACTTCAACCTCAAAAGGGAAGCACTTACACATATATAAAACGCAGGTGCCAACCTTGAAGCTGTATTTCTGTGAGGTTCCAAGACATCTGAAATTCAAAACTGCAATGTTCAGCCAGTGGGTGTGCATCCCTGTTCTTGTCTGAGGCTGTTCCTGTTATGGGCACTGTGGAAGAAGTGCTCGCCTTTTTATCCCTTGAAAGGCCCTGAAGGCACCAAAACATTAAGTAGCTCCTCCCACATTTTTCCCGCTCTTTTCTGAGCTTGATTGGTGAAGATTTTGAAAGTATAGAGAGATGGTTTTCTGTAGTGGGGATATTGCAACAATTGCTCACCTAACATGGAAGCACTTACTAACTAAAGAAAAATAGAAAGAACTCCTGTTAGGTGAGCATCTGATGCTCAAATGCAATTATTCTCTAAATATTATAACATACACTTCCAGAGCTGTTGTTTAGTTAACAGAACTTCAACCTCAATAGGTAAGCACTTACAAGCTTGAAGCTGTATTTCTGTGAGGTTCCAAGACATCTGAAATTCAAAACTGCAATGTTCAGCCAGTGGGTCTGCATCCCTGTTCTTGTCTGAGGCTGTTCCTGTTATGGGCACTGTGGAAGAAGTGCTCGCCTTTTTATCCCTTGAAAGGCCCTGAAGGCACCAAAACATTAAGTAGCTCCTCCCACATTTTTCCCGCTCTTTTCTGAGCTTGATTGGTGAAGATTTTGAAAGTATAGAGAGATGGTTTTCTGTAGTGGGGATATTGCAACAATTGCTCACCTAACATGGAAGCACTTACTAACTAAAGAAAAATAGAAAGAACTCCTGTTAGGTGAGCACCTGATGCTCAAATGCAATTATTCTCTAAATATTATAACATACACTTCCAGAGCTGTTGTTTAGTTAACAGAGTTGTTGTTTATTTCACAGAACTTCAAACTCAAAAGGTAAGCACTTACAAGCTTGAAGCTGTATTTCTATGAGGTTTCAAGGCATCTGAAATTCAAAACTGCAATGTTCAGCCAAAGGGTCTGCATCCCTGTTCTTGTCAGAGGCTGTTTCTGGTATGGGCACTGTGGAAGAAGTGCCCACCTTTTTATCCCTTGAAAGGCCCTTAAGGCACCAAACCATTAAGTAGCTCCTCCCACATTTTTCCCGCTCTTTTCCGAGCTTGCTTGGTGAAGATTTTGAAAGTATAGAGAGATGGTTTTCTGTAGTGGGGATAGTGCAACAATTGCTCACCTAACATAGAAGCACTTACTAACTAAAGAAAAATAGAAAGAACTCCTGTTAGGTGAACACCTGATGCTCAAATGCAATCCATCCCTAAATAGTATACCATGTACTTCCAGAGTTGTTGTTTATTTCACAGAACTTCAAACTCAAAAGGTAAGCACTTATAACCATGAAGCTGTATTTCTATGAGGTTTCAAGACATCTGAAATTCAAAACTGCAATGTTCAGCCAGTTGGCCTGCATCACTGTTGTCATCCGAGGCCGTTCCTGCTATGGGCACTGTGGAGAAGGGCCCACCTTTTTATCCCTTGAAAGGCCCTCAAGGCACCAGACCATTAAGTAGCTCCTCCCACATTTTCCCCGCTCTTTTCTGAGGTTGCTTGGTGAAGATTTTGAAAGTATAGAGAGATGGTTTTCTGTAGTGGGGATATTGCAACAATTGCTCACCTAACATGGAAGCACTTACTAACTAAAGAAAAATAGAAAGAACTCCTGATAGGTGACCACCTGATGCTCAAATGCAATCCATCCCTAAATATTATACCATGTACTTCCAGAGTTGTTGTTTATTTCACAGAACTTCAAACTCAAAAGGTAAGCACTTACAAGCTTGAAGCTGTATTTCTATGAGGTTTCAAGGCATCTGAAATTCCAAACTGCAATGTTCAGCCAAAGGGTCTGCATCCCTGTTCTTGTCAGAGGCTGTTTCTGGTATGGGCACTGTGGAATAAGTGCTCGCCTTTTTATCCCTTGAAAGGCCCTGATGGCACCAAACCATTAAGTAGCTCCTCCCACATTTTTCCCGCTCTTTTCTGAGCTTGCTTGGTGAAGATTTTGAAAGTATAGAGAGATGGTTTTCTGTAGTGGGGATATTGCAACAATTGCTCACCTAACATGGAAGCACTTACTAACTAAAGAAAAATAGAAATAACTCCTGTTAGGTGAACACCTAATGCTCAAATGCAATCCATCCCTAAATATTATACCATGTACTTCCAGAGTTGTTGTTTATTTCACAGAACTTCAAACTCAAAAGGTAAGCACTTACAAGCTTGAAGCTGTATTTCTATGAGGTTTCAAGACATCTGAAATTCAAAACTGCAATGTTCAGCCAAAGGGTCTGCATCCCTGTTCTTGTCTGAGGCTGTTCCTGGTATGGGCACTGTGGAAGAAGTTCTAGCCTTTTTATCCCTTGAAAGTCCCTGAAGGCACCAAACCATTAAGAAGCTCCTCCCACATTTTTCCCGCTCTTTTCTGAGCTTGCTTGGTGAAGATTTTGAAAGTATAGAGAGATGGTTTTCTGTAGTGGAGATATTGCAACAATTGCTCACCTAACATGGAAGCACTTACTAACTAAAGAAAAATAGAAAGAACTCCTGTTAGGTGAGCACCTGATGTTCAAATGCAACCCATCCCTAAATATTATACCATGTACTTCCAGAGTTGTTGTTTATTTCACAGAACTTCAAACTCAAAAGGTAAGCACTTACAACCATGAAGCTGTATTTCTATGAGGTTTCAAGATATCTGAAATTCAAAACTGCAATGTTCAGCCAGTTGGCCTGCATCACTGTTCTCATCCGAGGCCGTTCCTGCTATGGGCACTGTGGAAGAAGTGCCCACCTTTTTATGCCTTGAAAGGCACTCAAGGCACCAAACCATTAAGTAGCTCCTCCCACATTTTTCCCGCTCTTTTCTGAGCTTGCTTGGTGAAGATTTTGAAAGTATAGAGAGATGGTTTTCTGTAGTAGAGATATTGCAACAATTGCTCACCTAACATGGAAGCACTTACTAACTAAAGAAAAATAGAAAGAACTCCTGTTAGGTGAGCACCTGATGCTCAAATGCAATTATTCTCTAAATATTATAACATACACTTCCAGAGCTGTTGTTTAGTTAACAGAACTTCAACCTCAATAGGTAAGCACTTACAAGCTTGAAGCTGTATTTCTATGAGGTTTCAAGACATCTGAAATTCAAAACTGCAATGTTCAGCCAGTTGGCCTGCATCACTGTTCTCATCCGAGGCCGTTCCTGCTATGGGCACTGTGGAAGAAGTGCCCACCTTTTTATCCCTTGAAAGGCCCTCAGGCACCAAACCATTAAGTAGCTCCTCCCACATTTTTCCCGCTCTTTTCTGAGCTTGCTTGGTGAAGATTTTGAAAGTATAGAGAGATGGTTTTCTGTAGTGGGGATATTGCAACAATTGCTCACCTAACATGGAAGCACTTACTAACTAAAGAAAAATAGAAAGAACTCCTGTTAGGTGAGCACCTGATGTTCAAATGCAATCCATCCTAAATATTATAACATACACTTCCAAAGTTGCTGTTTAGTTCACAGAACTTCAACCTCAAAAGGTAAGCACTTATAACCATGAAGCTATATTTCTATGAGGTTTCAAGACATCTGAAATTCAAAACTGCAATGTTCAGCCAAAGGGTCTGCATCCCTGTTCTTGTCAGAGGCTGTTTCTGGTATGGGCACTGTGGAAGAAGTTCTAGCCTTTTTATCCCTTGAAAGTCCCTGAAGGCACCAAACCATTAAGAAGCTCCTCCCACATTTTTCCCGCTCTTTTCTGAGCTTGCTTGGTGAAGATTTTGAAAGTATAGAGAGATGGTTTTCTGTAGTGGAGATATTGCAACAATTGCTCACCTAACATGGAAGCACTTACTAACTAAAGAGAAATAGAAATAACTCCTGTTAGGTGAGCACCTGATGTTCAAATGCAATCCATCCTGAATATTATAACATACACTTCCAAAATTGCTGTTTAGTTCACAGAACTTCAACCTCAAAAGGGAAGCACTTACACATATATAAAACGCAGGTGCCAACCTTGAAGCTGTATTTCTGTGAGGTTCCAAGACATCTGAAATTCAAAACTGCAATGTTCAGCCAGTGGGTGTGCATCCCTGTTCTTGTCTGAGGCTGTTCCTGTTATGGGCACTGTGGAAGAAGTGCTCGCCTTTTTATCCCTTGAAAGGCCCTGAAGGCACCAAAACATTAAGTAGCTCCTCCCACATTTTTCCCGCTCTTTTCTGAGCTTGATTGGTGAAGATTTTGAAAGTATAGAGAGATGGTTTTCTGTAGTGGGGATATTGCAACAATTGCTCACCTAACATGGAAGCACTTACTAACTAAAGAAAAATAGAAAGAACTCCTGTTAGGTGAGCATCTGATGCTCAAATGCAATTATTCTCTAAATATTATAACATACACTTCCAGAGCTGTTGTTTAGTTAACAGAACTTCAACCTCAATAGGTAAGCACTTACAAGCTTGAAGCTGTATTTCTGTGAGGTTCCAAGACATCTGAAATTCAAAACTGCAATGTTCAGCCAGTGGGTCTGCATCCCTGTTCTTGTCTCAGGCTGTTCCTGTTATGGGCACTGTGGAAGAAGTGCTCGCCTTTTTATCCCTTGAAAGGCCCTGAAGGCACCAAAACATTAAGTAGCTCCTCCCACATTTTTCCCGCTCTTTTCTGAGCTTGATTGGTGAAGATTTTGAAAGTATAGAGAGATGGTTTTCTGTAGTGGGGATATTGCAACAATTGCTCACCTAACATGGAAGCACTTACTAACTAAAGAAAAATAGAAAGAACTCCTGTTAGGTGAGCATCTGATGCTCAAATGCAATTATTCTCTAAATATTATAACATACACTTCCAGAGCTGTTGTTTAGTTAACAGAGTTGTTGTTTATTTCACAGAACTTCAAACTCAAAAGGTAAGCACTTACAAGCTTGAAGCTGTATTTCTATGAGGTTTCAAGGCATCTGAAATTCAAAACTGCAATGTTCAGCCAAAGGGTCTGCATCCCTGTTCTTGTCAGAGGCTGTTTCTGGTATGGGCACTGTGGAAGAAGTGCCCACTTTTTTATCCCTTGAAAGGCCCTCAAGGCACCAAACCATTAAGTAGCTCCTCCCACATTTTTCCCGCTCTTTTCCGAGCTTGCTTGGTGAAGATTTTGAAAGTATAGAGAGATGGTTTTCTGTAGTGGGGATAGTGCAACAATTGCTCACCTAACATAGAAGCACTTACTAACTAAAGAAAAATAGAAAGAAGTCCTGTTAGGTGAACACCTGATGCTCAAATGCAATCCATCCCTAAATAGTATACCATGTACTTCCAGAGTTGTTGTTTATTTCACAGAACTTCAAACTCAAAAGGTAAGCACTTATAACCATGAAGCTGTATTTCTATGAGGTTTCAAGACATCTGAAATTCAAAACTGCAATGTTCAGCCAGTTGGCCTGCATCACTGTTGTCATCCGAGGCCGTTCCTGCTATGGGCACTGTGGAGAAGGGCCCACCTTTTTATCCCTTGAAAGGCCCTCAAGGCACCAGACCATTAAGTAGCTCCTCCCACATTTTTCCCGCTCTTTTCTGAGGTTGCTTGGTGAAGATTTTGAAAGTATAGAGAGATGGTTTTCTGTAGTGGGGATATTGCAACAATTGCTCACCTAACATGGAAGCACTTACTAACTAAAGAAAAATAGAAAGAACTCCTGTTAGGTGAACACCTGATGCTCAAATGCAATCCATCCCTAAATATTATACCATGTACTTCCAGAGTTGTTGTTTATTTCACAGAACTTCAAACTCAAAAGGTAAGCACTTACAAGCTTGAAGCTGTATTTCTATGAGGTTTCAAGGCATCTGAAATTCAAAACTGCAATGTTCAGCCAAAGGGTCTGCATCCCTGTTCTTGTCAGAGGCTGTTTCTGGTATGGGCACTGTGGAATAAGTGCTCGCCTTTTTATCCCTTGAAAGGCCCTGAAGGCACCAAATCATTAAGTAGCTCCTCCCACATTTTTCCCGCTCTTTTCTGAGCTTGCTTGGTGAAGATTTTGAAAGTATAGAGAGATGGTTTTCTGTAGTGGGGATAGTGCAACAGTTGCTCACCTAACATAGAAGCACTTGCTAACTAAAGAAAAATAGAAAGAACTCCTGTTAGGTGAACACCTGATGATCAAATGCAATCCATCCTAAATATTATAACATACACTTCCAAAGTTGCTGTTTAGTTCACAGAACTTCAACCTCAAAAGGTAAGCACTTATAACCATGAAGCTGTATTTCTATGAGGTTTCAAGACATCTGAAATTCAAAACTGCAATGTTCAGCCACTGGGTCTGCATCCCTGTTCTTGTCTGAGGCTGTTACTGTTATGGGCACTGTGGAAGAAGTGCTCGCCTTTTTATCCCTTGAAAGGCCCTGAAGGCACCAAACCATTAAGTAGCTCCTCCCACATTTTTCCCGCTCTTTTCTGAGATTGCTTGGTGAAGATTTTGAAAGTATAGAGAGATGGTTTTCTGTAGTGGAGATATTGCAACAATTGCTCACCTAACATGGAAGCACTTACTAACTAAAGAAAAATAGAAATAACTCCTGTTAGGTGAGCACCTGATGTTCAAATGCAATCCATCCTAAATATTATAACATACACTTCCAAAATTGCTGTTTAGTTCACAGAACTTCAACCTCAAAAGGGAAGCACTTACACATATATAAAACGCAGGTGCCAACCTTAAAGCTGTATTTCTGTGAGGTTCCAAGACATCTGAAATTCAAAACTGCAATGTTCAGCCAGTGGGTCTGCATCCCTGTTCTTGTCTGAGGCTGTTCCTGTTATGGGCACTGTGGAAGAAGTGCTCGCCTTTTTATCCCTTGAAAGGCCCTGAAGGCACCAAAACATTAAGTAGCTCCTCCCACATTTTTCCCGCTCTTTTCTGAGCTTGATTGGTGAAGATTTTGAAAGTATAGAGAGATGGTTTTCTGTAGTGGAGATATTGCAACAATTGCTCACCTAACATGGAAGCACTTACTAACTAAAGAAAAATAGAAAGAACTCCTGTTAGGTGAGCACCTGATGCTCAAATGCAATTATTCTCTAAATATTATAACATACACTTCCAGAGCTGTTGTTTAGTTAACAGAGTTGTTGTTTATTTCACAGAACTTCAAACTCAAAAGGTAAGCACTTACAAGCTTGAAGCTGTATTTCTATGAGGTTTCAAGGCATCTGAAATTCAAAACTGCAATGTTCAGCCAAAGGGTCTGCATCCCTGTTCTTGTCAGAGGCTGTTTCTGGTATGGGCACTGTGGAAGAAGTGCCCACCTTTTTATCCCTTGAAAGGCCCTCAAGGCACCAAACCATTAAGTAGCTCCTCCCACATTGTTCCCGCTCTTTTCCAAGCTTGCTTGGTGAAGATTTTGAAAGTATAGAGAGATGGTTTTCTGTAGTGGGGATAGTGCAACAATTGCTCACCTAACATAGAAGCACTTACTAACTAAAGAAAAATAGAAAGAACTCCTGTTAGGTGAACACCTGATGCTCAAATGCAATCCATCCCTAAATAGTATACCACGTACTTCCAGAGTTGTTGTTTATTTCACAGAACTTCAAACTCAAAAGGTAAGCACTTATAACCATGAAGCTGTATTTCTATGAGGTTTCAAGACATCTGAAATTCAAAACTGCAATGTTCAGCCAGTTGGCCTGCATCACTGTTGTCATCCGAGGCCGTTCCTGCTATGGGCACTGTGGAGAAGGGCCCACCTTTTTATCCCTTGAAAGGCCCTCAAGGCACCAGACCATTAAGTAGCTCCTCCCACATTTTCCCCGCTCTTTTCTGAGGTTGCTTGGTGAAGATTTTGAAAGTATAGAGAGATGGTTTTCTGTAGTGGGGATATTGCAACAATTGCTCACCTAACATGGAAGCACTTACTAACTAAAGAAAAATAGAAAGAACTCCTGTTAGGTGAACACCTGATGCTCAAATGCAATCCATCCCTAAATATTATACCATGTACTTCCAGAGTTGTTGTTTATTTCACAGAACTTCAAACTCAAAAGGTAAGCACTTACAAGCTTGAAGCTGTATTTCTATGAGGTTTCAAGGCATCTGAAATTCCAAACTGCAATGTTCAGCCAAAGGGTCTGCATCCCTGTTCTTGTCAGAGGCTGTTTCTGGTATGGGCACTGTGGAATAAGTGCTCGCCTTTTTATCCCTTGAAAGGCCCTGAAGGCACCAAACCATTAAGTAGCTCCTCCCACATTTTTCCCGCTCTTTTCTGAGCTTGCTTGGTGAAGATTTTGAAAGTATAGAGAGATGGTTTTCTGTAGTGGGGATATTGCAACAATTGCTCACCTAACATGGAAGCACTTACTAACTAAAGAAAAATAGAAAGAACTCCTGTTAGGTGATCACCTAATGCTCAAATGCAATCCATCCCTAAATATTATACCATGTACTTCCAGAGTTGTTGTTTATTTCACAGAACTTCAAACTCAAAAGGTAAGCACTTACAAGCTTGAAGCTGTATTTCTATGAGGTTTCAAGACATCTGAAATTCAAAACTGCAATGTTCAGCCAAAGGGTCTGCATCCCGGTTCTTGTCTGAGGCTGTTCCTGGTATGGGCACTGTGGAAGAAGTTCTAGCCTTTTTATCCCTTGAAAGTCCCTGGAGGCACCAAACCATTAAGAAGCTCCTCCCACATTTTTCCCGCTCTTTTCTGAGCTTGCTTGGTGAAGATTTTGAAAGTATAGAGAGATGGTTTTCTGTAGTGGAGATATTGCAACAATTGCTCACCTAACATGGAAGCACTTACTAACTAAAGAAAAATAGAAAGAACTCCTGTTAGGTGAGCACCTGATGTTCAAATGCAACCCATCCCTAAATATTATACCATGTACTTCCAGAGTTGTTGTTTATTTCACAGAACTTCAAACTCAAAAGGTAAGCACTTACAACCATGAAGCTGTATTTCTATGAGGTTTCAAGATATCTGAAATTCAAAACTGCAATGTTCAGCCAGTTGGCCTGCATCACTGTTCTCATCTGAGGCCGTTCCTGCTATGGGCACTGTGGAAGAAGTGCCCACCTTTTTATGCCTTGAAAGGCACTCAAGGCACCAAACCATTAAGTAGCTCCTCCCACATTTTTCCCGCTCTTTTCTGAGCTTGCTTGGTGAAGATTTTGAAAGTATAGAGAGATGGTTTTCTGTAGTAGAGATATTGCAACAATTGCTCACCTAACATGGAAGCACTTACTAACTGAAGAAAAATAGAAAGAACTCCTGTTAGGTGAGCACCTGATGCTCAAATGCAATTATTCTCTAAATATTATAACATACACTTCCAGAGCTGTTGTTTAGTTAACAGAACTTCAACCTCAATAGGTAAGCACTTACAAGCTTGAAGCTGTATTTCTATGAGGTTTCAAGACATCTGAAATTCAAAACTGCAATGTTCAGCCAGTTGGCCTGCATCACTGTTCTCATCCGAGGCCATTCCTGCTATGGGCACTGTGGAAGAAGTGCCCACCTTTTTATCCCTTGAAAGGCCCTCAAGGCACCAAACCATTAAGTAGCTCCTCCCACATTTTTCCCGCTCTTTTCTGAGCGTGCTTGGTGAAGATTTTGAAAGTATAGAGAGATGGTTTTCTGTAGTGGGGATATTGCAACAATTGCTCACCTAACATGGAAGCACTTACTAACTAAAGAAAAATAGAAAGAACTCCTGTTAGGTGAGCACCTGATGTTCAAATGCAATCCATCCTAAATATTATAACATACACTTCCAAAATTGCTGTTTAGTTCACAGAACTTCAACCTCAAAAGGGAAGCACTTACACATATATAAAACGCAGGTGCCAACCTTGAAGCTGTATTTCTGTGAGGTTCCAAGACATCTGAAATTCAAAACTGCAATGTTCAGCCAGTGGGTGTGCATCCCTGTTCTTGTCTGAGGCTGTTCCTGTTATGGGCACTGTGGAAGAAGTGCTCGCCTTTTTATCCCTTGAAAGGCCCTGAAGGCACCAAAACATTAAGTAGCTCCTCCCACATTTTTCCCGCTCTTTTCTGAGCTTGATTGGTGAAGATTTTGAAAGTATAGAGAGATGGTTTTCTGTAGTGGGGATATTGCAACAATTGCTCACCTAACATGGAAGCACTTACTAACTAAAGAAAAATAGAAAGAACTCCTGTTAGGTGAGCATCTGATGCTCAAATGCAATTATTCTCTAAATATTATAACATACACTTCCAGAGCTGTTGTTTAGTTAACAGAACTTCAACCTCAATAGGTAAGCACTTACAAGCTTGAAGCTGTATTTCTGTGAGGTTCCAAGACATCTGAAATTCAAAACTGCAATGTTCAGCCAGTGGGTCTGCATCCCTGTTCTTGTCTCAGGCTGTTCCTGTTATGGGCACTGTGGAAGAAGTGCTCGCCTTTTTATCCCTTGAAAGGCCCTGAAGGCACCAAAACATTAAGTAGCTCCTCCCACATTTTTCCCGCTCTTTTCTGAGCTTGATTGGTGAAGATTTTGAAAGTATAGAGAGATGGTTTTCTGTAGTGGGGATATTGCAACAATTGCTCACCTAACATGGAAGCACTTACTAACTAAAGAAAAATAGAAAGAACTCCTGTTAGGTGAGCATCTGATGCTCAAATGCAATTATTCTCTAAATATTATAACATACACTTCCAGAGCTGTTGTTTAGTTAACAGAGTTGTTGTTTATTTCACAGAACTTCAAACTCAAAAGGTAAGCACTTACAAGCTTGAAGCTGTATTTCTATGAGGTTTCAAGGCATCTGAAATTCAAAACTGCAATGTTCAGCCAAAGGGTCTGCATCCCTGTTCTTGTCAGAGGCTGTTTCTGGTATGGGCACTGTGGAAGAAGTGCCCACTTTTTTATCCCTTGAAAGGCCCTCAAGGCACCAAACCATTAAGTAGCTCCTCCCACATTTTTCCCGCTCTTTTCCGAGCTTGCTTGGTGAAGATTTTGAAAGTATAGAGAGATGGTTTTCTGTAGTGGGGATAGTGCAACAATTGCTCACCTAACATAGAAGCACTTACTAACTAAAGAAAAATAGAAAGAAGTCCTGTTAGGTGAACACCTGATGCTCAAATGCAATCCATCCCTAAATAGTATACCATGTACT
Source organism: Ambystoma mexicanum (assembly GCF_040938575.1). Taxonomy (NCBI): domain Eukaryota; kingdom Metazoa; phylum Chordata; class Amphibia; order Caudata; family Ambystomatidae; genus Ambystoma; species Ambystoma mexicanum. The sequence continues at coordinate 1,142,411,965 of NC_090941.1, read as the reverse complement.
TCCAGAGTTGTTGTTTATTTCACAGAACTTCAAACTCAAAAGGTAAGCACTTATAACCATGAAGCTGTATTTCTATGAGGTTTCAAGACATCTGAAATTCAAAACTGCAATGTTCAGCCAGTTGGCCTGCATCACTGTTGTCATCCGAGGCCGTTCCTGCTATGGGCACTGTGGAGAAGGGCCCACCTTTTTATCCCTTGAAAGGCCCTCAAGGCACCAGACCATTAAGTAGCTCCTCCCACATTTTTCCCGCTCTTTTCTGAGGTTGCTTGGTGAAGATTTTGAAAGTATAGAGAGATGGTTTTCTGTAGTGGGGATATTGCAACAATTGCTCACCTAACATGGAAGCACTTACTAACTAAAGAAAAATAGAAAGAACTCCTGTTAGGTGAACACCTGATGCTCAAATGCAATCCATCCCTAAATATTATACCATGTACTTCCAGAGTTGTTGTTTATTTCACAGAACTTCAAACTCAAAAGGTAAGCACTTACAAGCTTGAAGCTGTATTTCTATGAGGTTTCAAGGCATCTGAAATTCAAAACTGCAATGTTCAGCCAAAGGGTCTGCATCCCTGTTCTTGTCAGAGGCTGTTTCTGGTATGGGCACTGTGGAATAAGTGCTCGCCTTTTTATCCCTTGAAAGGCCCTGAAGGCACCAAATCATTAAGTAGCTCCTCCCACATTTTTCCCGCTCTTTTCTGAGCTTGCTTGGTGAAGATTTTGAAAGTATAGAGAGATGGTTTTCTGTAGTGGGGATAGTGCAACAGTTGCTCACCTAACATAGAAGCACTTGCTAACTAAAGAAAAATAGAAAGAACTCCTGTTAGGTGAACACCTGATGATCAAATGCAATCCATCCTAAATATTATAACATACACTTCCAAAGTTGCTGTTTAGTTCACAGAACTTCAACCTCAAAAGGTAAGCACTTATAACCATGAAGCTGTATTTCTATGAGGTTTCAAGACATCTGAAATTCAAAACTGCAATGTTCAGCCACTGGGTCTGCATCCCTGTTCTTGTCTGAGGCTGTTACTGTTATGGGCACTGTGGAAGAAGTGCTCGCCTTTTTATCCCTTGAAAGGCCCTGAAGGCACCAAACCATTAAGTAGCTCCTCCCACATTTTTCCCGCTCTTTTCTGAGCTTGCTTGGTGAAGATTTTGAAAGTATAGAGAGATGGTTTTCTGTAGTGGAGATATTGCAACAATTGCTCACCTAACATGGAAGCACTTACTAACTAAAGAAAAATAGAAAGAACTCCTGTTAGGTGAGCACCTGATGTTCAAATGCAATCCATCCTAAATATTATAACATACACTTCCAAAGTTGCTGTTTAGTTCACAGAACTTCAACCTCAAAAGGTAAGCACTTATAACCATGAAGCTGTATTTCTATGAGGTTTCAAGACATCTGAAATTCAAAACTGCAATGTTCAGCCAATGGGTCTGCATCCCTGTTCTTGTCTGAGGCTGTTCCTGTTATGGGCACTGTGGAAGAAGTGCTCGCCTTTTTATCCCTTGAAAGGCCCTGAAGGCACCAAACCATTAAGTAGCTCCTCCCACATTTTTCCCGCTCTTTTCTGAGATTGCTTGGTGAAGATTTTGAAAGTATAGAGAGATGGTTTTCTGTAGTGGAGATATTGCAACAATTGCTCACCTAACATGGAAGCACTTACTAACTAAAGAAAAATAGAAATAACTCCTGTTAGGTGAGCACCTGATGTTCAAATGCAATCCATCCTAAATATTATAACATACACTTCCAAAATTGCTGTTTAGTTCACAGAACTTCAACCTCAAAAGGGAAGCACTTACACATATATAAAACGCAGGTGCCAACCTTAAAGCTGTATTTCTGTGAGGTTCCAAGACATCTGAAATTCAAAACTGCAATGTTCAGCCAGTGGGTCTGCATCCCTGTTCTTGTCTGAGGCTGTTCCTGTTATGGGCACTGTGGAAGAAGTGCTCGCCTTTTTATCCCTTGAAAGGCCCTGAAGGCACCAAAACATTAAGTAGCTCCTCCCACATTTTTCCCGCTCTTTTCTGAGCTTGATTGGTGAAGATTTTGAAAGTATAGAGAGATGGTTTTCTGTAGTGGAGATATTGCAACAATTGCTCACCTAACATGGAAGCACTTACTAACTAAAGAAAAATAGAAAGAACTCCTGTTAGGTGAGCACCTGATGCTCAAATGCAATTATTCTCTAAATATTATAACATACACTTCCAGAGCTGTTGTTTAGTTAACAGAGTTGTTGTTTATTTCACAGAACTTCAAACTCAAAAGGTAAGCACTTACAAGCTTGAAGCTGTATTTCTATGAGGTTTCAAGGCATCTGAAATTCAAAACTGCAATGTTCAGCCAAAGGGTCTGCATCCCTGTTCTTGTCAGAGGCTGTTTCTGGTATGGGCACTGTGGAAGAAGTGCCCACCTTTTTATCCCTTGAAAGGCCCTCAAGGCACCAAACCATTAAGTAGCTCCTCCCACATTGTTCCCGCTCTTTTCCAAGCTTGCTTGGTGAAGATTTTGAAAGTATAGAGAGATGGTTTTCTGTAGTGGGGATAGTGCAACAATTGCTCACCTAACATAGAAGCACTTACTAACTAAAGAAAAATAGAAAGAACTCCTGTTAGGTGAACACCTGATGCTCAAATGCAATCCATCCCTAAATAGTATACCATGTACTTCCAGAGTTGTTGTTTATTTCACAGAACTTCAAACTCAAAAGGTAAGCACTTATAACCATGAAGCTGTATTTCTATGAGGTTCCAAGACATCTGAAATTCAAAACTGCAATGTTCAGCCATTGGGTCTGCATCCCTGTTCTTGTCTGAGGCTGTTCCTGTTATGGGCACTGTGGAAGAAGTGCTCGCCTTTTTATCCCTTGAAAGGCCCTGAAGGCACCAAAACATTAAGTAGCTCCTCCCACATTTTTCCCGCTCTTTTCTGAGCTTGATTGGTGAAGATTTTGAAAGTATAGAGAGATGGTTTTCTGTAGTGGGGATATTGCAACAATTGCTCACCTAACATGGAAGCACTTACTAACTAAAGAAAAATAGAAAGAACTCCTGTTAGGTGAACACCTGATGCTCAAATGTAATCCATCCCTAAATATTATACCATGTACTTCCAGAGTTGTTGTTTATTTCACAGAACTTCAAACTCAAAAGGTAAGCACTTACAAGCTTGAAGCTGTATTTCTATGAGGTTTCAAGACATCTGAAATTCAAAACTGCAATGTTCAGCCAAAGGGTCTGCATCCCTGTTCTTGTCTGAGGCTGTTCCTGGTATGGGCACTGTGGAAGAAGTTCTAGCCTTTTTATCCCTTGAAAGTCCCTGAAGGCACCAAACCATTAAGAAGCTCCTCCCACATTTTTCCCGCTCTTTTCTGAGCTTGCTTGGTGAAGATTTTGAAAGTATAGAGAGATGGTTTTCTGTAGTGGAGATATTGCAACAATTGCTCACCTAACATGGAAGCACTTACTAACTAAAGAAAAATAGAAATAACTCCTGTTAGGTGAGCACCTGATGTTCAAATGCAATCCATCCTAAATATTATAACATACACTTCCAAAATTGCTGTTTAGTTCACAGAACTTCAACCTCAAAAGGGAAGCACTTACACATATATAAAACGCAGGTGCCAACCTTGAAGCTGTATTTCTGTGAGGTTCCAAGACATCTGAAATTCAAAACTGCAATGTTCAGCCAGTGGGTCTGCATCCCTGTTCTTGTCTGAGGCTGTTCCTGTTATGGGCACTGTGGAAGAAGTGCTCGCCTTTTTATCCCTTGAAAGGCCCTGAAGGCACCAAAACATTAAGTAGCTCCTCCCACATTTTTCCTGCTCTTTTCTGAGCTTGATTGGTGAAGATTTTGAAAGTATAGAGAGATGGTTTTCTGTAGTGGGGATATTGCAACAATTGCTCACCTAACATGGAAGCACTTACTAACTAAAGAAAAATAGAAAGAACTCCTGTTAGGTGAGCACCTGATGCTCAAATGCAATTATTCTCTAAATATTATAACATACACTTCCAGAGCTGTTGTTTAGTTAACAGAGTTGTTGTTTATTTCACAGAACTTCAAACTCAAAAGGTAAGCACTTACAAGCTTGAAGCTGTATTTCTATGAGGTTTCAAGGCATCTGAAATTCAAAACTGCAATGTTCAGCCAAAGGGTCTGCATCCCTGTTCTTGTCAGAGGCTGTTTCTGGTATGGGCACTGTGGAAGAAGTGCCCACCTTTTTATCCCTTGAAAGGCCCTCAAGGCACCAAACCATTAAGTAGCTCCTCCCACATTTTTCCCGCTCTTTTCCGAGCTTGCTTGGTGAAGATTTTGAAAGTATAGAGAGATGGTTTTCTGTAGTGGGGATAGTGCAACAATTGCTCACCTAACATAGAAGCACTTACTAACTAAAGAAAAATAGAAAGAACTCCTGTTAGGTGAACACCTGATGCTCAAATGCAATCCATCCCTAAATAGTATACCATGTACTTCCAGAGTTGTTGTTTATTTCACAGAACTTCAAACTCAAAAGGTAAGCACTTATAACCATGAAGCTGTATTTCTATGAGGTTTCAAGACATCTGAAATTCAAAACTGCAATGTTCAGCCAGTTGGCCTGCATCACTGTTGTCATCCGAGGCCGTTCCTGCTATGGGCACTGTGGAGAAGGGCCCACCTTTTTATCCCTTGAAAGGCCCTCAAGGCACCAGACCATTAAGTAGCTCCTCCCACATTTTCCCCGCTCTTTTCTGAGGTTGCTTGGTGAAGATTTTGAAAGTATAGAGAGATGGTTTTCTGTAGTGGGGATATTGCAACAATTGCTCACCTAACATGGAAGCACTTACTAACTAAAGAAAAATAGAAAGAACTCCTGATAGGTGACCACCTGATGCTCAAATGCAATCCATCCCTAAATATTATACCATGTACTTCCAGAGTTGTTGTTTATTTCACAGAACTTCAAACTCAAAAGGTAAGCACTTACAAGCTTGAAGCTGTATTTCTATGAGGTTTCAAGGCATCTGAAATTCCAAACTGCAATGTTCAGCCAAAGGGTCTGCATCCCTGTTCTTGTCAGAGGCTGTTTCTGGTATGGGCACTGTGGAATAAGTGCTCGCCTTTTTATCCCTTGAAAGGCCCTGATGGCACCAAACCATTAAGTAGCTCCTCCCACATTTTTCCCGCTCTTTTCTGAGCTTGCTTGGTGAAGATTTTGAAAGTATAGAGAGATGGTTTTCTGTAGTGGGGATATTGCAACAATTGCTCACCTAACATGGAAGCACTTACTAACTAAAGAAAAATAGAAATAACTCCTGTTAGGTGAACACCTAATGCTCAAATGCAATCCATCCCTAAATATTATACCATGTACTTCCAGAGTTGTTGTTTATTTCACAGAACTTCAAACTCAAAAGGTAAGCACTTACAAGCTTGAAGCTGTATTTCTATGAGGTTTCAAGACATCTGAAATTCAAAACTGCAATGTTCAGCCAAAGGGTCTGCATCCCTGTTCTTGTCTGAGGCTGTTCCTGGTATGGGCACTGTGGAAGAAGTTCTAGCCTTTTTATCCCTTGAAAGTCCCTGAAGGCACCAAACCATTAAGAAGCTCCTCCCACATTTTTCCCGCTCTTTTCTGAGCTTGCTTGGTGAAGATTTTGAAAGTATAGAGAGATGGTTTTCTGTAGTGGAGATATTGCAACAATTGCTCACCTAACATGGAAGCACTTACTAACTAAAGAAAAATAGAAAGAACTCCTGTTAGGTGAGCACCTGATGTTCAAATGCAACCCATCCCTAAATATTATACCATGTACTTCCAGAGTTGTTGTTTATTTCACAGAACTTCAAACTCAAAAGGTAAGCACTTACAACCATGAAGCTGTATTTCTATGAGGTTTCAAGATATCTGAAATTCAAAACTGCAATGTTCAGCCAGTTGGCCTGCATCACTGTTCTCATCCGAGGCCGTTCCTGCTATGGGCACTGTGGAAGAAGTGCCCACCTTTTTATGCCTTGAAAGGCACTCAAGGCACCAAACCATTAAGTAGCTCCTCCCACATTTTTCCCGCTCTTTTCTGAGCTTGCTTGGTGAAGATTTTGAAAGTATAGAGAGATGGTTTTCTGTAGTAGAGATATTGCAACAATTGCTCACCTAACATGGAAGCACTTACTAACTAAAGAAAAATAGAAAGAACTCCTGTTAGGTGAGCACCTGATGCTCAAATGCAATTATTCTCTAAATATTATAACATACACTTCCAGAGCTGTTGTTTAGTTAACAGAACTTCAACCTCAATAGGTAAGCACTTACAAGCTTGAAGCTGTATTTCTATGAGGTTTCAAGACATCTGAAATTCAAAACTGCAATGTTCAGCCAGTTGGCCTGCATCACTGTTCTCATCCGAGGCCGTTCCTGCTATGGGCACTGTGGAAGAAGTGCCCACCTTTTTATCCCTTGAAAGGCCCTCAGGCACCAAACCATTAAGTAGCTCCTCCCACATTTTTCCCGCTCTTTTCTGAGCTTGCTTGGTGAAGATTTTGAAAGTATAGAGAGATGGTTTTCTGTAGTGGGGATATTGCAACAATTGCTCACCTAACATGGAAGCACTTACTAACTAAAGAAAAATAGAAAGAACTCCTGTTAGGTGAGCACCTGATGTTCAAATGCAATCCATCCTAAATATTATAACATACACTTCCAAAGTTGCTGTTTAGTTCACAGAACTTCAACCTCAAAAGGTAAGCACTTATAACCATGAAGCTATATTTCTATGAGGTTTCAAGACATCTGAAATTCAAAACTGCAATGTTCAGCCAAAGGGTCTGCATCCCTGTTCTTGTCAGAGGCTGTTTCTGGTATGGGCACTGTGGAAGAAGTTCTAGCCTTTTTATCCCTTGAAAGTCCCTGAAGGCACCAAACCATTAAGAAGCTCCTCCCACATTTTTCCCGCTCTTTTCTGAGCTTGCTTGGTGAAGATTTTGAAAGTATAGAGAGATGGTTTTCTGTAGTGGAGATATTGCAACAATTGCTCACCTAACATGGAAGCACTTACTAACTAAAGAGAAATAGAAATAACTCCTGTTAGGTGAGCACCTGATGTTCAAATGCAATCCATCCTGAATATTATAACATACACTTCCAAAATTGCTGTTTAGTTCACAGAACTTCAACCTCAAAAGGGAAGCACTTACACATATATAAAACGCAGGTGCCAACCTTGAAGCTGTATTTCTGTGAGGTTCCAAGACATCTGAAATTCAAAACTGCAATGTTCAGCCAGTGGGTGTGCATCCCTGTTCTTGTCTGAGGCTGTTCCTGTTATGGGCACTGTGGAAGAAGTGCTCGCCTTTTTATCCCTTGAAAGGCCCTGAAGGCACCAAAACATTAAGTAGCTCCTCCCACATTTTTCCCGCTCTTTTCTGAGCTTGATTGGTGAAGATTTTGAAAGTATAGAGAGATGGTTTTCTGTAGTGGGGATATTGCAACAATTGCTCACCTAACATGGAAGCACTTACTAACTAAAGAAAAATAGAAAGAACTCCTGTTAGGTGAGCATCTGATGCTCAAATGCAATTATTCTCTAAATATTATAACATACACTTCCAGAGCTGTTGTTTAGTTAACAGAACTTCAACCTCAATAGGTAAGCACTTACAAGCTTGAAGCTGTATTTCTGTGAGGTTCCAAGACATCTGAAATTCAAAACTGCAATGTTCAGCCAGTGGGTCTGCATCCCTGTTCTTGTCTCAGGCTGTTCCTGTTATGGGCACTGTGGAAGAAGTGCTCGCCTTTTTATCCCTTGAAAGGCCCTGAAGGCACCAAAACATTAAGTAGCTCCTCCCACATTTTTCCCGCTCTTTTCTGAGCTTGATTGGTGAAGATTTTGAAAGTATAGAGAGATGGTTTTCTGTAGTGGGGATATTGCAACAATTGCTCACCTAACATGGAAGCACTTACTAACTAAAGAAAAATAGAAAGAACTCCTGTTAGGTGAGCATCTGATGCTCAAATGCAATTATTCTCTAAATATTATAACATACACTTCCAGAGCTGTTGTTTAGTTAACAGAGTTGTTGTTTATTTCACAGAACTTCAAACTCAAAAGGTAAGCACTTACAAGCTTGAAGCTGTATTTCTATGAGGTTTCAAGGCATCTGAAATTCAAAACTGCAATGTTCAGCCAAAGGGTCTGCATCCCTGTTCTTGTCAGAGGCTGTTTCTGGTATGGGCACTGTGGAAGAAGTGCCCACTTTTTTATCCCTTGAAAGGCCCTCAAGGCACCAAACCATTAAGTAGCTCCTCCCACATTTTTCCCGCTCTTTTCCGAGCTTGCTTGGTGAAGATTTTGAAAGTATAGAGAGATGGTTTTCTGTAGTGGGGATAGTGCAACAATTGCTCACCTAACATAGAAGCACTTACTAACTAAAGAAAAATAGAAAGAAGTCCTGTTAGGTGAACACCTGATGCTCAAATGCAATCCATCCCTAAATAGTATACCATGTACTTCCAGAGTTGTTGTTTATTTCACAGAACTTCAAACTCAAAAGGTAAGCACTTATAACCATGAAGCTGTATTTCTATGAGGTTTCAAGACATCTGAAATTCAAAACTGCAATGTTCAGCCAGTTGGCCTGCATCACTGTTGTCATCCGAGGCCGTTCCTGCTATGGGCACTGTGGAGAAGGGCCCACCTTTTTATCCCTTGAAAGGCCCTCAAGGCACCAGACCATTAAGTAGCTCCTCCCACATTTTTCCCGCTCTTTTCTGAGGTTGCTTGGTGAAGATTTTGAAAGTATAGAGAGATGGTTTTCTGTAGTGGGGATATTGCAACAATTGCTCACCTAACATGGAAGCACTTACTAACTAAAGAAAAATAGAAAGAACTCCTGTTAGGTGAACACCTGATGCTCAAATGCAATCCATCCCTAAATATTATACCATGTACTTCCAGAGTTGTTGTTTATTTCACAGAACTTCAAACTCAAAAGGTAAGCACTTACAAGCTTGAAGCTGTATTTCTATGAGGTTTCAAGGCATCTGAAATTCAAAACTGCAATGTTCAGCCAAAGGGTCTGCATCCCTGTTCTTGTCAGAGGCTGTTTCTGGTATGGGCACTGTGGAATAAGTGCTCGCCTTTTTATCCCTTGAAAGGCCCTGAAGGCACCAAATCATTAAGTAGCTCCTCCCACATTTTTCCCGCTCTTTTCTGAGCTTGCTTGGTGAAGATTTTGAAAGTATAGAGAGATGGTGTTCTGTAGTGGGGATAGTGCAACAGTTGCTCACCTAACATAGAAGCACTTGCTAACTAAAGAAAAATAGAAAGAACTCCTGTTAGGTGAACACCTGATGATCAAATGCAATCCATCCTAAATATTATAACATACACTTCCAAAGTTGCTGTTTAGTTCACAGAACTTCAACCTCAAAAGGTAAGCACTTATAACCATGAAGCTGTATTTCTATGAGGTTTCAAGACATCTGAAATTCAAAACTGCAATGTTCAGCCACTGGGTCTGCATCCCTGTTCTTGTCTGAGGCTGTTACTGTTATGGGCACTGTGGAAGAAGTGCTCGCCTTTTTATCCCTTGAAAGGCCCTGAAGGCACCAAACCATTAAGTAGCTCCTCCCACATTTTTCCCGCTCTTTTCTGAGCTTGCTTGGTGAAGATTTTGAAAGTATAGAGAGATGGTTTTCTGTAGTGGAGATATTGCAACAATTGCTCACCTAACATGGAAGCACTTACTAACTAAAGAAAAATAGAAAGAACTCCTGTTAGGTGAGCACCTGATGTTCAAATGCAATCCATCCTAAATATTATAACATACACTTCCAAAGTTGCTGTTTAGTTCACAGAACTTCAACCTCAAAAGGTAAGCACTTATAACCATGAAGCTGTATTTCTATGAGGTTTCAAGACATCTGAAATTCAAAACTGCAATGTTCAGCCAATGGGTCTGCATCCCTGTTCTTGTCTGAGGCTGTTCCTGTTATGGGCACTGTGGAAGAAGTGCTCGCCTTTTTATCCCTTGAAAGGCCCTGAAGGCACCAAACCATTAAGTAGCTCCTCCCACATTTTTCCCGCTCTTTTCTGAGATTGCTTGGTGAAGATTTTGAAAGTATAGAGAGATGGTTTTCTGTAGTGGAGATATTGCAACAATTGCTCACCTAACATGGAAGCACTTACTAACTAAAGAAAAATAGAAATAACTCCTGTTAGGTGAGCACCTGATGTTCAAATGCAATCCATCCTAAATATTATAACATACACTTCCAAAATTGCTGTTTAGTTCACAGAACTTCAACCTCAAAAGGGAAGCACTTACACATATATAAAACGCAGGTGCCAACCTTAAAGCTGTATTTCTGTGAGGTTCCAAGACATCTGAAATTCAAAACTGCAATGTTCAGCCAGTGGGTCTGCATCCCTGTTCTTGTCTGAGGCTGTTCCTGTTATGGGCACTGTGGAAGAAGTGCTCGCCTTTTTATCCCTTGAAAGGCCCTGAAGGCACCAAAACATTAAGTAGCTCCTCCCACATTTTTCCCGCTCTTTTCTGAGCTTGATTGGTGAAGATTTTGAAAGTATAGAGAGATGGTTTTCTGTAGTGGAGATATTGCAACAATTGCTCACCTAACATGGAAGCACTTACTAACTAAAGAAAAATAGAAAGAACTCCTGTTAGGTGAGCACCTGATGCTCAAATGCAATTATTCTCTAAATATTATAACATACACTTCCAGAGCTGTTGTTTAGTTAACAGAGTTGTTGTTTATTTCACAGAACTTCAAACTCAAAAGGTAAGCACTTACAAGCTTGAAGCTGTATTTCTATGAGGTTTCAAGGCATCTGAAATTCAAAACTGCAATGTTCAGCCAAAGGGTCTGCATCCCTGTTCTTGTCAGAGGCTGTTTCTGGTATGGGCACTGTGGAAGAAGTGCCCACCTTTTTATCCCTTGAAAGGCCCTCAAGGCACCAAACCATTAAGTAGCTCCTCCCACATTGTTCCCGCTCTTTTCCAAGCTTGCTTGGTGAAGATTTTGAAAGTATAGAGAGATGGTTTTCTGTAGTGGGGATAGTGCAACAATTGCTCACCTAACATAGAAGCACTTACTAACTAAAGAAAAATAGAAAGAACTCCTGTTAGGTGAACACCTGATGCTCAAATGCAATCCATCCCTAAATAGTATACCACGTACTTCCAGAGTTGTTGTTTATTTCACAGAACTTCAAACTCAAAAGGTAAGCACTTATAACCATGAAGCTGTATTTCTATGAGGTTTCAAGACATCTGAAATTCAAAACTGCAATGTTCAGCCAGTTGGCCTGCATCACTGTTGTCATCCGAGGCCGTTCCTGCTATGGGCACTGTGGAGAAGGGCCCACCTTTTTATCCCTTGAAAGGCCCTCAAGGCACCAGACCATTAAGTAGCTCCTCCCACATTTTCCCCGCTCTTTTCTGAGGTTGCTTGGTGAAGATTTTGAAAGTATAGAGAGATGGTTTTCTGTAGTGGGGATATTGCAACAATTGCTCACCTAACATGGAAGCACTTACTAACTAAAGAAAAATAGAAAGAACTCCTGTTAGGTGAACACCTGATGCTCAAATGCAATCCATCCCTAAATATTATACCATGTACTTCCAGAGTTGTTGTTTATTTCACAGAACTTCAAACTCAAAAGGTAAGCACTTACAAGCTTGAAGCTGTATTTCTATGAGGTTTCAAGGCATCTGAAATTCCAAACTGCAATGTTCAGCCAAAGGGTCTGCATCCCTGTTCTTGTCAGAGGCTGTTTCTGGTATGGGCACTGTGGAATAAGTGCTCGCCTTTTTATCCCTTGAAAGGCCCTGAAGGCACCAAACCATTAAGTAGCTCCTCCCACATTTTTCCCGCTCTTTTCTGAGCTTGCTTGGTGAAGATTTTGAAAGTATAGAGAGATGGTTTTCTGTAGTGGGGATATTGCAACAATTGCTCACCTAACATGGAAGCACTTACTAACTAAAGAAAAATAGAAAGAACTCCTGTTAGGTGATCACCTAATGCTCAAATGCAATCCATCCCTAAATATTATACCATGTACTTCCAGAGTTGTTGTTTATTTCACAGAACTTCAAACTCAAAAGGTAAGCACTTACAAGCTTGAAGCTGTATTTCTATGAGGTTTCAAGACATCTGAAATTCAAAACTGCAATGTTCAGCCAAAGGGTCTGCATCCCGGTTCTTGTCTGAGGCTGTTCCTGGTATGGGCACTGTGGAAGAAGTTCTAGCCTTTTTATCCCTTGAAAGTCCCTGGAGGCACCAAACCATTAAGAAGCTCCTCCCACATTTTTCCCGCTCTTTTCTGAGCTTGCTTGGTGAAGATTTTGAAAGTATAGAGAGATGGTTTTCTGTAGTGGAGATATTGCAACAATTGCTCACCTAACATGGAAGCACTTACTAACTAAAGAAAAATAGAAAGAACTCCTGTTAGGTGAGCACCTGATGTTCAAATGCAACCCATCCCTAAATATTATACCATGTACTTCCAGAGTTGTTGTTTATTTCACAGAACTTCAAACTCAAAAGGTAAGCACTTACAACCATGAAGCTGTATTTCTATGAGGTTTCAAGATATCTGAAATTCAAAACTGCAATGTTCAGCCAGTTGGCCTGCATCACTGTTCTCATCTGAGGCCGTTCCTGCTATGGGCACTGTGGAAGAAGTGCCCACCTTTTTATGCCTTGAAAGGCACTCAAGGCACCAAACCATTAAGTAGCTCCTCCCACATTTTTCCCGCTCTTTTCTGAGCTTGCTTGGTGAAGATTTTGAAAGTATAGAGAGATGGTTTTCTGTAGTAGAGATATTGCAACAATTGCTCACCTAACATGGAAGCACTTACTAACTGAAGAAAAATAGAAAGAACTCCTGTTAGGTGAGCACCTGATGCTCAAATGCAATTATTCTCTAAATATTATAACATACACTTCCAGAGCTGTTGTTTAGTTAACAGAACTTCAACCTCAATAGGTAAGCACTTACAAGCTTGAAGCTGTATTTCTATGAGGTTTCAAGACATCTGAAATTCAAAACTGCAATGTTCAGCCAGTTGGCCTGCATCACTGTTCTCATCCGAGGCCATTCCTGCTATGGGCACTGTGGAAGAAGTGCCCACCTTTTTATCCCTTGAAAGGCCCTCAAGGCACCAAACCATTAAGTAGCTCCTCCCACATTTTTCCCGCTCTTTTCTGAGCGTGCTTGGTGAAGATTTTGAAAGTATAGAGAGATGGTTTTCTGTAGTGGGGATATTGCAACAATTGCTCACCTAACATGGAAGCACTTACTAACTAAAGAAAAATAGAAAGAACTCCTGTTAGGTGAGCACCTGATGTTCAAATGCAATCCATCCTAAATATTATAACATACACTTCCAAAGTTGCTGTTTAGTTCACAGAACTTCAACCTCAAAAGGTAAGCACTTATAACCATGAAGCTGTATTTCTATGAGGTTTCAAGACATCTGAAATTCAAAACTGCAATGTTCAGCCAAAGGGTCTCCATCCCTGTTCTTGTCTGAGGCTGTTCCTGGCATGGGCACTGTGGAAGAAGTTCTAGCCTTTTTATCCCTTGAAAGGCCCTCAAGGCACCAAACCATTAAGTAGCTCCTCCCACATTTTTCCCGCTCTTTTCTGAGCGTGCTTGGTGAAGATTTTGAAAGTATAGAGAGATGGTTTTCTGTAGTGGGGATATTGCAACAATTGCTCACCTAACATGGAAGCACTTACTAACTAAAGAAAAATAGAAAGAACTCCTGTTAGGTGAACACCTGATGCTCAAATGTAATCCATCCCTAAATATTATACCATGTACTTCCAGAGTTGTTGTTTATTTCACAGAACTTCAAACTCAAAAGGTAAGCACTTACAAGCTTGAAGCTGTATTTCTATGAGGTTTCAAGACATCTGAAATTCAAAACTGCAATGTTCAGCCAAAGGGTCTGCATCCCTGTTCTTGTCTGAGGCTGTTCCTGGTATGGGCACTGTGGAAGAAGTTCTAGCCTTTTTATCCCTTGAAAGTCCCTGAAGGCACCAAACCATTAAGAAGCTCCTCCCACATTTTTCCCGCTCTTTTCTGAGCTTGCTTGGTGAAGATTTTGAAAGTATAGAGAGATGGTTTTCTGTAGTGGAGATATTGCAACAATTGCTCACCTAACATGGAAGCACTTACTAACTAAAGAAAAATAGAAATAACTCCTGTTAGGTGAGCACCTGATGTTCAAATGCAATCCATCCTAAATATTATAACATACACTTCCAAAATTGCTGTTTAGTTCACAGAACTTCAACCTCAAAAGGGAAGCACTTACACATATATAAAACGCAGGTGCCAACCTTAAAGCTGTATTTCTGTGAGGTTCCAAGACATCTGAAATTCAAAACTGCAATGTTCAGCCAGTGGGTCTGCATCCCTGTTCTTGTCTGAGGCTGTTCCTGTTATGGGCACTGTGGAAGAAGTGCTCGCCTTTTTATCCCTTGAAAGGCCCTGAAGGCACCAAAACATTAAGTAGCTCCTCCCACATTTTTCCCGCTCTTTTCTGAGCTTGATTGGTGAAGATTTTGAAAGTATAGAGAGATGGTTTTCTGTAGTGGAGATATTGCAACAATTGCTCACCTAACATGGAAGCACTTACTAACTAAAGAAAAATAGAAAGAACTCCTGTTAGGTGAGCACCTGATGCTCAAATGCAATTATTCTCTAAATATTATAACATACACTTCCAGAGCTGTTGTTTAGTTAACAGAGTTGTTGTTTATTTCACAGAACTTCAAACTCAAAAGGTAAGCACTTACAAGCTTGAAGCTGTATTTCTATGAGGTTTCAAGGCATCTGAAATTCAAAACTGCAATGTTCAGCCAAAGGGTCTGCATCCCTGTTCTTGTCAGAGGCTGTTTCTGGTATGGGCACTGTGGAAGAAGTGCCCACCTTTTTATCCCTTTAAAGGCCCTCAAGGCACCAAACCATTAAGTAGCTCCTCCCACATTGTTCCCGCTCTTTTCCAAGCTTGCTTGGTGAAGATTTTGAAAGTATAGAGAGATGGTTTTCTGTAGTGGGGATAGTGCAACAATTGCTCACCTAACATAGAAGCACTTACTAACTAAAGAAAAATAGAAAGAACTCCTGTTAGGTGAACACCTGATGCTCAAATGCAATCCATCCCTAAATAGTATACCACGTACTTCCAGAGTTGTTGTTTATTTCACAGAACTTCAAACTCAAAAGGTAAGCACTTATAACCATGAAGCTGTATTTCTATGAGGTTTCAAGACATCTGAAATTCAAAACTGCAATGTTCAGCCAGTTGGCCTGCATCACTGTTGTCATCCGAGGCCGTTCCTGCTATGGGCACTGTGGAGAAGGGCCCACCTTTTTATCCCTTGAAAGGCCCTCAAGGCACCAGACCATTAAGTAGCTCCTCCCACATTTTCCCCGCTCTTTTCTGAGGTTGCTTGGTGAAGATTTTGAAAGTATAGAGAGATGGTTTTCTGTAGTGGGGATATTGCAACAATTGCTCACCTAACATGGAAGCACTTACTAACTAAAGAAAAATAGAAATAACTCCTGTTAGGTGAGCACCTGATGTTCAAATGCAATCCATCCTAAATATTATAACATACACTTCCAAAATTGCTGTTTAGTTCACAGAACTTCAACCTCAAAAGGGAAGCACTTACACATATATAAAACGCAGGTGCCAACCTTGAAGCTGTATTTCTGTGAGGTTCCAAGACATCTGAAATTCAAAACTGCAATGTTCAGCCAGTGGGTCTGCATCCCTGTTCTTGTCTGAGGCTGTTCCTGTTATGGGCACTGTGGAAGAAGTGCTCGCCTTTTTATCCCTTGAAAGGCCCTGAAGGCACCAAAACATTAAGTAGCTCCTCCCACATTTTTCCCGCTCTTTTCTGAGCTTGATTGGTGAAGATTTTGAAAGTATAGAGAGATGGTTTTCTGTAGTGGGGATATTGCAACAATTGCTCACCTAACATGGAAGCACTTACTAACTAAAGAAAAATAGAAAGAACTCCTGTTAGGTGAGCACCTGATGCTCAAATGCAATTATTCTCTAAATATTATAACATACACTTCCAGAGCTGTTGTTTAGTTAACAGAGTTGTTGTTTATTTCACAGAACTTCAAACTCAAAAGGTAAGCACTTACAAGCTTGAAGCTGTATTTCTATGAGGTTTCAAGGCATCTGAAATTCAAAACTGCAATGTTCAGCCAAAGGGTCTGCATCCCTGTTCTTGTCAGAGGCTGTTTCTGGTATGGGCACTGTGGAAGAAGTGCCCACCTTTTTATCCCTTGAAAGGCCCTCAAGGCACCAAACCATTAAGTAGCTCCTCCCACATTTTTCCCGCTCTTTTCCGAGCTTGCTTGGTGAAGATTTTGAAAGTATAGAGAGATGGTTTTCTGTAGTGGGGATAGTGCAACAATTGCTCACCTAACATAGAAGCACTTACTAACTAAAGAAAAATAGAAAGAACTCCTGTTAGGTGAACACCTGATGCTCAAATGCAATCCATCCCTAAATAGTATACCATGTACTTCCAGAGTTGTTGTTTATTTCACAGAACTTCAAACTCAAAAGGTAAGCACTTATAACCATGAAGCTGTATTTCTATGAGGTTTCAAGACATCTGAAATTCAAAACTGCAATGTTCAGCCAGTTGGCCTGCATCACTGTTGTCATCCGAGGCCGTTCCTGCTATGGGCACTGTGGAGAAGGGCCCACCTTTTTATCCCTTGAAAGGCCCTCAAGGCACCAGACCATTAAGTAGCTCCTCCCACATTTTTCCCGCTCTTTTCTGAGGTTGCTTGGTGAAGATTTTGAAAGTATAGAGAGATGGTTTTCTGTAGTGGGGATATTGCAACAATTGCTCACCTAACATGGAAGCACTTACTAACTAAAGAAAAATAGAAAGAACTCCTGATAGGTGACCACCTGATGCTCAAATGCAATCCATCCCTAAATATTATACCATGTACTTCCAGAGTTGTTGTTTATTTCACAGAACTTCAAACTCAAAAGGTAAGCACTTACAAGCTTGAAGCTGTATTTCTATGAGGTTTCAAGGCATCTGAAATTCCAAACTGCAATGTTCAGCCAAAGGGTCTGCATCCCTGTTCTTGTCAGAGGCTGTTTCTGGTATGGGCACTGTGGAATAAGTGCTCGCCTTTTTATCCCTTGAAAGGCCCTGATGGCACCAAACCATTAAGTAGCTCCTCCCACATTTTTCCCGCTCTTTTCTGAGCTTGCTTGGTGAAGATTTTGAAAGTATAGAGAGATGGTTTTCTGTAGTGGGGATATTGCAACAATTGCTCACCTAACATGGAAGCACTTACTAACTAAAGAAAAATAGAAAGAACTCCTGTTAGGTGAACACCTAATGCTCAAATGCAATCCATCCCTAAATATTATACCATGTACTTCCAGAGTTGTTGTTTATTTCACAGAACTTCAAACTCAAAAGGTAAGCACTTACAAGCTTGAAGCTGTATTTCTATGAGGTTTCAAGACATCTGAAATTCAAAACTGCAATGTTCAGCCAAAGGGTCTGCATCCCTGTTCTTGTCTGAGGCTGTTCCTGGTATGGGCACTGTGGAAGAAGTTCTAGCCTTTTTATCCCTTGAAAGTCCCTGAAGGCACCAAACCATTAAGAAGCTCCTCCCACATTTTTCCCGCTCTTTTCTGAGCTTGCTTGGTGAAGATTTTGAAAGTATAGAGAGATGGTTTTCTGTAGTGGAGATATTGCAACAATTGCTCACCTAACATGGAAGCACTTACTAACTAAAGAAAAATAGAAAGAACTCCTGTTAGGTGAGCACCTGATGTTCAAATGCAACCCATCCCTAAATATTATACCATGTACTTCCAGAGTTGTTGTTTATTTCACAGAACTTCAAACTCAAAAGGTAAGCACTTACAACCATGAAGCTGTATTTCTATGAGGTTTCAAGATATCTGAAATTCAAAACTGCAATGTTCAGCCAGTTGGCCTGCATCACTGTTCTCATCCGAGGCCGTTCCTGCTATGGGCACTGTGGAAGAAGTGCCCACCTTTTTATGCCTTGAAAGGCACTCAAGGCACCAAACCATTAAGTAGCTCCTCCCACATTTTTCCCGCTCTTTTCTGAGCTTGCTTGGTGAAGATTTTGAAAGTATAGAGAGATGGTTTTCTGTAGTAGAGATATTGCAACAATTGCTCACCTAACATGGAAGCACTTACTAACTAAAGAAAAATAGAAAGAACTCCTGTTAGGTGAGCACCTGATGCTCAAATGCAATTATTCTCTAAATATTATAACATACACTTCCAGAGCTGTTGTTTAGTTAACAGAACTTCAACCTCAATAGGTAAGCACTTACAAGCTTGAAGCTGTATTTCTATGAGGTTTCAAGACATCTGAAATTCAAAACTGCAATGTTCAGCCAGTTGGCCTGCATCACTGTTCTCATCCGAGGCCGTTCCTGCTATGGGCACTGTGGAAGAAGTGCCCACCTTTTTATCCCTTGAAAGGCCCTCAGGCACCAAACCATTAAGTAGCTCCTCCCACATTTTTCCCGCTCTTTTCTGAGCTTGCTTGGTGAAGATTTTGAAAGTATAGAGAGATGGTTTTCTGTAGTGGGGATATTGCAACAATTGCTCACCTAACATGGAAGCACTTACTAACTAAAGAAAAATAGAAAGAACTCCTGTTAGGTGAGCACCTGATGTTCAAATGCAATCCATCCTAAATATTATAACATACACTTCCAAAGTTGCTGTTTAGTTCACAGAACTTCAACCTCAAAAGGTAAGCACTTATAACCATGAAGCTATATTTCTATGAGGTTTCAAGACATCTGAAATTCAAAACTGCAATGTTCAGCCAATGGGTGTGCATCCCTGTTCTTGTCTGAGGCTGTTCCTGTTATGGGCACTGTGGAAGAAGTGCTCGCCTTTTTATCCCTTGAAATGCCCTGAAGGCACCAAAACATTAAGTAGCTCCTCCCACATTTTTCCCGCTCTAACATGGAAGCACTTACTAACTAAAGAAAAATAGAAAGAACTCCTGTTAGGTGAACACCTGATGCTCAAATGTAATCCATCCCTAAATATTATACCATGTACTTCCAGAGTTGTTGTTTATTTCACAGAACTTCAAACTCAAAAGGTAAGCACTTACAAGCTTGAAGCTGTATTTCTATGAGGTTTCAAGACATCTGAAATTCAAAACTGCAATGTTCAGCCAAAGGGTCTGCATCCCTGTTCTTGTCTGAGGCTGTTCCTGGTATGGGCATTGTGGAAGAAGTTCTAGCCTTTTTATCCCTTGAAAGTCCCTGAAGGCACCAAACCATTAAGAAGCTCCTCCCACATTTTTCCCGCTCTTTTCTGAGCTTGCTTGGTGAAGATTTTGAAAGTATAGAGAGATGGTTTTCTGTAGTGGAGATATTGCAACAATTGCTCACCTAACATGGAAGCACTTACTAACTAAAGAGAAATAGAAATAACTCCTGTTAGGTGAGCACCTGATGTTCAAATGCAATCCATCCTGAATATTATAACATACACTTCCAAAATTGCTGTTTAGTTCACAGAACTTCAACCTCAAAAGGGAAGCACTTACACATATATAAAACGCAGGTGCCAACCTTGAAGCTGTATTTCTGTGAGGTTCCAAGACATCTGAAATTCAAAACTGCAATGTTCAGCCAGTGGGTGTGCATCCCTGTTCTTGTCTGAGGCTGTTCCTGTTATGGGCACTGTGGAAGAAGTGCTCGCCTTTTTATCCCTTGAAAGGCCCTGAAGGCACCAAAACATTAAGTAGCTCCTCCCACATTTTTCCCGCTCTTTTCTGAGCTTGATTGGTGAAGATTTTGAAAGTATAGAGAGATGGTTTTCTGTAGTGGGGATATTGCAACAATTGCTCACCTAACATGGAAGCACTTACTAACTAAAGAAAAATAGAAAGAACTCCTGTTAGGTGAGCATCTGATGCTCAAATGCAATTATTCTCTAAATATTATAACATACACTTCCAGAGCTGTTGTTTAGTTAACAGAACTTCAACCTCAATAGGTAAGCACTTACAAGCTTGAAGCTGTATTTCTGTGAGGTTCCAAGACATCTGAAATTCAAAACTGCAATGTTCAGCCAGTGGGTCTGCATCCCTGTTCTTGTCTCAGGCTGTTCCTGTTATGGGCACTGTGGAAGAAGTGCTCGCCTTTTTATCCCTTGAAAGGCCCTGAAGGCACCAAAACATTAAGTAGCTCCTCCCACATTTTTCCCGCTCTTTTCTGAGCTTGATTGGTGAAGATTTTGAAAGTATAGAGAGATGGTTTTCTGTAGTGGGGATATTGCAACAATTGCTCACCTAACATGGAAGCACTTACTAACTAAAGAAAAATAGAAAGAACTCCTGTTAGGTGAGCATCTGATGCTCAAATGCAATTATTCTCTAAATATTATAACATACACTTCCAGAGCTGTTGTTTAGTTAACAGAGTTGTTGTTTATTTCACAGAACTTCAAACTCAAAAGGTAAGCACTTACAAGCTTGAAGCTGTATTTCTATGAGGTTTCAAGGCATCTGAAATTCAAAACTGCAATGTTCAGCCAAAGGGTCTGCATCCCTGTTCTTGTCAGAGGCTGTTTCTGGTATGGGCACTGTGGAAGAAGTGCCCACCTTTTTATCCCTTGAAAGGCCCTCAAGGCACCAAACCATTAAGTAGCTCCTCCCACATTTTTCCCGCTCTTTTCCGAGCTTGCTTGGTGAAGATTTTGAAAGTATAGAGAGATGGTTTTCTGTAGTGGGGATAGTGCAACAATTGCTCACCTAACATAGAAGCACTTACTAACTAAAGAAAAATAGAAAGAACTCCTGTTAGGTGAACACCTGATGCTCAAATGCAATCCATCCCTAAATAGTATACCATGTACTTCCAGAGTTGTTGTTTATTTCACAGAACTTCAAACTCAAAAGGTAAGCACTTATAACCATGAAGCTGTATTTCTATGAGGTTTCAAGACATCTGAAATTCAAAACTGCAATGTTCAGCCAGTTGGCCTGCATCACTGTTGTCATCCGAGGCCGTTCCTGCTATGGGCACTGTGGAGAAGGGCCCACCTTTTTATCCCTTGAAAGGCCCTCAAGGCACCAGACCATTAAGTAGCTCCTCCCACATTTTTCCCGCTCTTTTCTGAGGTTGCTTGGTGAAGATTTTGAAAGTATAGAGAGATGGTTTTCTGTAGTGGGGATATTGCAACAATTGCTCACCTAACATGGAAGCACTTACTAACTAAAGAAAAATAGAAAGAACTCCTGATAGGTGACCACCTGATGCTCAAATGCAATCCATCCCTAAATATTATACCATGTACTTCCAGAGTTGTTGTTTATTTCACAGAACTTCAAACTCAAAAGGTAAGCACTTACAAGCTTGAAGCTGTATTTCTATGAGGTTTCAAGGCATCTGAAATTCCAAACTGCAATGTTCAGCCAAAGGGTCTGCATCCCTGTTCTTGTCAGAGGCTGTTTCTGGTATGGGCACTGTGGAATAAGTGCTCGCCTTTTTATCCCTTGAAAGGCCCTGATGGCACCAAACCATTAAGTAGCTCCTCCCACATTTTTCCCGCTCTTTTCTGAGCTTGCTTGGTGAAGATTTTGAAAGTATAGAGAGATGGTTTTCTGTAGTGGGGATATTGCAACAATTGCTCACCTAACATGGAAGCACTTACTAACTAAAGAAAAATAGAAAGAACTCCTGTTAGGTGAACACCTAATGCTCAAATGCAATCCATCCCTAAATATTATACCATGTACTTCCAGAGTTGTTGTTTATTTCACAGAACTTCAAACTCAAAAGGTAAGCACTTACAAGCTTGAAGCTGTATTTCTATGAGGTTTCAAGACATCTGAAATTCAAAACTGCAATGTTCAGCCAAAGGGTCTGCATCCCTGTTCTTGTCTGAGGCTGTTCCTGGTATGGGCACTGTGGAAGAAGTTCTAGCCTTTTTATCCCTTGAAAGTCCCTGAAGGCACCAAACCATTAAGAAGCTCCTCCCACATTTTTCCCGCTCTTTTCTGAGCTTGCTTGGTGAAGATTTTGAAAGTATAGAGAGATGGTTTTCTGTAGTGGAGATATTGCAACAATTGCTCACCTAACATGGAAGCACTTACTAACTAAAGAAAAATAGAAAGAACTCCTGTTAGGTGAGCACCTGATGTTCAAATGCAACCCATCCCTAAATATTATACCATGTACTTCCAGAGTTGTTGTTTATTTCACAGAACTTCAAACTCAAAAGGTAAGCACTTACAACCATGAAGCTGTATTTCTATGAGGTTTCAAGATATCTGAAATTCAAAACTGCAATGTTCAGCCAGTTGGCCTGCATCACTGTTCTCATCCGAGGCCGTTCCTGCTATGGGCACTGTGGAAGAAGTGCCCACCTTTTTATGCCTTGAAAGGCACTCAAGGCACCAAACCATTAAGTAGCTCCTCCCACATTTTTCCCGCTCTTTTCTGAGCTTGCTTGGTGAAGATTTTGAAAGTATAGAGAGATGGTTTTCTGTAGTAGAGATATTGCAACAATTGCTCACCTAACATGGAAGCACTTACTAACTAAAGAAAAATAGAAAGAACTCCTGTTAGGTGAGCACCTGATGCTCAAATGCAATTATTCTCTAAATATTATAACATACACTTCCAGAGCTGTTGTTTAGTTAACAGAACTTCAACCTCAATAGGTAAGCACTTACAAGCTTGAAGCTGTATTTCTATGAGGTTTCAAGACATCTGAAATTCAAAACTGCAATGTTCAGCCAGTTGGCCTGCATCACTGTTCTCATCCGAGGCCGTTCCTGCTATGGGCACTGTGGAAGAAGTGCCCACCTTTTTATCCCTTGAAAGGCCCTCAGGCACCAAACCATTAAGTAGCTCCTCCCACATTTTTCCCGCTCTTTTCTGAGCTTGCTTGGTGAAGATTTTGAAAGTATAGAGAGATGGTTTTCTGTAGTGGGGATATTGCAACAATTGCTCACCTAACATGGAAGCACTTACTAACTAAAGAAAAATAGAAAGAACTCCTGTTAGGTGAGCACCTGATGTTCAAATGCAATCCATCCTAAATATTATAACATACACTTCCAAAGTTGCTGTTTAGTTCACAGAACTTCAACCTCAAAAGGTAAGCACTTATAACCATGAAGCTATATTTCTATGAGGTTTCAAGACATCTGAAATTCAAAACTGCAATGTTCAGCCAATGGGTGTGCATCCCTGTTCTTGTCTGAGGCTGTTCCTGTTATGGGCACTGTGGAAGAAGTGCTCGCCTTTTTATCCCTTGAAATGCCCTGAAGGCACCAAAACATTAAGTAGCTCCTCCCACATTTTTCCCGCTCTAACATGGAAGCACTTACTAACTAAAGAAAAATAGAAAGAACTCCTGTTAGGTGAACACCTGATGCTCAAATGTAATCCATCCCTAAATATTATACCATGTACTTCCAGAGTTGTTGTTTATTTCACAGAACTTCAAACTCAAAAGGTAAGCACTTACAAGCTTGAAGCTGTATTTCTATGAGGTTTCAAGACATCTGAAATTCAAAACTGCAATGTTCAGCCAAAGGGTCTGCATCCCTGTTCTTGTCTGAGGCTGTTCCTGGTATGGGCACTGTGGAAGAAGTTCTAGCCTTTTTATCCCTTGAAAGTCCCTGAAGGCACCAAACCATTAAGAAGCTCCTCCCACATTTTTCCCGCTCTTTTCTGAGCTTGCTTGGTGAAGATTTTGAAAGTATAGAGAGATGGTTTTCTGTAGTGGAGATATTGCAACAATTGCTCACCTAACATGGAAGCACTTACTAACTAAAGAGAAATAGAAATAACTCCTGTTAGGTGAGCACCTGATGTTCAAATGCAATCCATCCTGAATATTATAACATACACTTCCAAAATTGCTGTTTAGTTCACAGAACTTCAACCTCAAAAGGGAAGCACTTACACATATATAAAACGCAGGTGCCAACCTTGAAGCTGTATTTCTGTGAGGTTCCAAGACATCTGAAATTCAAAACTGCAATGTTCAGCCAGTGGGTGTGCATCCCTGTTCTTGTCTGAGGCTGTTCCTGTTATGGGCACTGTGGAAGAAGTGCTCGCCTTTTTATCCCTTGAAAGGCCCTGAAGGCACCAAAACATTAAGTAGCTCCTCCCACATTTTTCCCGCTCTTTTCTGAGCTTGATTGGTGAAGATTTTGAAAGTATAGAGAGATGGTTTTCTGTAGTGGGGATATTGCAACAATTGCTCACCTAACATGGAAGCACTTACTAACTAAAGAAAAATAGAAAGAACTCCTGTTAGGTGAGCATCTGATGCTCAAATGCAATTATTCTCTAAATATTATAACATACACTTCCAGAGCTGTTGTTTAGTTAACAGAGTTGTTGTTTATTTCACAGAACTTCAAACTCAAAAGGTAAGCACTTACAAGCTTGAAGCTGTATTTCTATGAGGTTTCAAGGCATCTGAAATTCAAAACTGCAATGTTCAGCCAAAGGGTCTGCATCCCTGTTCTTGTCAGAGGCTGTTTCTGGTATGGGCACTGTGGAATAAGTGCTCGCCTTTTTATCCCTTGAAAGGCCCTGATGGCACCAAACCATTAAGTAGCTCCTCCCACATTTTTCCCGCTCTTTTCTGAGCTTGCTTGGTGAAGATTTTGAAAGTATAGAGAGATGGTTTTCTGTAGTGGGGATATTGCAACAATTGCTCACCTAACATGGAAGCACTTACTAACTAAAGAAAAATAGAAAGAACTCCTGTTAGGTGAACACCTAATGCTCAAATGCAATCCATCCCTAAATATTATACCATGTACTTCCAGAGTTGTTGTTTATTTCACAGAACTTCAAACTCAAAAGGTAAGCACTTACAAGCTTGAAGCTGTATTTCTATGAGGTTTCAAGACATCTGAAATTCAAAACTGCAATGTTCAGCCAAAGGGTCTGCATCCCTGTTCTTGTCTGAGGCTGTTCCTGGTATGGGCACTGTGGAAGAAGTTCTAGCCTTTTTATCCCTTGAAAGTCCCTGAAGGCACCAAACCATTAAGAAGCTCCTCCCACATTTTTCCCGCTCTTTTCTGAGCTTGCTTGGTGAAGATTTTGAAAGTATAGAGAGATGGTTTTCTGTAGTGGAGATATTGCAACAATTGCTCACCTAACATGGAAGCACTTACTAACTAAAGAAAAATAGAAAGAACTCCTGTTAGGTGAGCACCTGATGTTCAAATGCAACCCATCCCTAAATATTATACCATGTACTTCCAGAGTTGTTGTTTATTTCACAGAACTTCAAACTCAAAAGGTAAGCACTTACAACCATGAAGCTGTATTTCTATGAGGTTTCAAGATATCTGAAATTCAAAACTGCAATGTTCAGCCAGTTGGCCTGCATCACTGTTCTCATCCGAGGCCGTTCCTGCTATGGGCACTGTGGAAGAAGTGCCCACCTTTTTATGCCTTGAAAGGCACTCAAGGCACCAAACCATTAAGTAGCTCCTCCCACATTTTTCCCGCTCTTTTCTGAGCTTGCTTGGTGAAGATTTTGAAAGTATAGAGAGATGGTTTTCTGTAGTAGAGATATTGCAACAATTGCTCACCTAACATGGAAGCACTTACTAACTAAAGAAAAATAGAAAGAACTCCTGTTAGGTGAGCACCTGATGCTCAAATGCAATTATTCTCTAAATATTATAACATACACTTCCAGAGCTGTTGTTTAGTTAACAGAACTTCAACCTCAATAGGTAAGCACTTACAAGCTTGAAGCTGTATTTCTATGAGGTTTCAAGACATCTGAAATTCAAAACTGCAATGTTCAGCCAGTTGGCCTGCATCACTGTTCTCATCCGAGGCCGTTCCTGCTATGGGCACTGTGGAAGAAGTGCCCACCTTTTTATCCCTTGAAAGGCCCTCAGGCACCAAACCATTAAGTAGCTCCTCCCACATTTTTCCCGCTCTTTTCTGAGCTTGCTTGGTGAAGATTTTGAAAGTATAGAGAGATGGTTTTCTGTAGTGGGGATATTGCAACAATTGCTCACCTAACATGGAAGCACTTACTAACTAAAGAAAAATAGAAAGAACTCCTGCTAGGTGAGCACCTGATGTTCAAATGCAATCCATCCTAAATATTATAACATACACTTCCAAAGTTGCTGTTTAGTTCACAGAACTTCAACCTCAAAAGGTAAGCACTTATAACCATGAAGCTATATTTCTATGAGGTTTCAAGACATCTGAAATTCAAAACTGCAATGTTCAGCCAATGGGTGTGCATCCCTGTTCTTGTCTGAGGCTGTTCCTGTTATGGGCACTGTGGAAGAAGTGCTCGCCTTTTTATCCCTTGAAATGCCCTGAAGGCACCAAAACATTAAGTAGCTCCTCCCACATTTTTCCCGCTCTAACATGGAAGCACTTACTAACTAAAGAAAAATAGAAAGAACTCCTGTTAGGTGAACACCTGATGCTCAAATGTAATCCATCCCTAAATATTATACCATGTACTTCCAGAGTTGTTGTTTATTTCACAGAACTTCAAACTCAAAAGGTAAGCACTTACAAGCTTGAAGCTGTATTTCTATGAGGTTTCAAGACATCTGAAATTCAAAACTGCAATGTTCAGCCAAAGGGTCTGCATCCCTGTTCTTGTCTGAGGCTGTTCCTGGTATGGGCACTGTGGAAGAAGTTCTAGCCTTTTTATCCCTTGAAAGTCCCTGAAGGCACCAAACCATTAAGAAGCTCCTCCCACATTTTTCCCGCTCTTTTCTGAGCTTGCTTGGTGAAGATTTTGAAAGTATAGAGAGATGGTTTTCTGTAGTGGAGATATTGCAACAATTGCTCACCTAACATGGAAGCACTTACTAACTAAAGAGAAATAGAAATAACTCCTGTTAGGTGAGCACCTGATGTTCAAATGCAATCCATCCTGAATATTATAACATACACTTCCAAAATTGCTGTTTAGTTCACAGAACTTCAACCTCAAAAGGGAAGCACTTACACATATATAAAACGCAGGTGCCAACCTTGAAGCTGTATTTCTGTGAGGTTCCAAGACATCTGAAATTCAAAACTGCAATGTTCAGCCAGTGGGTGTGCATCCCTGTTCTTGTCTGAGGCTGTTCCTGTTATGGGCACTGTGGAAGAAGTGCTCGCCTTTTTATCCCTTGAAAGGCCCTGAAGGCACCAAAACATTAAGTAGCTCCTCCCACATTTTTCCCGCTCTTTTCTGAGCTTGATTGGTGAAGATTTTGAAAGTATAGAGAGATGGTTTTCTGTAGTGGGGATATTGCAACAATTGCTCACCTAACATGGAAGCACTTACTAACTAAAGAAAAATAGAAAGAACTCCTGTTAGGTGAGCATCTGATGCTCAAATGCAATTATTCTCTAAATATTATAACATACACTTCCAGAGCTGTTGTTTAGTTAACAGAACTTCAACCTCAATAGGTAAGCACTTACAAGCTTGAAGCTGTATTTCTGTGAGGTTCCAAGACATCTGAAATTCAAAACTGCAATGTTCAGCCAGTGGGTCTGCATCCCTGTTCTTGTCTCAGGCTGTTCCTGTTATGGGCACTGTGGAAGAAGTGCTCGCCTTTTTATCCCTTGAAAGGCCCTGAAGGCACCAAAACATTAAGTAGCTCCTCCCACATTTTTCCCGCTCTTTTCTGAGCTTGATTGGTGAAGATTTTGAAAGTATAGAGAGATGGTTTTCTGTAGTGGGGATATTGCAACAATTGCTCACCTAACATGGAAGCACTTACTAACTAAAGAAAAATAGAAAGAACTCCTGTTAGGTGAGCATCTGATGCTCAAATGCAATTATTCTCTAAATATTATAACATACACTTCCAGAGCTGTTGTTTAGTTAACAGAGTTGTTGTTTATTTCACAGAACTTCAAACTCAAAAGGTAAGCACTTACAAGCTTGAAGCTGTATTTCTATGAGGTTTCA